>NC_056743.1:1442163769-1442463769 GCF_019279795.1 Protopterus annectens | reverse complement strand
ACTGTGTCCAATTCCGCGCCCAAGAATGTCCTTGTTTGGGATGGTATCAGCCTTGACTTTTGTAAATTGACTGTGTATTCCAGTGCTTGTAGCAAGTAAATGACCCTTTGTAAATCTGTTGTCAGCTTGCTTTTGTTGTCCCGTTGTAGCAGGCAGTCGTCCAGGTATGGGTAAATTTGAATTCCCTGAAGTCTGCAATGGGCGATTACTGATGCCAGGCATTTTGTGAATACTCTGGGCGCAGTAGATAAGCCAAAAGGCAATGCTGAGAATTGATAGTGCTCTGATCCTGCAAGAAATCTGAGGTATCTTCTGCAGATTGGTCGAATGGGGACGTGCAGGTATGCCTCCTTGAGATCTAGAGTTACCAGCCAAGACTCCTTGCCCAGCATGGGAAGAAGTTGCTGTAAGGTCAGCATTTTGAATTTTGGGACAATGATGTATGTATTTAAGGTGGACAGGTCAAGAATTGGTCTCCAACTTTTTTCCTTTCTTGGGACTAGGAATAGTCTGGAGTAGAACCCCTTTCCTTGCTCTGCTGTTGGCACTCTTTCCACAGCTCTCATGTTTGCTAACTCCATTATCTGGCGTAGAGCCTCTGTTTTTTGATTTGGAGGTAGATTTGGCATTCTGGAAAAGTGTGGAAGTGAAACCGGTAACCTTGATCTATGGTTTGTAAAATCCACTTGTCCTTTGTTATGTAGTGCCAGTTCTTTGAAAATAAGGTTAACTTTCCGCCTAGAGGAGCTGCTATATGTTCCCTGGTAGGCGGATTTAGGGTTAAGTCACTGTGGTTGTGTTGTAGTGGCAGTGGCTGTGTCTGTGCCTCTGTTGTTACCTTGCCACTGTCTTCCTCTGTAGGCACCTCCTCTGGATTGGTTTCTGCCTCTGGAACGCCTATTCCTGCCCCTTTGAAATTTTGTGGAGTCAGGAAAGGACCAATTTTTGGCAGGCCAGTTCCTACTAAACCTTGGGGGTTGAACCTGCAAGAAATCTTTAACAGTTTGAACAGATTTTGCCTTTTCTTCCATTTTCTTCATAACCTGCTGGGCAGATGTACCAAACAAACTTGTCTTGTCCATAGGAGCATCTAGCAACTTAGCTTTAACATGATCCGTAAGGCTTGTTCCTTTAGCCATGCATGCCTTCTTATCACTGTGCCTGTCATGGCTGATCTAAATGAAGCCTCCAGTGCATCATAGCCACATTTTAAGGAATGGTTGCTAACCTGTTGTATGTTATTTACCATTTCTAATACATATTTCTTATCAAGAGATTCATCAGTGGTTAGTTTTTTAGTTAACTGATCCAGCATAAACTCTTGGTATTGTATCATGTGAAACTGACAGTTTAAAGCTCTAGCTGAGAGAGTAGCTGAAGTGTAGACCTTTTTACCCCATCTGTCTAATGACCTTGCTTCCCTTTCAGAAGGAATAGGGTTTCTAGCTATGGTCGCGGCTACTGCCTTGGGGCCCTGGGATATAGTTTCTGGGTCTGCAAGTGGAGCCTTGTAAAGGTGGTGATGAGTATCTGGCACCCTGTAAAATCTGTCTGGCTTGGCAGGGGCTGGGGTAAAGAATCTGGAGCGGAGCAAACATCATTGAAAGCATCATCCACCACAGAGAGAACAGGGGTATAGCTAAGGGCCTGTGCTGTGGGAGGTGCAGAAAAGTCCTAAGTCTTTTCTGGAGTCTGAAAAATCCTGTTGCTGCCATTGGAACTGTTCTCATGGCATGCAAGGTTTCCCCAAAGGAGAATTCTTCTGGTGGGGAAGCAGCTGGGATGGATTCTTCAGCATCAGAATCTTCAAAATTGGAGAAGGGAGCCTCTGGCTGGTCAGTTATGTCTGATTCATCAGCAGAATCATCAGAGGACACTGGCTCGGGGCTCTGCCCTAGGTCTCTTCTCTGGCGGCTGAGAGGCCCTGTCTGGGTGAGATTGAGATCCTCTAATTAAAGAAATTAAATCTTCTGCCAAAGTAAGCATTTGAGAACTAGAAGAGGGCCTGGATGTGGGTGGTTTAACAGGCACTGTTTTAGTAGTCTTGGCTGCTTTAGCCCTGGCGAAGGCCTTAATGGACATGGCTGCTGGGGGCCTAGCAGCACCACGTGCTGGGGTAGAAACATCCAAGGGGATGGTGTCTGATAAGTCAACCACCGTAGTGGGTAAAATTTCTGAAGCCGTTTCAAGAGTTGTAGCAGGGGCCTCAGTTGTAGGAATAGGTTCAGCTGTACTTTGTTCAGTTTTCTCGGTTTCGGCCGAAACCGAGACACTCGCGGTTTGCTTGACCATGGTTTCGGCCGAAACCACGGACCGCGAGTGTCGGTCTTTATCTTGGCGTTTTTTGCTAGATTGGGTAGTCGGAGGATCCGACGGCATAATGTACGCAAAATCAGAACCGAAAAACTGTTCTGCAAACTCCGACCGACGCCTAAGCGTTCGTCGGTTGAAAGAAGCACAGGCCGAACAGGCTGCTACGTCGTGGGCTGGGCCTAAACAAGGCAGACAGTAAGAGTGGAAATCTTTATGAGGTATTTGTTTCCCACAGTTTAAACAATTGTTAACTTTTTCTGACATCGGCTGAGGCAAGAAAGAGTCCCCAACGGGGTACTTAGCTTTAGAAGTCTTCGAAGTAGTATTCGGTAGAAATAATCTCTGGATCCGACCGACCGGCACTTGCGAACAGCTTCTGCTTCGGGCGCAACGCGGCAAGAAAGACTGAGGAAAATGGCGTCGGCTGATGCCTTTATACCCGAAGACCAACAGAGATGACGTCGGGTGGAGTGCGACATCAGCCGAAGCCGGACCCGGACTTTGGAATCCGGCCGACTGAAGGGCTGCCTGACGACAGGACAACCCCACTTGTTATGACTGCAGATGCATCCATGAAGGACATCATCCTTGGTTACCAGTGTAGAGGGTAGAAAAGCATACTGGCACATACCCATTCATGGGAGTAAAAAGGCAACCATCTTCCAAGCCTGTAATCAAGGAATCCTAGAAAGTACAGTTGTGTACACTTACCATAAATGGAGATGTCAGAGTGAATTCACTGTTGCAGTCATCACATTTGGGTGATCCCTGCCAGGGTAGCCCTCGGCCATCCCCAATACCAGAGATTTAGTATTGCTGCATCTGTTGCTGTCGCTTGAGGACTGACATCAGGTCGTCAGTAGTATAAAGTAAGGCAGCCGACACAATTACATCAGTTTTTCTTGCCCTAACCTGTCAGGAGCCCCCAAAGTAGGCCAGGTTCTGGTGGAAGAACCTACCAACGGAAAATGTCCCTTATAAGGAAAGGAGAACAATAAGGAAGAATGGTAACAAAAGGAGAAAGAAAAAACTGAGATAGAGGAAGGGAAACCAGGACTGCAACAGTGAATACACTCAAACATCTACAATTATGTTAAGTGTACACAACTGTACTATGTTATTCGTGTTTCACTGTTGCAGTCATTACATTTGGGTTGATTCCTAAAGCTAAGAAAGGGAGGAGGAAGTTGAGAGCATTAGGACCAGCTATTAAGCCCTGCAAGACTGCAGTGGCAGAACCAGCTCTGGATTTAGAAAAAATAGGCATATGGTAATGCCTGGTGAAGGTATGTACAGAGCTCCAGGTAGCATCTAGGATGTCCCTGGTAGGGGGACTCATCTGAGAAAGGCTGTAGAGGCAGATGCAGCCCTGGTGGAAGGTGATCTTATCCCCGTGGGGTAGTTTTCCATGGTGCTTATAGTAGAAATGAATGCAATGGGCTATCCATTTAGAAATGGTTTGCTTTGAAATGACCTTCCCCTCTGCCCCTGCAGCAAAGCCAACCAGCAGCAGCTCAGATTTTCTGAGGGGCTTAGTCCTGACCAAATAAAATCTAAGTTGTGTGTGCACGTCCAAAGAGTGCAGCATTTGTTCTTTTTGTGGATTTGGGAAAAAGGTAGGCAAATGAATGGACTGATTTAGGGCCACACTAGACACCACCTTGGGCATAAAGGAAGGATTGATCCTGAGGGAAACCCTGTCTGCATGGAAGATAATGAAGGGCTCCACTGCCATGAGAGCCTGTAATTCACTCTTCTTGCTGAAGTGATGGCTAGAAGGAAGGCTGTTTTCCAAGAAAAGAATTTCAACTCTGCAGTAGCAGCTGGTTCAAATGGAGGGAGAGTGAGCTTTTCCAATACAAAGTTAAGGTCCCAGGCTGGAGTAGGGGCTCACCTGGGGGGGGGGTCCTAAATTTTTGGCCCCTCTGAGGAATTGCATTAGCAGGGGGTGAGAGCAGAGGGGTGGTTCAGTATTACAATGTGCTGAAATGGCAGAGGCATGAATTTTAATTGATGAGAAGGATAGGCCCTTGTGGAGCATTTCTGTTAATTACTGAAGAATGAGGCAAGCTGGGCACCATTGTGCTCATCTCCAGAGTCTGGCTCCAGGATCAGTATCTGTTCCACTTTTCAGCATAGGATTTTCTAGTACTAGGCCTTCTTGCTTCCAGAATGACATCTAACACCTGCTTACTAAGCGCTATTTGAGAGCTCAAGGAATTAGCCAGGCTGCAAGGTTCAGGGTTTGAAGCCAAGGGTGCAGAATCTGGGACAGCAGGGAAGGTGCCTGAGGTAGGTGCAATGGCTCCAGCAGTATCATACTGTGCAAAACGGGGTACCAATGCTGGCATGGCCAGTCTGGTGCAATCAGTATTGTCCTTGGTTTGTCCTGTTTGATCTTTAGCAGAACCTTCGAGAGGAGAGGCAGAGGGGGAAAGGCATAAACAGAGAGGCTTTCCCAAGCGAAGGACAGGGGATCCACTTTCCAAGCTCGACTGTGGGGAGTCCTTGTGCAGAATTTGTCCAATTGGTAGTGCCGAGGGAAGGCAAACAGGTCCATCTCTGGAGTCCCCCATTTGTTCGAGGTTGAATATTTTTCATTCCAGTTTCCATTCATGTGGGTCCATGAGAGTTCTGCTTAGGTCTGCCAGTGAATTTAGCTTGCCTGGCAGGAACTGCACTTGTAGGCACACTTGGCAGCTCAAGGTTGTGTTCCACAGAGCCATAGCTAGTCTGCAGAAAGGGTACGAGTGGGTTCCCCCCCTGCTTGTTTATGTACCACATAACTGTGGTGTTGTCTCTACCAATTGTCCTAGAAGGATGTGGTCTTTGAAGGCTGTCAGGGAATTCTGTACAGCTAGCATTTCTTTTTGGTTGATACCCATGTGCATCTGACTAGTTCCATTTGACCTAAATGCAATGCCATGTCAAGTGAGCCCCCCCATGCATAGTCTGAGGAGTCTGTTATGGTTTGGGCGGCAGGGGGTAGAGTGAAAGGGAGCCCTTTGTTGTGGTAGCAGGCCTCTGCCCACGAAAGGAACTCTGTCTTCATACAAGAAATTATAGGAATCATTGATTCCAGGGCCTGAGAATGTTGGCACCGTAGGCTTTTTAGATACCATTGCAATTTCCTCATATGCAGTCTTGCATATGGAATTAGAAGAAAGCAAGAGGCCATGAACCCCAGGGCTTGCAGAATTTTCCTTGCAGACAGCTGGGTCTTTGTGGCCAGTAGTTTGAAGTAGGTTGTCAAATAAACTTGTTTGTCTGGAGTGAGGAAAGCCATCTGGGAAGTTGTGTTCAAGCTTGCTTCCAGGAATACAATCTGTTGGCAGGGTATTAGGTGAGATTTCTTTTTGTTTATGGTGTACCCCAGTGACATTAGAAGCTTCTTTATGAATGCCAGATGTTTTAATAGCATGCCCTGGTTTTCTGCCTGAAGACAATTGTCCAGGTATGGGTATATTTGAATATTTCTTTGACTGCAAAATGCCAATGGCTGGAGCTAGACACTGAAAACCCTGGGCGCAGTAGATAAGCCAAAGGGAAGTGCAGAGAACTGATAAGTGCATGGAGCCTGTCCTGAAGCATAGGTATTTCCTGCAAGATTCCCTTATTGGAATGTGCAGTTAAGCTTCCTTTAAGTCTAAGATTGCCAACCAGGCATATTTGCCTAGCATAAGAAGCAGCTGTTGAAGTGTTAGCATTTTGAATTTTGGGATTACAAAAAAGGCATTTAGAATAGAGAGGTCCAGGATAGGACACAAGGAGCAGTCTTTTCTGGGTACCAGGAAAAGTCTTAAATAAAAACCTGGTCCACTTTCTTCTGCTGGGACAGGTTGAATAGCCCTGATAATGAGGAGAGAAAGAACCTGCTGGTGAGCCTCTGCCCACTGATTTGGGGGTAGGTTTGGCCAATCGTTTGGGGATGGTAGGGAGTGGAAGTGGAATGTGTATCTTTGGAAATTAGAAGTTATGTACCTACCATAACGTTCCATGTTAGTTGTCTTCTCTCGCCTTCTTTCTTGCTGGATGGGTTCGGAGCCGATCCTCGGCTCCGACTCGGCACTTGCTTTAGCTTGAGAACTCCTTTTACCAGCTCGAGGCAACCCTATATCCCATGATGCAAGGTGGAACTACCTCAGATCTCATTTGGTAGCTAACCTACCCTGCTAAAGACTAACCTAACATAATTAGGAACACAAGTTCATAATAGAAGTCCTCATATGAAGGCTCAGGAGGAAAACAACCTGATAGGAACTCTTCAAGAACTGTCCAGGCCAGGGGGAAGGAGGGAGGGACGCAAGAAAGAAGGCGAGAGAAGACAACTAACATGGAACGTTATGGTAGGTACATAACTTCTAAATGTTAAGTTGTCAATCTCGCCTTCATTCTTGCTGGATGGGACCGCGTCCCTAGCACCTGTATCCCGGTGGCTCAATGGAACAGACTCTTGAGAACTGTGGAACCAAAACTGGCCCTATCTCTGGAGGCCAAGTCCAACTTGTAATGAGACACAAAGGTATGAGGCGTGGCCCAAGTAGCTGCTGCACAAATGGTATCAATGGGTAGTCTATCCTGAAAGGCTGCAGAAGTGGATAGACTCCTGGTTGAGTGTGCTTTTGGTTTAGAAGATAGCTGCTTGCCTCAGAGAGTACACATAGGAAATGGTGGAAGTCAACCATCTGGATAAGGTCACTTTAGAAACTGGAAGACCTGTCCTGTTTTCTGCATAGGAGACAAATAATTGGTCCGATTTCCTGAATTGTTTAGTTCTATGCAAATAGTACCTGAGCTGACGATGGACATCCAAAAAATGCAGTTTCTGTTCAGCTCTGTCGGAATAGTTTGGGAAAAAGACTGGTAGATCTATAGATTGGTTAATATTGGTTTGAGACAACTTTGGGGAGAAAGGAAGGGTTCGTTCTTAATGATACCCTGTCCTTATGAAAAACCAAATAAGGGGAACGAATGCAGAGAGCTTGAATCTCGGAAACCCTTCTTGCAGAAGTGACAGCCAGTAAGAATATAGTTTTCCAGGTCAATAACTTCAAAGAACATGAAGCAGACGGTTCGAAGGGAGGTAGTATCAAGGATGACAACATTAAGTTTAGATCCCATTGCGGAGGAGGATGCTTTACAGGCGGCTTTAGGAGAAAAACTCCTCTCAGAAAGGCCTTGCATAATCTATGAGGCATAATGTTATTGTCATGCAAGCCAACATACTTGGAAATAGCAGCCAGTTGTACTTTGACTGTAGATGACGAGGATCCTGAATGAAAAACCTCCGCCAGGAAATCTAAAACAGAATGTACAGGAGCAGTGAAGGGATCAATTTTTCTGGAATTTGCCCAAATAGAGAAACGTCGCCACTTGCTAGCATAAACAGTCCTAGTGGACGACTTTAAAGAAGACACTAAGATGTCTCTGACAGAATCAGAAATCATCGGTAGCCTGGCTAGGGAAGGAAGTGGAGCAACCAAGCAGTGAGGTTGAGAGAATGAATGGCCCGGTGCTGCTGACCCGACTGGTGGATCAAAAGATCCAGAACTGGGTCCAGATGCCAGGGCTGCACCAGAAGGTGACGATGCAGAGACGGAAACCAAATTTGTCGAGGCCAATATGGGGCAATGAGGATCAACTTGGCTCTCAAAACGGTGGCTTTCTGAATGACTTGTGGAATCAAGGGAAAAGGAGGAAAAGCGTATAGAAGTCCCCGGGGCCAATCCTGGGTTAGAGAGTCTCTCAGGGGTTGGCCTGGTAGGGGAAAGAGAGTGAAGAAATCGGGGCACGTTGTTTTGAGGAGTAGCAAAAAGATCGCAACAAGGAGTGCCCCACTTCAGAAATATCTGATCCACTACAGATTGATTGAGAGACCACTCGTGAGGCATCAGAATGGATCTGCTCAGCCTGTCCGCCAATAGGTTGGACCTGCCAGGGATGTGCGTTGCTATCAGAAACCGATGAGAGGAGATCGCCCATTGCCAAAGTCTGAGAACTTCTCGACATAACGGATAGGACCTGGTCCCGCCCTGTTTGTTGATGTACCAGACCACGGACATGTTGTCCGTTTGTACTGCAATAGTCCCCGTGGGAAGAAAGTCGCTGAGGGCTTGCAACGTTAAAAGCACTGCTCTCATCTCCAGGACATTTATGTGCAGATGGTATTCTATGGGTTGCCACGTCCCGTGGACCATCCTGCCCTGATAATGCCCCCCCCACCCGATCAGAGAGGCATCCGTAGTGACTGTGGCAACTGGAGGAGGGGGAATAAAAGGTCGGCCTTGATGAAGAAGAGGGGAAGATATCCACCAATTTAGATGAGCTCTGTACGAGTGTGTGACTAAGATTTCGTGCCTCATCGGAAGACTGTGGTACGACCACTGCGTGAATAGCATCCGCTGCAGAAGACGCATGTGGAAGCGAGCCAGTGGTAGGAGAACAATGGCCGCAGCCATAAGACCTAGAACCTTCAGTATAAATCTGGCTTTGATCTTGTTGCTCTGCAATAGAATCCGAACAAATTTTTGGATGTCCAGAATTCTTTGATCTGTTAGTTTGGCTAACATTTTGACGGTGTTTAATTCTGCGCCTATAAAGGTGATAGATTGGCAAGGCAGCAGAGAAGATTTTTCGAAATTTACTGAAATTCCCAAACTCCTGCAAAGCTGTAGAGTGTAGTCTCTGGACTGAAGATGACACTTGGTGGTGGCGGAGAGGAGCCAGTCGTCCAAGTAGGGAAACACCTGGAATCCTTGACGCCTCAGATGAGCTGTGACCACTGCCATGCATTTGGTAAACACTCTGGGGGCTGAAGTGAGGCCAAAGGGCAGTGCTCTGAATTGGTAATGACTGGTCCCTAGCCGAAAGCAGAGAAACCTTCTGGAGCATCTGTGAATCTATGTGATAGTACGCATCCTGAAGGTCTATAGAGCACATCCAGTTGTCCTTGCCCAGAAAGGGCAGAATGGACTGAAGCGTGACCATCCGGAATCTTGCCTTCTTGACAAATCTGTTTAGATTGCTCAGGTCTAATATACTGGTTTCCAATCTCCCGTCCTTTTGGGGACCAAAAAGAATCTCGAGTAGACGCCGGATCCTACCTGGTCTGCCGGCACAGTCTGGACGGCTCTTTTTTTCTAGGAGCTTTGAAACCTCCTGTTCTGCCAAATCCCTTAGACCGGGTGAGATGTCTGGAAGGGATTGTAGAGGTACGGGAAACCTTTCAAAGGGGATTTTGTAACCCTCGGATATGATCGACTGTACCCACATCTCTTGAGATAGGGATTGCCAGGCTACTGGGTACAGCGAAATCCTTCCCCCGACTGCCTCCAAGGGTGGACAGTCGGGCAACACCTCAGGGATGCTGAAAGGGCTTCTCGGGAAGAGACTCCCTGTTGCCCTGGTTCTGAGGACCCCCCCCTGCCTCTAGGGCGGCGTCTATTATTGTTACCCCCTCTGCCTCTGGGGGTAAACTGACCACGTTCGTCCAGTGTAGCTCCTTGGGCTTTACGGAACCACATCTTCCCCCCTTCTGACCCTTGGGATATGGTCTAGAAGGAGTGGAAAACTGGACTCCAACGGCAGAAAGAGTTTTACCGTCCTGCTCACACCTGGTCAAGGTATCCTTCACCTGAGGTCCGAACAAAGCCGAACCATCAAAGGGGGTATTAGTGAAGGACGCCTTAAAGGGGTCCGCATAAAATTACAAAGCCGCATCCAGGCTTGGCGTCTAAGAGCAACTCCTGTGCCTGCGGCCCTGCGCTCCATCGGCCGCATAGGATATGAGCCGCATGGAGGAGTTAGATATGGAATTCAGGATTGCAAGCTGCGAGGCAATCTTTTCTTGAGCCCCAGCAGCAGAAGGATCCTGGACTACTTCACCCAGTTCCTTGAGAATATCTCATTGAAGCCTGGTGAAGTGACAAAGGTAGTTCAGCGAACGCATAGCAAAGGTCGCTGAAGAAAACATCCGCTTTCCATACCTGTCCATGGTCCTAGAATCCTTGTTAGGAGGATGGACAGGTACTGAAGGATCTGCCAGTTCCTTCTTAGTGGCCGCCACCACCATAGCATCCACAGAGACGCCCTTGGAAAGGAACTGTTTGTCCGTAGGGGCCGTGATGAATTTGGATGGTCTCCTGGGGACAGGTTCCACAGAATCTGGAGCCGCCCACGCCTTCCGAGCCATTACCTGCATAAGTGGGTCGAAAGGCGGAGACACCCAGGAGGTGGAGGGTCAGGATCCAAAAGCCTCCAGGTATACCGACTCATCCTCGGAGGGATCAATGGCTGGCCAATTCCCCCTCTGTTTGAGGAGCTCAAGGATGTCTGAAAAAGAGACATCCTCAGAGGGGGATCGTGGGGAACCCTCCGACTCATCTAAGTCGGTATCCGATGTAGTAGACTCGGGGGAGTCTGTGTGTTTCCTCTTACACGTCCTCTTCCGAGGGGGTTCACCTGCAGGATCAGGAGAAACTTCGGAAGAGGAGGAAATTCCCAATGGGGAAACCTGGGGCGATGGATCCCTGGGCCTGAGAGCAAGAGGCTGGCAAGAGGCGTCTGCAGGCACTGATGAGGGAGGAGCTAGAGGGATGGACCGTTGACCAGGCTCAGAGGCCAGGACACTCATCACCTCAAAGGCTCCCCTCCCCGGGAGGCCGGAATATCCCCACTCAGAGGAAACAGGAATTCCCGGCTCCACTGAGAGGGAAGGCTCCAAGGCCGATGTCGGCGCCGAGCTTACCAAAGCCAAAGCCCCGAGAGGGAGAGCGGGGTCGGACAAGGGTCTGATGCCACTAGTCCCCTCGGAGCAGACAAGGGAAACCCGACGACCGGATCCCTCCAAGGAAGGTCTCAAGGAGGAGATCGGAGCCGAGGATGACGGAGCCGAAGGATGTATCGGTTCTGGCACAGAAACAGTCGCTGTCCCGAGAAGCTCCGGCTCCGAACTCTGGTGTGGAGTCGGAGGAGGAAGTTCAAGGGGTGAGGCTATAGCCGAAGTCTGTTGAGACGGGCTATGGAGCATTTGGGCCAGTGCCTGAGACTTCAACAGCCTGCTTACCACCCTCTCCAAGTCGTGGTAAGACAGCCTGGAAGATCTCGAAGATCGGCTCCGATGGCTCCGCTCCGACAAAAGAGGAGACCCGGGCAGTGGATACTCAGTAACGAAGGGGACCGAGATCTCTTTCGGGACGAAGCCATCGGAGCCGAAGTCCCCTGAACTCCAGATGGAGCCGAAGGTTTCTCTGCTCCGATGCTGGATAAGGTGTCTGCTCCAGCCGGAGCAGACAAGGCTACAGTAGACAAGGTATCGGAACCAGCCGGCACCGAACCCACTACTTTTAAGGTAGATACATCGGTTCCAGCCGGAGCCAATCTCGGCTCCGACGGAGCCGGAGCCACCGGAGGAGGCTTGGATACTGAAGCCTGAGCCCTCGGTGGCTTAGACGGTTTCCCAGACCCTGCTTTAGAGGGAGAACCTTCTGGCTTAAGTAAGCCACGGAGGATAAGCTTATTCCTCCTTTCCTGCAGGACTCTCTGGCTAAAAGAGTGACACAAAGCACAGGAGTCCTGCAGGTGCAAAGGCCCCAGGCAATAAACACAAGAAGTGTGACCGTCTGTCAGAGACATTTTCTGACAGCACGAGTCACACTTCTTGAAGCCTGAGACCTTGCCTTCCCTAGACATATCCTAGGAGGAAGTAACACACACAAACCCCAACAAACACACAAAATTAATCCCCTAACACACAACACACAGGAAGGGATTAACCAATGGGGTTTTAGGCCTAACTAAAACTTTACACTAAAGGTTATAAAAAGACTATAAAGTTTGAAAAACAAGGGAATAGGGTGGGCTGTAACTCAGTACAGACTATAAAAGAGGATACAAGGGGAAATAAAACCCTAACTAAGCTTCTCTTTCTTTAACAAGAAATTCACTTACCTCTGCTGGTAAAGGAGACCTCTTTCGCTAAGCGGCAAACGAGATCTGAGGTAGTTCCGCCTTGCATCATGGGATATAGGGTTGCCTCGAGCTGGTAAAAGGAGTTCTCAAGCTAAAGCAAGTGCCGAGTCGGAGCTGAGGATCGGCTCCGAACCCATCCAGCAAGAATGAAGGCGAGATTGACAACTTAACATACTATATTTAAAACCCATTTGCCCTGGAAAATGAGTTCCCAGTTTTTTGCATGCAGGGCGAGCTTTCCTCCTAAGGGAGCAGGCAGTTGAGCAGGGCTTGGAAGGGTTAAGGTTAAGTCATTGTGACATCTTTCCATAGGGGGTGTCTTACTACTTCCTACTTTGGAAGTGGGAGCCCCCCACTGCTTAGGCCTGTGCAAAGCCTCAGACTGTAACCTAGGTGGTCTGCTGTTCCTGGGTTTGGACTGAGAAGGCCTGGAAAGGACCAATTCTTTGAAGGCCAATGCTTACTAAATCTGGGAGGCTGTACTTGCAAGAAATCTAACAGTTTGCACAGATTTAGCTTTTTCCTCCATCTTTTTGAGGACTTCTGCTTTGTTGCCAAACAGGCAGTCTTGGTTTAAGGAAGCATCCAGGAATTTAGCTTTAACATGATCTGGCAAGTTTTGCTCCTTAAGCCAAGCATGCCTTCTAAGTACAGACCCAGTGACAGCAGTCCTGCAAGATGCTCCTTAAGAGTCAAAACCACACTGCAAAGTATGTTTACCAACTTGTTTGGCAGAATGCATTAAATCCTGTAATTCTGCGTGTTCACCACAGTCAGGAGTCATTTTCTGTTTAAGTAGTCCCATAATATGCTGCTGGTACTTTAACATATGAAACTGGCAATTTAAAGCCCTAATAGCCAAAGTAGCAGAAGTGTAAACCTTCTTGCCTCATCTGCTCAAGGCTCTAGAATCTCTATCAGAAGGGGTAGGATTTTTGGCAGCAGTACCCTTAATGCCCCTTTGGACCTTGGGAAATTGTCTCTGGATCTGCAGTAGGATTCTTGAAGAGGAACTTGGGAGTCAGGTACTCTAATACCAGTCAGGTTTTCAGGCAGCTGGAGGTAAAGTGTCTGGGGGCAGGCTAGATTCCAAGAAAGCATCAACTAAATGTCCAGAACAGGAGGGATAGCTAAAGGCCTGTGTTGCGAAAGGAGTAAGAATTCCCTAAGCCTCTTTTTGGAGTCTGAGTAATCCTGGCTTTCCCAGCGGAAATGCTGAGTGTGCAAGGTTTCACCAAAAGAAAAATCTTCTGGAGGGAAGCAGAGGGAATGGAATCCTTTGCACCAGAATCAGCATAGGTAGACAAAGGGAAATCCTGGTAATCAGAAGAAACAAATAGAAGAATCAGAAGGAAAATCAGTTCAAGGTCACAGAGGGGGGAGGCTGGCTTCCCCTAATTAAAGTAAAAAGGTCTTCAGCCATTCTAACCATTTGTTTTTTAGGCATATGGGCCTGACCGTGCGGTTTGGACGTCTGTTTTCTAAGCATGGGTCGAGTTTTAGGCCTGGATGAAAATGGAGTCTTTAAAATGCAAGTCTGTAGGCCTGAATATACCCTCAGAAGCCAGTGGCTGCACAGCGGCTCCGGACCCATCCAAGGTAGAGACATCTGCAGGTTCCGTGGACGAAGAAGCATCTCGTGGCATACCAGTCTCCAAATGGGTCTCAGTAGAGGCCTGCTAATCTGAAGTAGCGGGCATCAAGGACTGCGAAAACACCTCACTGGGTACCAGTGGACTGGAGACTAGCTTAACAAAAGTGTCATTGGCAGCTTTGGACCTATGCAGTCTCTCTTTTCCTTTTTTCAGAATATCGGTAGTCGGATGGCTTACCGAAGCCATTTCTGGATAGTTAAACAGAGTACCAAAATAATTTGCTGCAAAAATAGACTACGAATAGTTCGGGGGTTGAATAAGGCACAAAACTAACAGCGAGGGACATCGTGGCCTGGGCCGAGGCAAGGAATGCAGTACAAATGAAAATCTTTGAGGTATTTGCTTTCCACAGGTAAGATAACTTTTACTGACATTGGTTAAGAGCAAGAAAAATTATCCCCAACGGGGTTAGTTAGCTTTTTTGAAGACTTCAGTTCTGGAACTCAAAAACGAAAATTTAAGGAGTCTGCTGACCGGCACTTGCAAACGGCTTCTGCTTCGGGCACCGCGCAGCAAGAAAGACTGATGTAATGGCGTCTGCTGCACGTTTTATACCCCTGACATCATGGAAGAGACAGCATCCAAAGCAGGAATCCAAGACACTGGTATTTAGGCTGGCTGAGGGCTACCTGCAGGTAGATGACCCAAATGAAATGACTGCAACAGTAAAACACGAAGATCATCCTGAACCTTTTTTATCTTTGCAACAGGAAAGCAAAAGGGAATGATGCAACCTCTGGATATGATGCTTTGTACCCATTTGTCTTATTTGTTGCCAGGCTTCCAGGTACAAAGTTAAGTGACCTCAGACTGCCTCCAGAGTTGGCACAGATGAGGCCTCCTTTCATGAGTGCTGAAAGGCCTTGCCAAAGAAAGAATCGGTTGCCCTGATTCTACAGATCTCCTCTGCTGCATGGTTGGTGTCTTCCATTGCTACCCCCCCCCCCTCTACCTCTGGGAGAAGTTTCACCACGTGTCATGAAAAGATCTCAGATTTTCAGAACCACATTTTACCACTTCTTTCCTGCCTTTCAGGATAAGGTCTAATATGCATGGAAAAACAGACTCTTATGGCAGACAGTTTCCTTCCTACTCACACCTGGTGAGTGTGTCCTTGGACTATGGGCCCAAAGAGGAATGAGCCATTGAACGGGGCATTTACAAAGAAAGATTTAAAGGATTCTGCAAAATCACACAAGCGGATCCAAGAAAGTCTCCTTAAGGAAATTCCAGAACCCACAACTCTGCTCCAATCTGCTGCATATGAGATGAGTCTCAAGGAGGTGTTGACAACTGAATTCAAGGTGGAGAGCTGAAAGGATACTTTAACTGCAACCCCTTCAGACACCGAACCTTGGAGTGCAACTCCCAGTTCTTTTATGAGGTCTCTCTGGAACCTTGTAAAATGGGTAAGAGTTCAGTGATCTGAGGGAAAAAGTCGCTGAAGAAAAAAATGCACTTTCCATATCTGTCCATCATCCAAGACTCCTAGTTCAGGGAAGACAGAAGATAGTTCCCTTTTGGTGGCTGCCACCACAACCATGGCATCTACTGGGACTCCTTTGGTAAGAAAAGCCTTGATGAAGGGGATGTAATACATTTGTTTGACCCCCTAGGAACAGGTTCCAGAGTCTGGGGACTCCCATGCCTTTCGAGAACCTAAGTCCATAAGTTCATCGAAAGGCAGTCCCCCCCAAGAGGTGGAAGGGTGAGATACGAAAGCTTTCTGGTAAACAGACGCCTCAGCAGAAGGGTTGGACGACTTCCAGCCACCTCTGTTAACATTTCTAGGAAGTCTCCAAAGTAGACATTAGGAGTCGACCGTGGAGACCTTTCAGCTTCGAGGTCCATATTCGAAGTGATGGACTCTCAGGAGTCAAGATGCTTCCGCTTGCATAACCTCTTCAGAGGGACCTCCTCAGAGGGGTACTCTGGGGAAGTTACAGAAGAGTGATGGATACCCTGTGGGACATCCTGAAGCCTAGGATCGCTGCGCCCCTGTGGATGCAGGGATATAGAGGCATACACCAGGGCCTTTGGGGAAGAACATCCAGTGATGACAGTGGAGATGGCACTCTACCTCAAAAGCTTTCTGTCCCTGGTCAGAGGAAATCCCTGGACCCAAAGAAACCAAGGGACTCCCTGAAACAAAAGTAAACAGGCCTGAGGCCAAGGTAAGAGCAGAGCAACCATGCCAAAGCCCCAAGAAGCATAGTCAGATCCGATAACTTTCGGATCACTCTCCTCCCAGGACCCAACTGGAGAGCATCTGGCTCCTAGACTTGAGTTCCGATGGAGCCAAGGAAGTCAGAGCCATGGACGGATCCGTAGATCCTATAGTAAGTTTCGGATCTGAAGGTTCCACTACAATCAGCACTGGATCTTCTGACTCCAGAAGCCAGGGGTAGGAGGAATCTGAACAGAGGTGGATGTGGCAGAATCCAAAGCAGTGGGGGTTGGATCCAACAATAATTTAACCAATGCCAGAGTCCTCGGCAGCCTCTGTACTACCTGATCCAAGTCATCACAAAGACTCCTGTAGACAGAGTGGAGGGGGAAGGGGACTTTGACCTTTGCAGTATGGATGATCTGAGAGTGGGGGAGAATGGCTGCAAGGTAAGAGACCAGCTCAGTAATTCAAACTCAGTGGGCACAGAGGTAGATGGTGTTGGAGCAGATGTAGATTTCTCGGATCTGAAAAGCTCTGGATCCAGAGAGGACATTTTTGCCAACTTTTTAGACTGTTCTGATAAGGCAGAAGAGGAGGATCTCTTCCCGGACGTGTCAGATTTAGCTGTTGGAGACTTGTCCTTTTTGCATAAGCCCAGATCTTCTTCTAAAGCCTTTGAGAAGGGGATTTTCAATAATCCTTTTATCAATTTGTTTTTCCTCTCCAGGAGTGTTACTTGACTGAAAGCATGACAAAATGAGAAAGACTCCTGGAAATGGATGGCCCCAAGACAGACAAGAGTGTGGCCATCACTTAAGAGCATATTTTTACCACAGACTTCACATTCTTTGAAGCCTAAAGGTTTCAACTTACTAGACCTCTTTTACAACAAAAAAAGTAATAAATAAGTCGGAACCAAAAATTTAGATATACATTTTTTTTTAAACTAGACCATATAAACTAAAAAGTATCAAACTATATTAAGGCGAGAGAATGAGGGAGGCACAGCCCTCTTACGGGCTACGCCTGGGAGATGGAAAAAAAGGGTAAGGAAAGCTCTCTAACTTAAAAGGGTTAAGAATAAAACAGTTCTCAAACTGTTTTTAAGGTGTTAGGAAAGAATAAAGAAGCCGGGAAGGGATAAGGCCAAAACAGAAGACTGTCCTCAGCAAACAAACGGCCACAAAAAACTGAAAAGGGATTACACACTAAGCAATAACCTCAAAAAGTTAAATAAGCAAAAATTCACTTTCCAAAAGTTAAAATAAAGGAATAATTAGCCAGAGTTTAGCGGCAAACGAGATCTGGGGAAGGTTACAGTGCATGCTGGAATAGGGTTTTAGCCACGAGCTGACAGACTACCTCGAGCTTTAATATAAAGGCAGAAACAGATCAGAGGATCGGATCCAAACCCAACCTGGTAAGAATGAAGGCGAGTTAGGACATCATATCTACAAGTCTTGTGAGTCTGTTAAAACAAACTCCTAGCTTAAAAATAACTCAGGAAAGTACAGCAACAAATGTTTAATGTGGAAGGCTTTTCCCAGCAAAAGAACAGTATAAGCTGACCATCAATCTTCAAAAGCTCTCAGTGCTTTTCAAGAGCAGAAAAACTCTGAAGGGTTTGGTACCCAACCTTGTTTTTTTAGTCATCTCGCTTTAACAGTCTGGACACGTGGAAGGTGTCCTGAAGCTCTGAAAGCTGGGCGATTATATCCTTGGCTGGGTGTAACCCATATAGATGACTACTACAGCAGCGATCAATATGACAAACATTATAAAGTGTAGGGAGCCAATTACAAAAATTTCCAAAATTAACTCACTTTTCATACTATGTTCATAAACCATGTAAAAAAACTGTCAGAAGCATTACTTGTATTGCAAAATTTCACCACCGATGAGAGAACTGCTATAGTATCTAATAAAATCCAACCTAAGATTTCCAAGTAGAAAGAAAAATCCATACAAGCCCAAGCAAATTCATATAAAGGCCCAAGCCAATCCATGTCACAGCAAACCAGAGGGGATCCTGCAATGTTTCAGAAAACGGGATTCAACGATGGAGAAAAGTGACAAGTGCTTTGCAAGTAATATAGAGAGTGACTACCCAAACAACTTCTCTAGTTAGACCATATACTTTCGTCACTTCTCTGCTAAAAAGTGCCAATCATCAACCAACACAATAGTTACAAATAGAAACACAGCATCCTTAACACAAAATGTTAAGAGTTTTCCTTTCCTGTGAAAAATGTTATGCCCTAATGCACACATACCAGTCCCACAATAAATATTAAAATGCTTTTGCTATTACTTCTGGACTTAAGAAAATGTCCCATACAGGGAAGCTACATACCAGTTTATTGGAGGTTCTTCTGAGTTGGAGTTTTGGGGATCTGCAGGAACAGTGGCTTTTCCTGGCAACAGCTCAAGACCTGGGTCATCCATACCTTTGTTGCTGAAAAAGTAAAAATGTATAAAGTATTAATTTTGAAAATGAACAGTATTTATGCATAAGTCTGGAAAATGCCACAACAAACGTGAGCCCACCATATCAGCCAACATGCAAGGAAAAAAGAAGTTATGTACCTACCATAATGTTCCATGGTAGTTTTCTTCTCGCCTTCTTTCTTGCTGGTTGGGTTCGCAGCAGATCCTCGGCTCCGACTTGGCCATCTTCAAAAGCTCGAGAGCTGCATACTGGCTCGAGGCCACCCCATATCCCATGATGCCTGGCACTAAGATACCCAGATCTCGTTTGATAAGTCTACCTGCAGACATAAGGAAAGGATCCTATCCTGGAATATATAAAACCTCCAGAGAGGAATAGCCAGAGAAGACTCAGCCAGTGAAAAAACCATATGCAACACTTCTCGGTCTACAAGGATAGGGAGATGGAGGGTGGGACGCAAGAAAGAAGGCGAGAAGAAGACAACTAACATGGAACGCTATGGTAGGTACATAACTTCTTTATGTTAAGTTGCCTATCTCGCCTTCATTCTTGCTGGTTGGGACAGCGTACCTAGCACCTAAAATCCTGGGTGGCTCATCAGAACAAACTCTTCAGAACAGTGGAACCAAAATCTGCTCCGTTTCTGGAAACCACATCAAACTTATAATGTGAAATTAAAGTATGTGGGTTGGCCCACGTAGCCGCAGCACAAATAGATTCCATGGGCAACCTAGCCTGAAAGGCCAACAAAGTGGCTAAAGCCCTGGTGGAGTGACCTTTTGGTTTAACAGGTAAGTGTTTACTCCTCAGTTGATAGAAAAATGTGATGACAGAAGTCAACCACCTGGACAAGGTTACTTTTGAGACTGAAGACCTGGTTTACCCTCAGCATAAGAAAGGAAAAGTTGGTCCGATTTCCTGACATCCTTAGTTCTATGTAAATAGAAACGTAGTTGCCTGTGAACATCTAACTGATGCAACTTGTATTCCCGCCCTGTTGGAGTGGTTGGGAAAAAACACAGGAATGTCTATGGACTGATTCAAATTATTTTCTGAAAAGACCTTAGGAAGGAAGGATTAGTCCTGGGAGCAACCCTACCATTGTGGAACACTAGGTACGGAGGACGGGTACAAAGAGCCTGCAGTTCCGAAACTCTTCTGGCTGAAGTAATGGCTACCAGGAAGAGAGTTTTCCAAGATAAAAACTTCAGGGAACAAGAAGCTGCAGGTTCGAAGGGAGGCAATATTAGAGAAGCTAAAATCAAATTTAGATCCCACGGAGGTGGAGGATCTTTCACTGGAGGCCTGAGCATAGTGGTCCTTTTATAAAAAGCTCTACATAGCTTATGCGACATGATACTTCCCGACAGGCCAATGTGAAAATTTGAAATTGCAGCTAACTGAACTCTAATTGTAGTGGAAGAGGACCCAGAATGAAAGGGTTCTGCAAGAAAATCCAAAATGTGGTGTATAGGGGCTGAAAAGCGGTCTATACTCAGTCTCTGCCCAGGAAGAAAAACTTTTCCACTTACTAGCGTAAGTTTTCCTAGAGGTAGACTTGTGCGATAAAATAATCGCCCGCACAGACGGGGAGATATCTGGAAGCCTGGCTAAGGTTGGAAGTGGAACAACCAAGCAGTGAGCTGGAGAGATTGCAGGGATTGGTGCAGCCCACCCGAATTATGGATCAGGTGGTCTGGAACTGGGTCTGGGATCCAAGGCTGTTCGAGAAGATGATGCAGGAACGGGAACCATTTTTGTCGAGGTCAGTAAGGAGCAATGAGGATAATTTTGCAGCCCAAAATGGTAGCTTTCTGTATCAGTCTTGGAATAAGGGGAAACGGAGGAAATGCATAAAGAAGTCCCTGAGGTCAATCATGGACTACAGCGTCTCTGGGGGAATGTCCAGGAACTGGAAGGAGAGAGAAGAATTTGTTGCACTTGCTGTTGAAGGGGGTGTCAAAAAAGTTGCAGCAAGGCTGGCCCCATTTGCAGAATATTTGGTCCGCAACTACTTGATTCAGAAACCACTTGTGAGGCATGAGAATTGCTCTGCTCAGCCTGTCTGCTATGACGTTGGACTTCCCAGGGATGTGCGTTGCGATCAGAAACCATTGGGAAGAGATCACCCACTGCCAAAGTGAGTGCTTCTCGACATAGGGGTTAGGACTTGGTTCCGCCCTGCTTGTTGATGCACTACACTACTGACATATTGTCAGTTTGAATTGCAATGGTCCCGGTAGGAAAAGTGTCCTGAAGAGCTTGCAACCCTAGAAGCACAGCCCTCATCTCCAAGACGTTTATATGTAGGTGGTACTCGTGAGGTTGCCAGGTGCCTTGGACTGTCCTGCCCTGACAATACCCCCCCCCCCATATCACCCGATCATGGAAGCATCCATGGTAACCATAGCAACTGGGGGGGGGGGGAGTACAAATGGTTTGCCTAGGGGGTACTGATGTGGAGACCATCCACCTTGCAAGGTGCTTTTTGCACGCTTCTGTGATCATGAGAGACATAGGAAGCTGCTGGAAGGACCATTGGGTGAAAAGCAGCCACTGGAGGATTCTCATGTGAAAATGAGCTAGAGGAACAAGTATGATCGCTGCTGCCATGAGATCTAGAGTTTGGAGGACGAACCTGGCTTGAATTTTTTTGCATGCTAATAAGACCTGTACATGTTGACGAATCACTAATACTCTGGTGGAAGGCTCGCTGACATGTCTTTTGTATTTAAATTTGCGCCTATAAAGGTGATAGACTGACAGGGCGACAATGCAGACTTTTTGAAGTTTATTGAGATACCTAGTCTGGAGCAAGTCTCGATAGTGTAGTCTCTGGCTCGCAGAAGGTGATGCCTGGTGGTAGCAGTAAGGAGCCAGTCGTCTAGATATGGAAACACCTGGAATCCTTGCCGTCTCAGGTGAGCGGTAACTGCTGCCATACATTTGAACACCCTGGGGGCTGTGGTGAGACCAAAGGGCAGAGCTCTGAACTGGTAATGGCTGGCTCCCAGCCGGAAGCGAAGGAATCTTCTGGAGCGTCTGTCCATTTTGATGTGGTAGTACGCATCCTGAAGATCTATAGAGCACATCCAATTGTCCTGACCCAGAAAGGGCATAATGGACTGTAGTGCGGCCATCCGAAACTTGGTTCTTTGTACAGACCTGTTCAGTCTGCTGTGATCCAGAATGGGTCTCCAGTCCCCTGTCTTTTTTGGTACCAAAAAGAACCTTGAGTAAATTCCAGATCCTTGGTGGTCTGCTGGGACTTGCTGGACGGCCCTTTTTCTTAGCAGTTCTGAAATTTCTTGTAATGCTTGATCCCTTAGATTGGGTGGAACATCTGGAAGGGACTTGTTTTGAAACTACGGGAGTGCGAACAAAGGGTATTCTGTAGCCTCCTGATATAACTGACTAACCATTTGTCTTGTGTTACGTCTTGCCAGGCTCTTGGGTACAGCGATAATCTTCCCCCGACTGCCTCCGGAGGTGGGCAGTCAGGCAACCCTTCAGGGATGGTGGGAGGGCTTATCAGAGAAGGATTCTCTGCTGCCCTGGTTTTGCAGACCCCCTCTGCCACGAGGGCGGCGTCTATTATTGTTCCCTCCTCTGACCCTGGATGGGAACTCACCATGTGTGTCCGGCAAGGCTCCATGAGATTTCCGGAACCACATCTTTCCACTCTTCTGACCCTTGGGATATGGTCTGGAAGGAGTGGAAAAACAGACTCCCACAGCAGAGAGAGTCTTGCCTTCCTGTTCACACCTGGTAAGGGTGTCCTTCACCTGTGATCCAAAAAGAGAGGAACCACCAAAGGGGGTGTGGGTGAAAGACGCTCTGAAAGGTTCCGCAAAGTTACATAGCCGCATCCAAGCGCGTCGTCTCAGAGCAACACCTGTACCTACTGCTCTACTCGCACCATCGGCTGCATAAGAAATGAGCCTTATGGAGAAGTTCACCACTGAATTAAGAGTCGCCAGCTGGGAGGCTGCTTTAGCCCGGGTCCCCTCAGCTGATGGATCTTGAAGGGCATCTCCAAGCTCTTTAAGGAGATCCCTTTGAAGGCGGGTAAAGTGGCACAAATAATTTAGAGACCTCATAAAAAGTTCGCTGAAGAGAACATTCGCTTCCCATATCTGTCCATCGTCCTGGACTCCTTGTTAGGGGGATGGACAGATGAAGTTTCAGCCAACTCCTCCTTTGTGGCCGCCGCTACCACCATGGCATCAACAGGGACACCTTTGGTCAAAAACTGTTTATCCTGTGGTGCCGTTATGAATTTAGCAGGTCTTCTGGGGGTGGGTTCCACTGTGTCTGGAGCAGACCACACCTTCTGAGCCACCACGAACATCAGTGGGTCGAAAGGCGGAGACACCCAGGAGGTGGAATGTCGGGATCCAAACACATCCAGGAATACAGACTCAACCTCGGAGGGGCTTAGGGTAGTCCAGTTCCCCCTCTGCCTAAGCATCTCAAGGATGTCTGAGAAGGAAACACCTTCAGAGGGGGATCGCGGGGACCCTTCTGAATCCTCCAAGTCGGTATCTGATGCGACAGACTCAGGGGAGTCAACATGCTTCCTCTTGCATTTCCTCTTACGAGGTGGCTCCTCTGAACGATCAGGGAAGGCCTCGGAAGAGAAAGACACACCCAGAGGGGTGCCCTGGAGCTTTGGTTCCCCACGCTTGGGGTCTGGAGGGGGGACAGAGGCAGGCACCATAGTGGGAGGGAGCCAGTGGGGATGATTGTGGGGCTGACTCAGGGGCTAGCACACCCCTCATGACCTCGAAGGCATCCCTGCTCGGATGCAGAGAAGGCTCCGGTTCCGAAGAGACCGGAATGCCTCTCCACACACAGGGGGACGGCTCCGAAGCCGATGTAGGAGCAGAGCTCACCTGCGCCAGAGCTCAGAGAGGGAGAACGGGGTCGGACAAGGGTCAGATGCCACTTGCCCCGTTGGAGCCAGCAAGGGAGTCTCGGCGCCCAGACCCTTCCAAGGATGGTACCAAGTGATCGGAGCAGACAACGGAACCGAAGCAGAAGGTGTCAGTGTCAATGGTTCCACGACCCAAACCCCAACGAACTCTGGCTCTGAGCTCAAGGAAGGAGTTGGAGGAGGAATAACTGCAGATATGGATGGAGCAGACACCTGGGGGGCCGGACAACATTTTTGCTAGGGCCTGAGATTTTAACAGCCTACTGACCACTCTCTCCACGTCATGATCGGATAGTCTTGAGGACCGAGAAGACTGGGACCGATGACTGTGCTCCGAATGGAGCAGAGGAGACCTCTGAGCCAAGCGTATCGACTCCAGGGAGGGAGCCCTAGATCTCTCTCAACCCCCCTTTGGCTCTGAAGGGAGAGTCGGAACAGACTGGGAGACAGGTAAATCGGTTCCGGCCAGAACAGAGGCTGAAGAAGCAGCTTCACCCATCGACGGCTCCGAACTGGGAGCTGAAGATTTAGGTGGCTTAGAGGCCTTCACGGGCCGAGTCTTAGCCAGTGAATCCTGCTCAAGTAATCCACATAGGATTAGCTTATTTTTATGCTCCTGCAGGACTCTCGGGCTGAAGGCATGGCAAACCGAACAAGAGTCCTGCAGGTGCATGGCACCGAGACAACAGACAAGTGTGACCATCTGTCAGACATCTGACAGCATGAGTCACATTTCTGGAATCTGGACATCTTGATATCCTTGGACATCCCTGAAAAGGAATTAGAAAAATCAAGACCACCAAACTAAAGAAATCAGGATGCAACTACTACCACACAGTTAAGCCACCCAAAACACAGCCAAGGAAACGTATATACAAGTTAAACAAAACTAAGAGCTAAAAGCTTTTTTTTTTTAGGATAGAGAAAGTGAAAAAGGTTAGCCTCCAATTTAAACGGCTACCTAAGAAAGTGAAAGGGGAGGGGAAAACTAACTAAAACGAGTTTTCTGAAGGGATAGGGGAAGGTTAAGAAAGAATTAGACACTACAAGTATATATATATATATATATATATATATATATATATATATATATATATATATATATAAAGCTTAACTAGTATGCACAATCTACACTAACTATAAATTTTTATCAAAAAACAAGTAAATGAAAATATACGACCTGAGCCAGTAAGACAACCTCGCAGCAGAAGCGGCAAACGAGATCTGGGTATCTAGCGCCAGGCATCATGGGATATGGGGTGGCCTCGAGCCAGTATGCAGTTCGAGCTTTTGAAGATGGCAGAGTTGGAGCAGAGGATTGGCTCCGAACCCAACCAGCAAGAATGAAGGTGAGATAGACAACTTAACATCAAGCTTTCTACCTCTGGTGGAGTGGCAGCAAAAATCTCCAGTTAGCTAACTGATGGCAAAATACTGCCAAGTTAGAGATTCACTCAACTCCAAAGTGCAATTTAAGTAAAGCCATACTGATGATAGTACAAGAGAAATTGACAGAGGAGAGCTGGGAATAAGGGGCAGATGCCAACTCCCCCATCCTGGAGTGAGGGAGGCCACACACTGCAAAGTCAGCAGCTACAGCAAATAAAGGAACACTGTATGCAGCATATGAAGGAGAGACATACACCTGGTTCTACCAAGCTGTCAAACTAGCAGCACAGACCCTGCCATCTGCAAGCATGCACATTACAAACCAAGACAGATATATGACCGACAAAACAAATTAGATCATGGCTGCCTGAATGACCGACACTAACGCGCCCTTGTGACAGGGAGCAAACCGGTATAGTCACAAAGCATTTTTTGGCAAAATCAAAAAGTCTTGACTGTTAGCAGAGAAGGGCTAGGAAAAAAAAGTAATATGAAAAGGTCTGCTAAGCCAGTGCCACCACAGAGAGGAGCAAAGAAAAAAGGACTGGTGCTTCTGAACTACTGCAGCCTAACGTTATGAGGGCAGTACCTATGAAAGCACACCCACCCCTCATTCCCAATACCTCTCAACATACCTCAATAATTCTGGACAAAGCCAAAAATGGGGGGGGGGGGGGGGATAAAAAAAATCTGAGAATTTTTAAACATTACTCAAACTCATTTTAAATCTTTACAAGTTTGCACCAACTTGTATTTTTTGAACAAATCTGAAATTAATGTCCGATATTACTGACTTTCTCAGTAACTTTACAAAATCAAAAACTTTATAAGGAACACAGCAAAACTAAGGCAAAACTAATGTTTTACAGAACAGAGCAGAGCTGATTGTGTAGCCCCACACCACCATCTGTGCCCAACTACGAGCAAATGGAAATTGACTAAATTAAGGATACCTGACACCACTTGAATAAAGTTTTCTAAGGGACATACAACCCCCTTCTAGTAAAAAATGAAACAGGACTCCCATTAGATACGAGACTGCAGATAACAGATTCGACTGGCATCAGGTACAGCTTTTTATGATGGACCAACTTCAGTGTAACTAACCTAGGCACTGAATGGAACACTGACAAGGCTGTCAAAGAAAACTGAAGTCCAAAGGAGGTGGTTTTCTTCAAAGGATGCACACTAAAAATCCCTTAAGGTGCAACTATTCTCTGTTGGTCCATATTTACCCAGTGATGCCAAACACCTATATTCTAGCAGTGTAATAAAATACAACATTCTTAGATGTGCCCAAGACAAGTTATTTCACATAGGTTCATAGGCGTGTACTAGGCTAATGGCACAGGAGCCTTTACAAGCCTAGCCCATAGAAGTGCCCTGGCATCGTGAGGCCCGATGTTAGTTCCCAGTGCCTCTACCAAGTAGAGCCACTGGAGTAATCCCTGGGGTGAACTTTATCCATCCACTCAATATTTCTCTAAGAGGGACAGCAAGGTGCTCTGCTTGACATGTATGGGAAGTCAACTCCAGAGCATGGGCAGTCTCTGGGTGAGGAACCTGTCCCTCCAGCATGTTCTATTGATTGTGGTAATGAGGTTGAGGTCTCTGGAGCATGTGGTGCAGAGGATTGGGATTTCTTTAAAAGTAGCATTTCTAACACAGCTGGGTCAGACATGGCTTTGCAAGCTGAGCAGAGAGTCTCCCAGTAGGTGATATGAGAGAATAGCTGGAGTTTTTGAGTCTGTCTGTGCAGGACATGTGTTTAATGCCTATAATCCTCTGAGGTTCTGTGGCCTCTCCAGCTGTTGCAGATGTCTAGTGAGGTACATGCCAATTGGGGCATTATACTCAATGACTGGTCTAATGAGAGAAGAATAGAGAGCCGATGACCTCTTTCTTCCTGGATGCAAAAACCTTGGCAGTGAGATGTGCCACACAGGACTGACCATAGTGGTAATGTGGTGGTCGAAGGAGAGGTTGTTGTCAACCTGCGTCCCCAGATCGCTTATGCCTTCAGTGGGCTCCCATCGATGTAGTAATTAGTGGGAACTTGAGTTTTTACCAAAGGGTATGACAACACTTTTGGCATTAAGCGTAAGGTCATTGTTTCGACACCAGTCAGTGGTCTCAGTAAGGCCTTTCTGTAGGATGTCTGCATCACTTGGGGAGTTAATAATGGCTCCCAGCTTGCAGTCGTCTGCTAACCTGGTCAGCCAGAGTCTCTGTGTTGGCCTGGACTTCTGAGAAGTAGATGCTGAACAGAGGACCCAGGACCGATCTTGGTGGGGACTCCACTCGTGACAGGTCGGCAGTCTGACTTGGAGTCTACTACTTTCACAGTGTTCTACCTGTGAGCCAATTTGCAATCCACTTAGTGACAAAGGGGTTGATGCCTAGTTTGGTATGTTTATCAATAATTCCTGAGCGAGGAATGGTATTCAAAGGCCTTGGCCAGATCAAGGCAGGCTGCATGCACTGCCTTACCTTCGCCCACTGCCCTGGTGACAGACTCAAAGTCAACAAGCTTGAGCGGGCATGACCTCCCTTTCACAAAGCCAAATTGCGTGGGGTTTGGAGATTTTCTATCTCTCGGTTAAATCGGGTCCACGATGATGATGCACTCCATAGCTTTACATACGAGACTCGTCAAGCTAATAGGGTGATAATTCCCAGGGTCTGCAGCTGCTCCCCCTTTATGGAGAGGGATGACTGTAGCAGTGCGCCATTCGGTAGGGACAAATCCTCAGGTGAGGCTGTGACTAAACAGGGCACACAGATGTGGTGCCAGTTGACTTTATAGTTCTTGTGGAACACAGCCAGAGGTATTATCAGGTCCCATGGAAGCGATATTCTTGGCCTTGGACAATACAGCTTTAACCTGTGCTGCAGTAATGCTGGGTGCCTGGCATTCTTCCAGTACTGTGACTGGTCCTTGGGGGTGGGGGGTGGGGGTACAGTTGGCATTGAATGTCAGTCAGTATGTTGGCAATACCTCTTGGCTCAGTATAGGAGGTACCATTGTGCAGTAACTGAGCAAATCTGCATATTGCCGTGGAGGTTATTAATACAACTATAGAAGGCTTTGCGATTGAGTGTCTGTCGCAATGCTGCCTTCATAGCTGGCTTTAAAGGATTTGATGAGGGATCTCAGCTTTTTGTTGAGGCTAATAAGGGAGTTTTTCCAGTCTTGGGACTTTTTTCTGCAACAGTTTCTTCCTTCTGTTGCAGAGTTTATTAATGGCAGGGGCCTACCAGATTGGCTTCCTTGTTTTGGAGGAGAGCATCTTGGTTCTGTTGGGTATGGCTAGTTCCATGTATTTATATACATGTTCGTACGTATGATTTGGCAGTCATGCAGCTGTTTTCCATTGGCACAGGTGCCGTGAAGTTAGCCACCTCTGTTTTTTGGAGCCCAAAGTCAACTTTGAAGCAGTTTTTCAAGGTGGTTACCTTTGCGGGAGTGAGTGCGCAAGGTGGATTTCCATGGTGATTAGTTTATGGTCAGACATGACTACAGGGATTGACTACTGGTGTAGAGCAATGGTCACACGTTAGTAATAACCAGGTCAAGGATTTTGCTTCTTCTAGTGGAGGTCAGAATGAGCTGGTCTAGGGCATTGGAAATTATGAATTCCAGGAAGTGTTGGGCCAGTGTATTGGTGCTTTAGCAGCTCTCCCAGTTGGAGGGATACTTGAAGTCTCCTAGTATGAGTGCTGGGTTGGACCTGGATAGATTCCAGGGTGTTCCAGGGTGCTTAAGAACGTGGAGTCTAGGGACATGGTTGGGGACCTATAGCAGGCTATGACCTGGACTGCCATCTTACCCAGTGCTGGTTGCACCTGAAGTATCTCAGAAGCGTTACGCTGGGCTACTAGTCTGGAGGTGTGCATATCCTTTATGAATATGCAGACACCACTGCCTTTGGAACTACAGTTCATGTTTTGGGTCCGAAAGGGTGTGGAATGAGCTATGGCCTGGTAGTGCAGGGGTGCTTTCTGCCACTTTAAACCAGTTCTCCATTACAGCACAAATGTTTATGTTCATTCTGAGGAGGGATTCGAGCAAGTGCAGCTTCAGATTTAGACTTCTAGCATTGAGCAGCATGACACTCAGATTGCATTTAATTATAGCTGTTATGGTGGTAATTTGGTCTTTGGAACACAGCCTAAAAAAGGCACTATAGGGGTGGCAAGAGCCTTAGCCAGTACCCGGAAACCCAATGGTGACAGATGCAGGCCATCTCTGGCAAAGCATCGAGGTCTGTCAATCATGTCATCCAAGCAGACAGACACTGGATCCTCTTAGAATGACACCAGAAACTTAGTGAATTCCTGAAGTAAATCATTTTTGTTTGTACTGTAGTATTCTGGGTGACTGTAGGATACTGCTCAAGGCTAGGGTCCTACTTGCCCGGGCCACATGAGCGCTCCACCACGTCTCTTCATGTAGTCCAGGGAAGTGCGTCTCACGTCATTCACATGGACAATAACAGTCATACTTGTGGAGTGACCCGAGTGAGTGTATTGTGTCGGACTCTGGCACCTGATAGACAGCTGTTACCTTCTCCTAATTCAACCTGAGTGGGACATTTGTGTACCTCACTACTGAGTCACCTATGATTAGTGTACTGGGCGAGGTGTTTAGCCTTAGGGGCTTAGGTTGAGGGGCTGACTGTGGAGGTGAGCCGTGTCCTGTGGTTTGTGCTGTTTTGTGGTGATCAAGTGAGTTTGTGTCTTGGAGGCCTCTGCTGTCTGGGTAAATTTCTATTGAGAACCTCCGCGATGGAGAGTACGTGGTTTGTGTTTTTATATGAGACATGTGATGGTGGGTGTTCTGGAGGGCTGCGTGTGCCATGTGGTGCAGGTGTTGACCTCTTAAGCTTAGTCCAGTCTTGGCTGGAAAGGGCATAGCTTCCAATTTGATGATACAAGTGCATCTCTCACAAGGTTGAGTGTTGGGAAGTAAGAGGAGAGGGTTGCCTGTGTACAGGAGGCAGTTGCTACACTGCCTCAGAATGCCCAGGTGCACCAGGTTAATAGGAGAAAGCATAGGGGACTGCCCTTTAATCATGCCAGGAAGGGTGGTCAACTACCAAGTACTGGAGCTATTTCCGTGAACAGCTAGTGCTGATGGCACTTGGGTGTGCTACAATAATTGCTACACAAACTTGTTGAAATGCAAAGCGATTAAGCTATTTGAAGTGCAAGAGAAAGAACTAGCAAGTTTCAAGGGAAAAACTGAACAGACTTTCTGGCACCAGTAATAGTTTACCTCAGCTCAGCGGAGCTTAAGCCAGCATAAAACCAAACAAATGCGGGCTTTAAAAAGAGAAAATTTAAAGGGATGTAAAAACTTCCCAAACGGCCAATAAAAAAGAAGTTATGTACTCACCATAAAGTACAGTTTTGTACCTACCATAAATGTAGATGTCCGAACTGGATAGCATCTGCAGTCATAACAAATGGGTTGTCCTGTCGTCAGGCAGCCCTTCGGTCGGCCGGATTCCAAAGTCCGGGTCCGGCTTCGGCTGATGTCGCACTTCACCCGACGTCATCTTTGCTGGTCTTCGGGTATAAAGGCATCAGCCGATGCCATTTTCCTCAGTGTTTCTTGCCCCAGATGCCAATTGCCCTCTTGGAAAGCTAAATTTTGGATAAATGCCAATGTTTCCAAAATAGTAGAAGGCAAACACAAAAAATAAACATGTATGTACATATATACAAACAAATACACCATAAGAGACTCCCCAGCTAGCTATTACGAGGGTAAATACCCTAGGAGTACCGCAGAGGGAAGGAGGAGGTAATCTGACTGCAGATGCTATCCAGTTCGGACATCTACATTTATGGTAGGTACAAAACTGTACTATGTCCTTCATGGATGCATCTGCAGTCATAACAAATGGGTAGAATACCATAGCCAAACTAGGGGAGGAGGAATAATAATTATGGTGTAGTCAGGATCCCTTGCAGAACAGCAGTGGCAAACCCTGCTCGGGATCTAGAATATAGAGGTAAATTATAATGCTTGGCAAATGTATGCACGGAGATCCAAGTAGCCGCCTCAATGTCCTTGGTTGCCACTCCTCTTAAGAAAGCTGTGGTAGTGGCTGTAGCCCTTGTAGAATGAGGTCTTATGTTCTGTGGAATTGGTTTTCCATGGTAGGAGTAACAGAATCTTATGCAATTTCCTATCCATTTGGAGATTGTCTGTTTGGAAATTGCTTTTCCTTCCCTTCCTGTTGCATAGGCTACAAAGAGCTGGTCAGTTCTTCTGTTACCTTTGGTTCTGTCCAGGTAGTAGCGTAACTGTCTATGTACATCCAAGGTATGCATTATTCTTTCACCTCTGTTTTGTGGATTGGGAAAGAAGGTAGGTAGGTGGATTGCCTGGTTTAAAGACACTCTGGATACCAGCTTAGGCATAAATGTAGGATTAGTTCTCATGGACACCCTATCTTGATGGAAGATTAGGAAGGGTTGCACTACCATTAAGGCCTGTAGTTCCGAAACCCTCCTTGCTGAAGTAATAGCCAGTAGGAAAGCAGTTTTCCATGACCGGTGTTGTAGATCTGCTGTTGCTGCTGGTTCAAACGGGGGGAGTGTCAACTTTTCTAGTACAAAATTCAAGTCCCATGCTGGTAATGGTGGTTTCCTAGGAGGTTTTACATTCTTGATCCCTCTGAGGAACTGTCTGAGTAGAGGGTGTGAAAAGACAGGAGGATCAAAGCTGTATTCTGCTGAAAGAGCTGATGCATGTATCTTGATGGAGGAATAGGACAGGCCTGTATGTAGAAGCTCTGCCAAGTACTCCAGAATGTTAGCAATATCTATGTTCGACACATCTTTTCCTCTTTCAGTACTCCAAATGACGAACCTTTTCCATTTTCCTGCATAGTTCCTTCTTGTTGAAGGTCTGCGGGCTTCAAGGATAATGTCTTTAACCCTTTGTGAAAGGTCTGGGTTAGTCACTGCTGTGTGATGTTCCAGGCAGTCAGTTGCAAGGTTTTTAGGTTTGGATGTATGATGTTGTAGTTGTTCTGAGTTATCAGAGGCATCAGGGGTATTGACCACATTTTCTCCCGAGACATGCTCCTCAGCAATGGGTACCAGTGTTGTCTTGGCCAGTTTGGAGCCATCAGAATTATCCTTGGACGTTCCTCTTTGATTTTCAGTAGTACCTTGTGTATCAAGGGAAGAGGTGGAAATGCATATGCTGTCAGGCCTTTCCAGCTGAAGGATAGAGAGTCCACCTTCCATGCAAGTGGGTGGAATGTCCTTGTGCAGAATTTTTTGAGCTGGTGATTTTGTGGGGAAGCGAATAGATCTATTTGTGGCATTCCCCATTTCTTTGTGATGGCCTTGAAGATGTCCGGGTGTAGCATCCATTCGTGAGCATCCGGGGTGGTTCTGCTTAAAATGTCTGCTAGGGTGTTCTCTTTTCCCGGTACAAATATTGCCTGTAACTGGATGTTGTAGCTGAGAGCCAGATTCCAAAGGTCCAAAGTCATTCTGCATAGGGGGTAAGAATGAGTGCCTCTCTGTTTGTTGATGTACCACATGACTGTGGTGTTGTCTGTCCTTATCATCAAATGGCCTTCTTTGAGGAATGGTCTGAATTTTAGGATTGCCAGTTTTACTGCCAGCATTTCTTTTTGGTTTATGTGCAGGTGCAGTTGGGTCCTTAGTCCACAGTCCTTGTACGCATTTGTCCAGCATGTGTGCCCCCCATCCTAGGTCTGAGGCATCCGTTGTGATGGTTTGGTTTGCTGGAAAGTTGTGGAAGGGTAAGCCTGGGTTTGACTGGCATGCCTGAGCCCACCATAGGAACTCCTGCTTTAAGCATGGGATTTAGTGGTATTTCTGTTTCTAAGCTGTGCCTGTGTTGAGACCATAAATTCTTTAGGTACCACTGTAACTTTCTCATATGCAGTCTGGCATGTGGGACCAAGATTATGCATGATGCCATGAAGCCCAAGGCCTGCAGAACTTTTCTTGCTGTTAGTTTGTTCTGCTTTGTTAATGCCAAGAAGTAAAGAGGGAGTTCTTTTTGTTTTTCTGCAGTTAGGAATGCCATCTGTTTTACTGTGTCCAATTCCGCGCCCAAGAAAGTTCTGGTCTGGGATGGTATCAGCCTTGACTTTTGTAAATTTACTGTGTATCCCAGGGCTTGTAGCAAGTAAATGACCCTTTGTAAATCTGTTGTCAGCTTGCTTTTGTTGTCCGCTTGTAACAGGCAGTCGTCCAGGTATGGATAAATTTGGATTCCCTGTACTCTGCAGTGAGCGATTACTGATGCCAGGCATTTTGTGAATACTCTGGGCGCAGTAGATAAGCCAAAGGGCAATGCTGAGAATTGATAATGCTCTGATCCTGCAAGAAATCTGAGGTATCTTCTGCAATTTGGTCGAATGGGGACGTGCAGGTATGCCTCTGAGATCTAGAGTTACCAGCCAACACTCCTTGCCCAGCATGGGAAGAAGTTGCTGTAGGGTCAGCATTTTGAATTTTGGGACAATGATGTATGTGTTTAAGATGGACAGGTCGAGAATAGGTCTCCAGTTTTTCTCTTTTCTTGGTACTAGGAAGAGTCTGGAGTAGAATCCTTTGCCCTGTTCTGTTATTGGCACCCTTTCCACAGCTCTCATCTTTATTAATTCCGCTATCTGGTGCAGGGCTTCTATTTTTTGATTTGGGGGCAGGTTTGGCATTCCTCTTTTTACTGGTAAGGTGTGGAAGTGGAACCAGTAGCCTTGGTCTATGGTTTGCAAAATCCACTTGTCTTTTGTAATATAGTGCCAATTTTTCGAGAATAAGGCTAACTTTCCGCCTAATGGTGCTGCTATTTGCTTCCTGGTAGGCGGAGTCAGAGCCAAGTCACTGTGATTGTCCTGTTGCAGTGGCAGTGGTTGTGTCTGTGCCTCGGTTATTGCCTTGCCACTGTCGTCCTCTGTAGGCACCTCCTCTGGATTGATTTCTGCCCCTAGAGCGTCTGTTCCTGCCCCTTTGTGATCTTGTGGAGTCAGGAAAGGACCAATTTTTGGCAGGCCAGTTCCTGCTAAACCTTGGGGGCTGAACCTGTAGAAAATCTTTAACTGTTTGTACAGATTTTGCCTTCTCTTCCATTTTCTTCATTACCTGCTGGGCAGGTTCCCCAAATAGACTGGCCTTATCCATAGGAGCATCCAATAGCTTAGCTTTAACATGATCCGGTAAGACCTGTTCTTTCAACCATGCATGCCTTCTTATCACTGTGCCAGTCATGGCTGATCTAAATGAAGCCTCCAGTGCATCATAGCCACATTTTAAAGAATGGTTACTAACCTGTTGGATGTTATTCACTATTTCTAATACATATTTCTTATCTAAAGATTCATCAGAGGACAGCTTTTTAATTAACTGATCAAGCATGAACTCTTGGTATTGGATCATGTGAAAAGTACAGTTTTGTACCTACCATAAATGTAGATGTCCGAACTGGATAGCATCTGCAGTCATAACAAGTGGGTTGTCCTGTCGTCAGGCAGCCCTGCAGTCGGCCGGATTCCAAAGTCCGGGTCCGGCTTCGGCTGATGCCGCACTCCACCCGACGTCATCTCTGTTGGTCTTCGGGTATAAAAGCATCAGCCGACGCCATTTTCCTCAGTGTTTCTTGCCCCAGATGCCAGTAGCCCTCTTGCAGGCTAAAATTTGGATAGATGCCAATGTTTCCAAATAGATAGAGGTAAACACAACAATAAGCATGTATGTACATATATACAAACAAATACACCATAAAAGACTCCCCCCCCCCAACCGCTAGCTATTAGGTGGGTAAACACCCTAGGAGTACCACAGAGGGGAAGGAGGGAGGGTAATCCAGACTGCAGATGCTATCCAGTTCGGACATCTACATTTATGGTAGGTACAAAACTGTACTATGTCCTTCATGGATGCATCTGCAGTCATAACAAGTGGGTAGAATACCATACCCAACTAGGGGAGGAGGATAAAAGTAGATTATGGTGTGTTTAGGATCCCTTGCAGTACAGCAGTGGCAAACCCTGCTCGGGATCTGGAATATAGAGGCAAATTATAATGCTTGGCAAATGTATGCACGGAGGTCCAAGTAGCCGCCTCAATAATGTCTTTGGTTGCCACTCCTCGTAAGAAGGCTGTGGTAGTGGCTGTTGCCCTTGTAGAATGAGGTCTTATGTTCTGTGGAATTGGTTTTCCATGGAAGGAGTAACAGTATCTTATGCAATTTCCTATCCATTTGGAGATTGTCTGTTTGGAAATAGCTTTTCCTTCCCTTCCTGTTGCATAGGCTACAAAAAGTTGGTCAGTCTTTCTGCTATTTTTTGTTCTGTCCAAGTAGTAGCGTAGCTGTCTATGTACATCCAAGGTATGCAGTATTCTTTCCCTCTGTTTTGTGGGTTGGGAAAGAAGGTAGGTAGGTGGATTGCCTGGTTTAAAGACACTCTGGATACCACCTTGGGCATAAATGTAGGATTAGTCCTCATGGACACTATCTTGGTGGAAGATTAGGAAGGGTTGCACTGCCATTAAGGCCTGTAGTTCTGAAACCCTCCTTGCTGAAGTAATTGCCAGTAGGAAAGCAGTTTTCCATGACAGGTGTTGTAGGTCTGCTGTTGCTGCTGGTTCAAAGGGTGATAGTGTCAACTTTTCTAGCACAAAGTTTAAATCCCAAGCTGGTAATGGTGGTTTCCTTGGAGGTTTTACATTCTTGATTCCTCTGAGGAACTGCCTGAGCAAAGGGTGCGAAAAACAGGTGGATCAAAGCTGTATTCTGCTGAAATAGCTGATGCATGTATCTTGATGGAGGAGTAGGACAGGCCTGAATGAAGAAGTTCGGCCAGATACTCCAGAATGTTAGGCATATCTATGTTTGACACATCTTTTCCTCTTTCCGTACTCCAAATGACAAACCTTTTCCATTTTCCAGCATAGTTCCTTCTTGTTGAAGGTCTGCGTGCTTCAAGAATAATGTCTTTAACTCTTTGTGAAAGTTCTGGATTAGCTGCTGCTATGTGATGTTCCATGCAGTCAGTTGCAGCGTTTTTAGGTTTGGATGTATGATGCTGTAGTTGTTCTGAGTTAACATCAAAGGCAACAGGGGTATTGGCCACATATTGTTCCGAGACATGCTCTTCAGTAGTAGCTCCAAACTGGCCAAGACAACACTGGTACCCATCAGGATTATCCTTGGACGTTCTTCCTTGATTTTTAGTAGTACCTTGTGTATCAAAGGAAGAGGTGGGAATGCATATGCTGTTAGGCCTTTCCAGTTGAAGGAGAGTGAGTCCACTTTCCATGCTAGTGGGTGGAATGTCCTTGTGCAGAATTTTTTGAGCTGGTGATTGAGAGGTGATGCGAATAGGTCTATCTGTGGCATTCCCCATTTCTTTGAGATGGTCTTGAAGATGTCCGGGTGCAGCTTCCATTCGTGGGCATCCGAAGTGGTTCTGCTTAATATGTCTGCTAGAGTATTGTCTTTCCCCGGTACAAATATTGCCTGTAACTGAATGTTGTAGCTGAGTGCCAGGGTCCACAGCTCCAAGGTCATTCTGCATAGGGGATATGAATGAGTGCCTCCCTGTTTGTTGATGTACCACATGACTGTGGTGTTGTCTGTCCTTATCATCAACTGGCCCTCTGAGAAATGGTTTGAACTTTTGGATTGCCAGTTTTACTGCCAGCATTTCTTTTAGATTGATGTGCAGGTGAAGTTGATCCTGTGTCCACAATCCTTGCACGCATTTGTCCAGCATGTGGGTCCCCCATCCTAGGTCTGAAGCGTCTGTTGTGATGGTCTGGCTTGGTTGACATCTGCGAAAGGGTAGGCCTGGGTTTGACTGGCATGCCTGAGCCCACCATAGGAACTCCTGTTTTAAGCATGGAATTAGTGGGATTTCTGTTTCTAGACTGTGTCTGTGTTGGGACCATAAATTCTTTAGGTACCACTGTAGTTTCCTCATATGTAGTCTGGCAAATGGGACCAAGATTATGCATGATGCCATGAAGCCCAAGGCCTGCAGAACTTTTCTTGCTGTTAACTTGTTCAATTTTGTTAGTGCCAAGAAGTAAAGAGGAAGTTCTTTTTGTTTTTCTGTAGTCAGGAATGCCATTTGTTGTACTGTGTCCAATTCCGCGCCCAAGAATGTCCTTGTTTGGGATGGTATCAGCCTTGACTTATGTAAATTGACTGTGTATCCCAGTCCTTGTAGCAAGTAAATGACCCTTTGTAAATCTGTTGTCAGCTTGCTTTTGTTGTCCCCTTGTAGCAGGCAGTCGTCCAGGTATGGGTAAATTTGAATTCCTGTAGTCTGCAATGGCGATTACTGATGCCAGGCATTTTGTGAATACTCTGGGCAGTAGATAAGCCAAAGGGCAATGCTGAGAATTGATAGTGCTCTGATCCTGCAAGAAATCTGAGGTATCTTCTGCAGATTGGTCGACTGGGGACGTGCAGGTATGCCTCCTTGAGATCTAGAGTTACCAGCCAAGACTCCTTGCCCAGCATGGGAAGAAGTTGCTGTAGGGTCAGCATTTTGAATTTTGGGACAATGATGTATGTATTTAAGGTGGACAGGTCGAGAATTGGTCTCCAACTTTTTCCTTTCTTGGAACTAGGAATAGTCTGGAATAGAACCCTTTCCTTGTTCTGCTGTTGGCACTCTTTCCACAGCTTTCATGTTTGCTAACTCCATTATCTGGCGTAGAGCCTCTGTTTTTGATTTGGAGGTAGATTTGGCATTCCTCTTTGACTGGTAAAGTGTGGAAGTGAAACCGGTAACCTTGATCTATGGTTTGTAAAATCCACTTGTCTTTTGTTATGTAGTGCCAGTTCTTTGAAAATAAGGTTAACTTTCCGCCTAGAGGAGCTGCTATTTGTTCCCTGGTAGGCGGATTTAGGATTAAGTCACTGTGGTTGTGCTGATGTAGTGGCAGTGGCTGTGTCTGTGCCTCTGTTGTTACCTTGCCACTGTCATCCTCTGTAGGCACCTCCTCTGGATTGGTTTCTGCCTCTGGAATGTCTATTCCTGCCCCTTTGAAATTTTGTGGAGTCAGGAAAGGACCAATTTTTGGCAGGCCAGTTCCTTCTAAACCTTGGGGGTTGAACCTGCAAGAAATCTTTAACAGTTTGAACAGATTTTGCCTTTTCTTCCATTTTCTTCATAACCTGCTGGGCAGGTGTACCAAACAAACTTGTCTTGTCCATAGGAGCATCTAGCAACTTAGCTTTAACATGATCCGGTAAAGCTTGTTCCTTTAGCCATGCATGCCTTCTTATCACTGTGCCTGTCATGGCTGATCTAAATGAAGCCTCCAGTGCATCATAGCCACATTTTAAGGAATGGTTGCTAACCTGTTGTATGTTATTTACCATCTCTAATACATATTTCTTATCAAGAGATTCATCAGTGGTTAGTTTTTAGTTAACTGATCAAGCATAAACTCTTGGTATTGTATCATGTGAAACTGACAGTTTAAAGCTCTAGCTGAGAGAGTAGCTGAAGTGTAGACCTTTTACCCCATCTGTCTAATGACCTTGCTTCCCTTTCAGAAGGAATAGGTTTTTAGCTGTGGTCGGCTACTGCCTTGGGACCCTGGGATATAGTTTCTGGGTCTGCAAGTGGGGCCTTGTAAAGGTGGTGATGAGTATCTGGCACCCTGTAAAATCTGTCTGGTTTGGCAGGGGCTGGGGTAAAGAATCTGGAGCGGAGCAAACATCATTGAAAGCATCATCCACCACAGAGAACAGGAGGTATAGCTAAGGGCCTGTGCTGTGGGAGGTGCAGAAAGGTCCTAAGTCTTTTTCTGGAGTCTGAAAAATCCTGTTGCTGCCATTGGAACTGTTCTCGCATGGCATGCAAGGTTTCCCCAAAGGAGAATTCTTCTGGTGGGGAAGCAGCTGGAATGGATTCTTCAGCATCAGAATCTTCAAAATTGGAGAAGGGAGCCTCTGGCTGGTCAGTTATGTCTGATTCATCAGCAGAATCATCAGAAGACACTGGCTCAGGGGGCTCTCTGCCCTAGGTCTCTTCTCTGGGGGCTGAGAGGCCCTGTCTGGGTGAGATTGAGATCCTCTAATTAAAGAAATTAAATCTTCTGCCAAGGAAAGCATTTGAGAACTAGAAGAGGGCCTGGATGTGGGGGGTTTAACAGGCACTGTTTTAGTAGTCTTGGCTGCTTTAGCCCTGGCGAAGGCCTTAATGGACATGGCTGCTGGAGGCCTAGCAGCACCACGTGCTGGGGTAGAGACATCCAAGGGGATGGTGTCTGATAAGTCAACCACCGTAGTGGGTAAAATTTCTGAGGTCGATTCAAGAGTTGTAGCAGGGGCCTCAGTTGTAAGAATAGGTTCAGCTGTACTTTGATCAGTTTTCGGTTTCGGCGAAACCGAGACACTCTGATTTGCTTTACCGTGGTTTCGGCGAAACCGCGGACCGCGAGTGTCGGTCTTTATCTTTGCTTTTGGTAGATTGGGTAGTCGGAGGATCCGGCGGCATAATGTACGCAAAATCAGAACCGAAAAACTGTTCTGCAAACTCCGACCGGCCTAAGCGTTACGTCGGTTGAAAGAGGCACAGGCGAACAGGCTGCTACGTCGTGGGCTGGGCCTAAACAAGGCAGACAGTAAGAGTGGAAATCTTTATGAGGTATTTGTTTCCCACAGGTTAAACAATTGTTAACTTTTTCTGACATCGGCTGAGGCAAGAAAGAGTCCCCAACGGGGTACTTAGCTTTAGAAGTCTTCGAAGTAGTATTCGGTAGAAGTAATCTCTGGATCCGACCGACCGGCACTTGCGAACAGCTTCTGCTTCGGGCGCCACGCGGCAAGAAAGACTGAGGAAAATGGCGTCGGCTGATGCTTTTATACCCGAAGACCAACAGAGATGACGTCGGGTGGAGTGCGGCATCAGCCGAAGCCGGACCCGGACTTTGGAATCCGGCCGACTGCAGGGCTGCCTGACAACAGGACAACCCACTTGTTATGACTGCAGATGCATCCATGAAGGACATCTGACAGTTTAAAGCTCTAGCTGAGAGAGTAGCAGAGGTGTAGACTTTTTTCCCCCATCTCTCTAAGGACCTGGATTCCCTTTCAGAGGGAATAGGGTTTTTTGCTGTGGTCGAGGCAACTGCCTTAGGCCCCTGGGATATAGTTTCGGGGTCTGCAAGCGGGGCCTTGTATAGGTGGTGATGAGTGTCTGGCACCCTGTAAAATCTATCTGGTTTGGCAGGGGCTGGAGGTAAAGAATCAGGTGCAGTGCAGACATCATTAAATGCATCGTCCACAACAGATAGGACAGGAGGTATAGCTAAGGGCCTTAAGTGCAGAAATGTCCTAAGTCTTTTTCTTGAATCTGAGAAATTTTGTCCCTGCCATTGGAATTGTTCTCTCATGGCATGTAAGGTTTCCCCAAAGGAGAATTCCTCTGGTGGAGAGGCAGCTGGGATGGATTCTTCAGCATCTGAATCTTCATAATTGGAAAAAGGAGCCTCTGGCTGGTCTGTAATGTCTGAGTCATCCGCAGAATCATCAGAGGACACAGGCTCGGGGGGCTCTGCCCTAGGTCTCTTTTCTGGGGGCTGAGAGGCCCTGTCTGGGTGAGATTGGGATCCCCTAATTAAGGATATTAAATCTTCTGCCAGAGTAAGCATTTGTGAACTAGAAGTGGGCCTGAGTGAGGGTTGTTTAACAGGCCCTGATTTAGCTGATTTGGCTGCTTTAGCCCTGGCAAAGGCCTTAATAGACATGGCTGCAGGAGGCCTAGCAGCACCACGTGCTGGGGTAGAGATATCCAAAGGGATGGTGTCTGATATCAGGAGACACAGTTGTAGGCAAAATTTCTGAGGCTGATTCAGGTAAGGTAGCAGGAGCCTCAGTAGTAGTCATGGATTCGGCTGAAGATTGACCAGTTTTCTCGGTTTCGGCCGAAACGAAGACACTCGCGGCTTGCTTAACCGTGGTTTCGGCCGAAACCGCGGACCGCGAGTGTCGGTCCTTTTCTTTGCGTTTAACAATTTGGGTAGTCGGAGGATCCGACGGCATAATGTACGCAAAATCTGAGCCGAAAAACTGTTCAGCAAACTCCGACAGACGCCTAAGCGTTCGTCGGTTGAAGGAAGCACAGGCCGAACAGGCTGCTACGTCGTGGTCTGGGCCTAAGCAAGGCAAACAGTAAGAGTGGAAATCTTTATGAGGTATTTGTTTCCCACAAGTTAAACAGTTATTGACTTTTTCTGACATCGGCTGAGGCAAGAAAGTGTCCCCAACGGGGTACTTAGCTTTTTAGAAGTCTTCGAAGTAGTATTCGGTAGTAGTAATCTCTGGATCTGACCGACCGGCACTTACGAACAGCTTCTGCTTCGGGCGCCACGCGGCAAGAAAGACTGAGGAAAATGGCGTCGGCTGATGCCTTTATACCCGAAGACCAGCAAAGATGACGTCGGGTGAAGTGCGACATCAGCCGAAGCCGGACCCGGACTTTGGATTCCGGCCGACCGAAGGGCTGCCTGACGACAGGACAACCCATTTGTTATGACTGCACATGCATCCATGAAGGACATCGGTCCATCTGAGTAGTTAACTTCATTTGTCTGCAACCTGTGGGTATCGGATCCGAATCGGATCAGAGCCGGCAGCTTTCCAAGCTAAGAGATCCGAGCTCCAAGCTCCTCCCCCCTACCCATAATGCCCAGCCATCTCCCTCTAACCCTCAGATCAAGTTTGCCAGAAAAAAAAGGCAATAGGAAATTCTATAACCTAGAAAGGGTTACAATACGTACCAGTGATGTCAATTCAACTAAGACCTATCCTGATCCTTTGATAACAAACTAAGGGTCCGGGGGATGGAGGGAGGGTCGGTTGCAGACAAATTAAGTTACCTACTCAGATGGAACGTTATGGTGAGTACATAACTTCTTTATCTGAAGTAGTTAACTTCATTTGTTCAGCAACCTGTGGGACAGAGTCCCCAGCTACCAGCAACTTGGGAGGCCCTTATGGAAGGATATTCTGGAGCAATGCGGAGCCAAATGATGCACGTCCTCTGGATATTAAATCCAATTTATAGTGTATAATAAAGGTATGAGAGGAAGCCCAAGTAGCTGCTGAGAAAATGTCATCCAAAGAAACCCTTGACCAGAAAGCAGCAGAAGTAGCCATAGAGTGGGTAGAATGGGCTCGCACTCAGGGGCTCAGGACGACCAGAACTTTTGTATGCTAGGAAAATGCACAGGGAAATCCATCTAGCTAAGGTTAATTTAGTGACTGGCTTCCCCAGACAGGATTTTGCAAAGGAAACAAAAAGTTGATCAGATTTTCGAAAGATCTGCTGTTCTATTGAAGTAAAAACATAACTGTCTGTGAACATCCAGACAATGAAGTCTGTATTCTCCTTTGTTTTGGAAATTTGGAAAGACAGGTAGATTTGATGGACTGACTGATGTTGGCTTCTGAAGCCACTCTGGGCAGAAGAGGGATTAGTCCCGAGGGAGACCCTGTCTTTATGAAAAATGATGTATGGAGGTTTACTGCAAAGAGTGTGAAGCTCCGATATCCTTCTAGCAGAAGTAATGGCAATAAGGAAGGCCGTCTTCCAAGATATATATTTTGTCGACTGAAGCTGCGGGTTCAAAAGGAGGCCCAGTCAGAGCTTGAAGAACTAGGGTAAGATCCCATGGAGGCACTGCATCTTTAATTGGGGGTCTTAAAATAAGAAATTATGTACCTACCATAACGTTCCATGTTAGTTGTCTTCTCTCGCCTTCTTTCTTGCTTGATGGGTTCGGAGCCGATCCTCGGCTCCATGCACTGCTAAGCTCGAGAGTCACTTTTACCAGCTCGAGGCAGCCCCATATCCCATGATGCAAGGCGGTAAGTACCCAGATCTCGTTTGATGACAAAGGGCAATAGCACCAAGCATAAATACTTCCCAAAGGAAGAAAGAAAGCCTACAGGAAGAAAAAAGGACCAGTTCTGAATGGTCTTCAGCATAACAATCTCTTGTAGAAAGGTCTGTCCAGGCCTGGGGAAGGAGGAGGTCGAAGAAAGAAGGCGAGAGAAGACAACTAACATGGAACGTTATGGTAGGTACATAACTTCTTAATGTTAAGTTGTCAATCTCGCCTTCATTCTTGCTTGATGGGACCGTCCTAGCACCTCTATCCTGGGTGGCTCAATGGAACAGACTCTTGAGGACTGTAGAGCCAAAACTGGCTCTGTCCCTGGAGGCCAAGTCCAATTTGTAATGGGAAACAAAAGTATGAGGAGTGGCCCAAGTGGCCGCTGCACAAATAGTGTCTAAAGGAAGTCTAGCTTGAAAGGCTGTAGAAGTAGCTAAGCTCCTAGTTGAATGTGCTTTAGGTTTTGAACACAGCTGTTTTCCCCTGAGCAGATAAATTTCAGAGATGACAGAAGACAGCCATCTAGATAAGGTCACTTTAGAAACAGGAAGGCCTTTCCTGTTATCTGCATAGGAAACAAAGAGTTGATCGGATTTCCTGAATTGTTTAGTTCTGTCCAAATAATATCAGAGTTGGCGGTGGACATCAAGATAATGTAATTTTTGTTCCGATCTGTTTGAATAGTTTGGAAAAAATACAGGGAGTTCAACGGATTGAATCAAATTAGCCTTTGAGGTGACCTTAGGCAAAAAGGTCGGATTAGTTCTCAATGATACTCTGTCCTTGTGAAAGACCAAGTAGGGGGGTCGAACCGAAAGAGCTTGAAGTTCAGACACCCTCCTGGCCGATGTAATAGCTACTAGGAATAAAGTTTTCCAAGAAAGAAATTTTAGGGAGCAGGAAACAGCTGGCTCGAAGGGGGGAAGAATCAAGGATGTCAGCACTAAATTTAGATCCCATTGAGGAGGAGGATTCCTGATTGGAGGCTTTAGCAGGAAAATTCCTTTCAAGAAGGCTTTACAAAGCCTATGGGACATGATATTGTGATCTGCGATCCCGACATGAAAGTTCGAGATAGCAGCCAGTTGAACTCTAACTGTGGAAGAAGAGGAGCCTGCATGAAAAATCTCCGCTAAGTCCAAAACTGCCTGAACTGGGGCAGTGAAGGGATCGATATTCTTGGCTTTAGCCCAATAAGAGAAACGCTTCCATTTGCTTGTATAAATCCTCCTGGTAGAGGATTTTAAGGAAGCTACTATGATGTCTCTAACAGGGTTAGAGATCAAAGGAAGCCTGGCTAAGGAAGGAAGTGGAGCAACCATGCTGAGAGGTTGAGAGAAGGGATAGACCGGTGCAGCTGACCGGATTGGTGAACCAGAAGATCTGGCACTGGGTTCCAGATGCCATGGCTGCACCAAAAGGTGACGATGGAGGAACGGAAACCAAATTTGTCGAGGCCAATAAGGAGCAATGAGAATCATTTTGGCTCTCAAAACGGTAGCTTTCTGGATAACCAGAGGGATTAGAGGAAAAGGAGGAAAGGCATAAAGAAGTCCCTGGGGCCAATCCTGGGTCAGAGCGTCTCTGGGGGGATGGCCTGACAGAGGGAAGAGAGAGAAGTCTGGGCATTTGCTGTTTTGGGGAGTAGCAAAAAGATCGCAACATGGGCGACCCCATTCCAGAAAAATCTCCTCCACTATAGATTGCTTGAGAAACCACTCGTGAGGCATGAGAATAGCTCTGCTCAATCTGTCCGCTAAAATGTTGGTTTTCCCAGGGATGTGTGTTGCTACCAGAAAAGTACAGTTTTGTACCTACCATAAATGTAGATGTTCGAAGATCCACATTGCTGCAGTCCTAACACTTGGGTAGTCCGCTGTCCCTCGGTCGGCCCGAATATCAGAGTATAAGGCTGACGTCGGTCAAGGCGCATTTGACTGACATCAGAACGTCAGGGTACAAATGCGCATGACCAACGCCATATCCTCAGTCTTTTCTTGCCCCAGATGTCAGAAGACCCTAAAAAGAAAGGTCAAAACCCATAGACAACAACTAAACAACCAACCAGCCTAACACCAAAAATATGTACAATATATACAATATATACAATTATACAATTATACCATTATACCTCAGATGGATAACCCAACCCACACAACCACCTCAAACTACAGAGGGGAAGGAGGAGGGAATTGGACTGCAGCAATGTGGATCTTCGAACATCTACATTTATGGTAGGTACAAAACTGTACTATGTTCTTCATCTCACATTGCTGCAGTCCTAACACTTTGGTAGAATCCCAAAGCAGAGGTAAGGGAGGATGGCTAAACTATAATGAAGCAGGAGCTGCCAAAATGCCCTGCAACACAGCAGTGGCAAAACCAGCCCTGGATTTAGAGTACAGTGGAAGGTGGTAATGCCTAGAGAAGGTATGCACTGAACTCCAAGTGGCTGCCTCCAAAATATCCTTAGTAGCCACCCCCCTCAAAAAGCTGTTGAAGTGGCAGTAGCCCTAGTGGAATGAGGCCTAATCCCAGCTGGAATCTCTTTGCCATGATGGGAATAACAGAAAGCAATGCAAAATCCAATCCACTTAGAAATAGTTTGTTTTGACACGGGCTTGCCCTGAGAGCACAAAGCAAAAGAAACTAATAACTGCTGAGATTGTCTGAACCCTTTAGTTCTGTCCAAATAATATCGCAACTGCCTGTGTACATCTAAAGTGTGCAAAATCTTTTCCCCTTTAGTTTGGGGATTTGCATAAAAGTAGGCAAATGAATAGTTTGGTTTAAAGCCACACTAGAAACCACTTTAGGCATAAAGGAAGGATTAGTACGTAAAGATACCCTATCCTTATGGAAAATTAAGAAAGGCTCAACTGCCATAAGGGCCTGCAATTCAGAAACCCTTCTTGCAGAGGTAATGGCCAACAAAAAAGCAGTCTTACATGACAAATATTTCAACTCAGCAGTAGCTGCAGGCTCAAAAGGTTGTAGAGTGAGTTTCTCCAACACAAAATTGAGATCCCAAGCAGGAGTAGGAGCCCTTCGGGGGTCTTATATTCTTTGCCCCTCTAAGAAATTGCTTGAACAAAGGATGAGAAAACAATGGTGGGTCACAATCGTAGTGAGCTGAAATTGCTGCAGCATGAATCTTAATAGAAGAGAAGGACAAACCTTTGTCCAATAACTCAGTGAGATATTGAAGAGCCACACTTAAATCAGGCTCAGAAACATCCAAATCCTTAGCTGCACTCCAAAATAAAAATCTCTTCCATTTATCTGCGTACACTTTCCTTGTACTAGGCCTTCTAGCTTCCAAAATCACATTCAAAACTTGTTGTGGAGGTTGAGACCCTCTATGGTTTAAAACAGAATATGCCATGCTGTTAGGTGAAGAGAGTGAAGTTTGAAATTCAGCAAATGACTGTCCTCCTGGGACAACAGATGTGGAATCAAAGGCAAAGGCCATGGAGGCTTCCGTACTAGACTTCTCAGTAATGGGTACCAGTGCTGCCGAGGCCAATCTGGAGCTATCAAAATCATCCTTGGCTTGTCCTGTCTGGCCTTTAGAAGTACCTTTGGGAGGAGAGGCAGAGGTGGAAAGGCGTACACATGAAGATTTTTCCAACTGAAAGAAAGAGCATCCACTTTCCAAGCTGTGGGATGAAACCGCTTTGTGCAAAACTTTGGCAGCTGGTGGTTTAGTGGAGAAGCGAACAGATCTATGTCTGGAGTTCCCCAGGACACTGTCAATTTCTGAAATACATGAAGATCCAGTTTCCACTCGTGGGGATCCATGATTTGTCTGCTTAACACATCTGCTAAGGAGTTCTGTGCTCCCGGCAGAAACCTTGCCTGAAGACTTAGTTGTAAACTGAGAGCAGTCTCCCACAAAATCATTGCTTGCCTGCATAGAGGATAAGAATGTGTTGCCCCTTGCTTGTTGATGTACCACATGACAGTTGTGTTGTCTGTTAGAATCAACACCTGCCCTGGAAGAAGTAAATCCTTGAAAGCTATTAATGCAAACTGGACTGCTAACATCTCCTTCAAGTTGATATGTAGATGCTGTAGTCTGACAGGCCACTTGTCTTGTATCCACTTTCCGTTTAGATGAGCTCCCCAAGCTTTGTCTGAGGCATCTGTCGTTAAAATTTGACTCGCCTCTGGCGGGTCACAGAGAGTCCCTTGTTTAGGTGACATTCCTGAGCCCACCACAAAAATTCCTTTTGAATGCAAGGTATTATTTGAATGACAGTGTCCAGATGCTGGCAGTGCTGTGTCCATACATTTTTGAGATACCATTGCAACTTCCTCATATGCAGTTTGGCATTGGGAAGCACCAGAATACAAGATGCCATGAACCCTAAGGCTTGAAGGACTGTCCTTGCAGTCAGCCCGGACTGAAGAGATAGATGATGGAAGTAAAGGGAAAGATTCTTTTGTTTGTCCGGGGTTAGAAAGGCCATCTGGGATGCTGTATTCAGTCTTACACCCAGAAAGCACATGTCTTGAGAGGGTACTAGACTGGACTTTATTTCGTTCACAGAATACCCCAGATATCTTAGCACTGCTATCACATATTCCAAATGACGAAGAAGCTCATCCCTTCCTTGAGCAAGAATCAGGCAATCGTCCAAATAAGGATAGATTTGTATTCCTTTTAGCCTGAAGAAAGCTATCACTGGAGCCAGAACTTTCGTAAATACTCTGGGCGCAGTAGATAAGCCAAAGGGCAATGCAGAGAACTGATAGTGAGAAGTCCCAGTCCGAAAACGCAGATACTTCCTGCAACTTAGCCTGATAGGAACATGAAGGTAAGCCTCCTTGAGATCCAAAGTTACCATCCAGTGATCCTTGCCCAGTAGAGGTAAAAGCTGTTGTAACGTCAACATTTTGAACTTGGGAATGTCCAGATAAGTGTTGAGGATAGATAAATCCAAAATTGGTCTCCACGTGTTCCTTGTGCCAAAAAAGGGGAACAGGCGAGAATAAAATCCTAGGCCCCTTTCTGGCACAGGAACCGGCTGTATGGCCCCTATTTGGAGTAACAGAGAAATTTGCTTGTGAGCCTCTATTCTTTGTTGAGGAGGAATGTCTGGCATGCCTTTGAAAGGAGGCAAGGTATGGAAATAAAACCTGTAACCGTGATGTATGATATCCAGTACCCATCTGTCTTGGGTAATCAAACTCCAATTTTCTTTGAAAAGTGCCAACCTTCCTCCCAAAGGTGCTGCCAGGCGAGAAGGTTCTGGCAGCTGAAAAGGTAGGTCATTGGGTCTGTTTACGAAAGGACTGACCCCTGCCCTCACCCGAAGACTGTGCAGGAGAACTCCCTGTTCTAGGCCTGAAAGAGCCCTGACCTCTGCCCCTGCCACGTCTAGATCTACCCCTAGACTGGGAATCATAAGAAGGATATGTCCACCCTTTAGTAGGCCAATTTCTACTAAACTTTGGAGGCTGAACCTGCAAAAAATCTTTAACAGTCTGCATAGACTTAGCCTTGTCTTCCATTTTCTTTAAAACTGCCTCAACAGGAGAACCAAACAAGACATCAGATTGCAAAGGGCATCCAAAATCCTAGTTTTAACATGGTCAGATAAATTTTGATCCCTCAGCCAGGCATGCCTGCGAAGAACTGACCCAGTGGCAGCCACCCTAGATGAGGCCTGTACAGCATCAAAACCACATTGCAAAGAATGCTTACCCACCTGTTCAGAAACATGCACTAAATCTTGTAACTCTTTACAATCAATACCTTCCGCCAGAGCATCAACCTTAGATTTCAACTGTGAAAGGAGATAATTTTGATATTTCAACATGTGAAACTGCCAATTCAAAGCTCTCATGGCTAGAGTGGAAGAAGTATAAACTTTCTTTCCCCATCTATCCAAGGCCCTGGCCTCTATCTGCAGGAACCGGATTCTTGACAACAGAAGCCTTAACACCCTTAGGCCCCTGGCTAACAGTTTCTGGGTCTGCCCTAGGACTCTTAAAAGATACTTATGAGCTTCAGGCACCCTGTAATACCTATCTGGTTTAACAGGAGCAGGAGGCAAAGAATCAGGATTAAGAGAAGCCTCTGCAAACACATCTTCCACCACATTCAGAACAGGAGGTATAGCTAAAGGCCTATGCTGGGGTAAAACAAAATTCCCTAAGCCTTTTCCTGGAATCAGAGAAATCCTGACCTTCCCATTTAAAATGCTCTCTCATGGAGTGAAGGGTCTCTGAAATAGAAAAATCCTCAGGAGGAGAAGCAGAAGGAGTAGAATCATCCACATCAGAATCAGAATAATGAGAATACTCCTGCAAGTCTTCAGCCGAAGACTCAGACACATCCGAAGCCTGCTCATAATCCCCCAACACAGGTTCCATCCTAGGCCTCTTATCAGGAGGGGGCATAGAGCCTCTAATTAAGGTAATTAAATCTTCTGCCATTTTAAGCATGTGCTTCTTGGGCACAGAACCTGAAGAACTAGGAGTGACACCCACAGAAGCAAAACTAGACCTGCCTCTAGGAGAAGCCTTGGAAGCAGAAAGAGAGGGCCTAGACACCTTAGGAAGGGAGGGGAGTACAGTTACCTGAGAAGCCCTACAGCCTGACCTGCCTCCTGGGAGGCCACATCCTGTAAAAACACAGTTTCTCCCTGGGACTCCAGAGAGGCCTCCGGAACCACCGGTTCCACTGACGCCTCTAAAGAACCGGCGTCCGGTTCGGACGACTCCTCTAACCTAGGTTTAACTGCCTTGTCCTTGCGCTTCTTTGAGGAAGCCGGCGTCGGAGCATCCGACGGCATATTGTAATTGCACCGCTTCCCAAAGACCAACCTGGCACAATCCAACCATCGCTTTATAGTGCGTTTATTGAACCTAGCACAAAAGCGACACCCAACAACGTCGTGCTCAGGTCCCAAACAAGGTATACACAAATTATGGTAATCCTTATGCGGTATCTGTTTCCCACAAGAAATACAGTTATTCACTTTTTCTGACATCTGGTAAACCACTGAGGCAAGAAAAAACCAAAATATTCCCCAACGGGGTACTTAACCAACTCTGACTTCGGTCTGAAACTCCGAATTCGAAAAAATTTCAGATCGCCGAACGGCACTTGCAACACTGCTTCTGCATCGGACCATGCGGCAAAAAAAGACTGAGGATATGACGTCGGTCATGCGCATTTGTACCCTGACGTTCTGATGTCAGTCAAATGCGCCTTGACCGACGTCAGCCTTATACTCTGATATTCGGGCCGACAGAGGGACAGCGGACTACCCAAGTGTTAGGACTGCAGCAATGTGAGATGAAGAACATCCGATGAGAGGAGATCGCCCATTGCCACAGTCTGAGCGCTTCTCGACACAAGGGGTAGGACTTGGTTCCGCCCTGTTTGTTGATATACCAAACTACAGACATGTTGTCTGTGTGGACTGCAATTGTCCCTACAGGAAGAGAGTCGTTGAGGGCATGCAACGTTAAAAGCACTGCTCTCATCTCTAGGACATTTATGTGCAGGTGGTACTCGAACGGTTGCCACGTCCCATGAACCATCCTGTCCTGATAATGCCCCCCCCCCCACCCGATCAGGGAGGCATCCGTGGTGACAGTGGCTACCGGGGATGGGGGTACAAAGTGTCTGCCTTGGTGAATCTGGGGAGACGTGATCCACCAAGCAAGATGATTTTTGCAAATCTGTGTCACCAGAATGTGGTGACGCATTGGAAGTTGTTGGTAAGACCACTGAGTGAACAACATTCCACTGAAGAAGGCGCATGTAGAAGCGAGCCAGGGGAAGAAGAGTAATGGCCGCAGCCATGAGACCTAATACTTTTAGAACCATTCTGGCCTGTACCTTCTTGTTGGCAAGAATGATCCTGACATGACTTTGAATGTCTGAAACTCTTTGGTCTGTAAGGGTAGCTGACATCCGAACAGTGTTTAAATTTGCGCCTATGAAAGTAATAGACTGGCAGGGCAATAAGGATGACTTTTCGAAGTTGATCGAGATGCCCAAATGAGAAAAAAGATTTATTGTGTAATCCCTGGCTTGAACAAGCTGATGCCTGGTGGTAGCTGACAGGAGCCAGTCGTCGAGATACGGAAACACCTGGAATCCTTGACGTCTCAGGTGAGCCGTGACCACTGCCATGCATTTGTTGAACACCCTGGGGGCTGTGGTGAGACCAAAGGGCAGGGCTCTGAACTGGAAATGACTGGACCCCAGCCGAAAGCGGAGAAATCTCCTGGAGCGTCTGTGAATTTTTATGTGATAGTACGCATCCTGAAGATCTATTGAGCACATCCAGTTGTCCTTCTGTAAGAAGGGTAGAATCGACTGAAGAGTGACCATTCGGAATCTTGTCTTCCTCACGGACTTGTTGAGTCTGCTGAGATCCAATATTGGTCTCCAGTCTCCCGTCTTTTTGGGGACCAAAAAGAACCTTGAGTAGATTCCGGGCTCTGAATGGTCTGTTGTAACTGGCTGAATGGCTCTTTTTTGCAGTAGTTTTGAGACTTCCAACTCTGCAATTTCCCTTAGACCGGGTGGTACGTCTGGGAGGGAATTTGAGGGATAGAAAGGACTTTCCTCAAAAGGAATTATGTAACCCTCGGATATGATCGACTGTACCCATCTGTGTTGAGTGACAAAACGCCTGGCTTCTGGGTACAGTGATAGTCTTCCCCCGACTGCCTCCAAGGAGGGACAGTCAGGCAACATCTCAGGGATGCTGAAAGGGCTTGTCAGAGAGAGACTATTTCCCTGGTTTTGTGGACCCCCTCTGCCTCTAGAGCGGCGTCTGTTGTTGTTAGCCCCTCTGCCTCTAGGGGTAAACTGACCACGTGAATCCGGCGTGACTCCTTGGGATTTGCGGAACCACATTTTGCCACCCTTCTGTCCTTTGGGATAAGGTCTAGAAGGGGTGGAAAAACGGACTCCTACGGCAGAAAGAGTTTTGCCGTCCTGCTCACACCTGGTCAACGTTTCCTTCACTTGAGGGCCAAACAAAGCTGACCAATCAAAGGGAGAGTTTGTGAAGGACGCCTTAAAGGGATCTGCAAAATTACATAGTCGCATCCAGGCTTGGCGTCTAAGAGCCACACCTGTACCTCGGCCCTACTGCTCCGTCAGCAGCATATGATATAAGCCACATGGAGGAGTTTGCAATGGAGTTAAGGGTTCCTAGCTGCGAAGCAATTTTTCCTGAGCCCCAGCAGCTGTAGGATCCTGCACAACCGCCTAGCTCCTTAAGGATATCCCTTTGGAGTCTGGTGAAGTGACAAAGATAGTTCAGCGAACGATAGCAAAGGTCGCTGAAGAAAACATCCGCTACCATATCTATCCATGGTCCTAGAGTCCTTATTAGGAGGATGCACAGGTACGGAAGGATCTGCAAGTTCCTTCTTGGTGGCAGCCGCCACCACCATGGCATCAGCGGGGACACCTTTTGTAAGGAATTGCTTGTCCGACGGGGGAGTAATAAATTTAGAAGGCCTCCTACGGACAGGCTCTACAGAGTCAGAAGCAGTCCACGCCTTTGAAGCAATGACCTCCATAAGGGGTCGAAGGCGGAGACACCCAGGAGGTGGAGGGCCGAGATCCAAACGCCTCCAGGTATACGGAGTCATCCTCAGAGGGATTGTTGGTGGGCCAGTTTCCCCTCTGTCTAAGGAGTTCTAGGATGTCTGAGAAGGAGACATCCTCAGAGGGGGATCTTGGGGATCCCTCTGACTCATCTAAGTCAGTATCCGAAGTGATAGACTCAGGGGAGTCTACGTGTTTCCTCTTACAAGTCCTCTTCCGCGGAGGATCACCCGACAAATCAGGAGAATCCTCAGAAGAGGGGGATATTCCCAGTGGGGAAACCTGAGGCGGAGGATCTCTGGGTCCGGGAGCAAGAGAAATGGCAGAGATGTCAACAGGCACTATAGAGGGAGGAGCTAAGGGAACAGACTGCAGGCTGAGTCCAGAGGCCAGCACACACTTCATCACCTCGAAGGCTCCCCTCCCAGGGAGGTTCGAGAGAACCCGCTCCGAAGAGCTAGGAACTCCAGGACCCACCGAAAAGGAAGGCTCTGAGGCCGATGTTGGAGCCGAGCTCACCAAGGCCGAGGCTCCAAGGGGAAGAGCGGGGTCGGACAAGGGTCCGATGCCACTCACCCCCTCGGAGGAGACCAGGGAAGCCCTGCCACCGAATCCCTCTAAGGAAGGTCTCGAAGAGGAGATAAGAGTAGAGGCTGAAGGAGCAGAAGGGGGTATCTGTCCCTCAGCCGTAGCAGAAACTATCCCCGAAGACTCCAACTCCAAACTCTGGGGTAGAGTCGAAGGAGGAACTGCAATGGGGTGTGGACTAATAGTCGTCTGCTGAGACGGACTATGTAGCATTTGGGCCAGTGCCTGTGACTTTAGTAGTCTACTGACCACTCTCTCCAAATCATGGTCAGAAAGCCTGGATGACCTTGAAGATCGGCTCCGATGGCTCCGCCCGAGAGAGGCGGCCGGAGCCGAAAGTATCGGCTCCAAGGAAGGGGACCTAGACCTCTTCCTCGAAGGAACCATCGGAGCCGATGAAACTACTGAAACTGTCGGAGCCGACAACTTATTGGCACCGACAGGTAGCTTCGATGTATCTGCTTCAGTCGGAGCCGATACGGCCATAAATGTAAGGGTGTCGGAGCCGATCGGAGCCGACACCGATGCCTGGGCCACATGGTGGTCGGAACCGATCGGAGCTGACACCGAAGTGGTCGAACCAGAGTCGGCACAGATAGCCATCGGTGCCGAAGGTTTAGGTAACCCAGAATCGGCTCCAGCCGGAGCCGATCTCGACTCTGAATGAGTCGGAGCCGAGGCCACAGGCTTGGACACAGAAGCCTGGGCCTTGGAAGACTTAGAAGTCTTAGATGGGGCCGACTTAGCCGGAGGGATCAATTTATTTCTTCTTTCCTGCAGGACTCTCTGGCTAAAAGAATGACATATAGCACAGGAGTCCTGCAGGTGAAGAGGCCCCAGACAGTACAGGCAAGAAGTGTGACCGTCTGTCAGAGACATCTTCTGACAGCACGAGTCACACTTCTTAAAGCCTGAGACCCTTTTAGACATGGTGTAAAAAACACACACACACACCAGTCCAAGAAATTAAATTAAAAATACCAAAAGGTATCACTAACAGACACACACACACACACCCTAACAGGGGGGGGGGATGGGATGGGTTTTAGTCTGACTAAAAGTTTTTAGAAGACAGGGAAATTTTCTGTCAGAAGGGAGTTAAAACTAAGCTAAAACTAATAATTTAAGGTATTTTTGGTAAAAGGGGCTAAAAAAGTAAAGTAATAATTCACTTACCAGGAGCTGGTAAAAGGAGGACCTCATCAGCGAAGCGGCAAACGAGATCTGGGTACTTACCGCCTTGCATCATGGGATATGGGGCTGCCTCGAGCTGGTAAAAGTGACTCTCGAGCTTAGCAAGTGCCGAGTCGGAGCCAAGGATCGGCTCCGAACCCATCAAGCAAGAATGAAGGCGAGATTGACAACTTAACATAGGTTCCTTTCATGAATGTTTTGCATATCTTGGAGGACGCTAGAGGCCCTGAACTGTTTCCAATGTGGTAGTGGGAAATAGCTGCCAACTGAACTTTAATAGTAGAAGCACTAGCTCCTTGATCAAAGGTATGAGAATCAAAGGTATGAGAAAAAGTCTAGAACGGCAGGGACAGGAGCCGTGAAGGGGTCCAAGGTCCTGTGCTCCGCCCAGAGAAACGTTTCCATTTACTCTTTTAGATTTTCCTGGTAGACGGTTTATGGGCGGCCACCAGGATGGCCTTAACAGAGGACAATATACCGGGAGTCCTAGCTATTAAGGGAACCGGATCAACCAAGCTGAGAGCTTGAGGTAGTCCAGGTCGGGGGTCTTCAATCCTAAAGGATGAGAGATCAAATCTGGATCTAAAATCCAGGGAGGATGTACTAGATGAGACTGCAGATAAGGGAACCTGGTTTGGCGAGGCCAGAATGGGGCTATGAGGATAACTCTGCTCCCCAACAGACGAGCTTTCTGCAAGAATTTTGTCATCAATGGAAGAAGAGGATAAGCATACAGAAGACCGGATGGCCAAGCATGAACTAGAGTATCTCGGGGGGGCTTCCCCTGGTGGTGGAATCAGAGGGAAGAACTCGCTGCACTTTGTATTCGAAGGCGAGGCGAAGAGATCGCAGCAAGGTTGACCGCATTAGAGGAAGATTTGTTTTGCTACTGCTGGGTTCAGAGACCACACGTAAGGTGAGAGGATCGTTTGACTCGCCCTGTCCGCCAAGATGTTTGACCAACCCGGGATGTGCGTTGCTATGAGAAAGCGGTTGGTGGATATCGCCCATTCCCATACTCTCATTGCCTCCCTGCAAAGTGGATAGGATCTGGTTCCCCCCTATTTATGTACCAGACTACCGACATGTTGTCTGAAGTGCAATAGTTCCTGGAGGAAGAAGGGGATGGGGAGCCTGCAACGTTAGAAGCACCGCCCTCATCTCCAGGACATCGATATACAGTGAGGTTTCTGAAAGTCCACGTGCCTTGGACGGATCTGCCCATGCAATGTCCGCCCACCAGAGGAGAGATGAGTCCGTGGTCACCGTGACTTGGGGAGGGGGTATAACTATAACGAAGGGGCGGCCTTCACGGAGATCTCTGGAGCGGAGCCACCAAAGAAGCAACTCCCTGCAAGTCCTGCTGAGGGGGAATAGGTGTAGACAGGGGGTGAAAAAGAATGGACCACTGAACTTGTAATGTCCATTGAAGGATTCTCATCTTCAGGTGAGCGAAGAGCGACAGATTGATGGCCGCTGCCATGGATCCCAGGGCCCTCAGGACTAGTTCCGCTGGGGGAGCTGATGATTGTAAGAGGTCTAGAATGTGAAGGCTTAGACTGCGAAGTCTGTCCGCTGTCAGAAAGACTGTGGATTGAGTAGTATCTATCCTGGCCCCTATGAATTCCAAAATTTGAGTAGGTTGAAGGGAGGATTTCTGGTTTATCATGATCCCTAGGTGGCGGGCTAGGTGTACGAAGTAGTCCCTGCCTGAGCAGAGTTGATGCCTGGTGGGGGCGGTTAGGAGCCAGTCATCCAGGTACGGAAAAGACCTGTATTCCCTGAAGCCTCAGGTGGGCCCCTACAACTGCCATGACCTTGGTGAACACCCTGGGGGCTGTGGTGAGACCGAAGGGTAGGACCCTGAACTGATCAGGACTGGCTCCCAGCTGAAAGCGGAGGAACCTTCTGGATCATCTGTCCATCAGAATGTGGTAGTACGCATCCTTGAGGTCTATCGAGCACATCCAGTCATTCTCCTGCAAAAGTGGGAGAATAGATTGAATAGTGACCATCCGGAATTTTTCTTTGGCGACTGACTGGTTCAGAGTGGACAGGTAGAGAATGGGTCGCAAGTCCCCAGTCTTTTTTGGCACCAAAAAGAACCTGGAGTAAAAGCCTGATCCGGATTGTCCGGGAGGGGGGGACATGCTAGATAGCTCTTTTTCTTAGCAGCCCTCGAATTTTTGATGTTGCACCCGATCAGAGGGAGGCAGCAGCATCGGGGGAGTCTTGCTGATCGGGTGCAACATCGGGGGAGTCTTGCTGATCGGGGAGGGTAAGATAGGAAAGGAATTGAATAGCCTTTGGATACGATTCGGAGCACCCAGCGATCTGTCGTAATTGACTCCCATTTCGCTAGGTATTCCGAAAAGCGCCCCCGACTGCCTCCAGAGAAGAGCAGTCGGGCAACCCCTCAGGGCTGCTGCGTGGGTTGATCCGAAAAAGGTTCTCCCGACCCAAAATTCTTCTGACCCCCTCTGCCTCTGGGCCAGCGTCCACCCTGTCCTCCTCGGCCTCTGAAGGATGAGGGATGTGGAGCGAAAAGGGATTGCCGAGCTTTCCGGAAAGTACAGTTTTGTACCTACCATAAATGCAGATGTCCGATAGATATGCAACTGCAGTCCTTACATATGGGTTGTCCTGCCTCAGGCAGCCCTCGGTCGGCCGGATTCCAAAGTCTGGGTCCGGCGCCGGCTGATGTCGCCTCCTCCCCGACGTCAGAGCGGCTGGGGTATAAAAGCATCAGCCGACTCCATCTTCCTCAGTGTTTCTTGCCCCAGATACCAGGTGCCCTCCAAGGAAAGCTAAATTTAGAACTGGATTAAAAATTCCAGAGATACACAATAGCAATAAACAGATACACCATAACAGATATCCCCAGCTATATATAAATGGAGGGAAGTGAACCCAATATACAGAGGGGTAGGAGGGAGGGAAAACCTGACTGCAGTTGCATATCTATCGGATATCTACATTTATGGTAGGTACAAAACTGTACTATGTCCTTCAAGAATGCAACTGCAGTCCTTACATATGGGTTGAATACCATAGCCAAGCTGGGGGTGGTAGGCTCTAAGATAAGGATGGTGTAGCTAAAATGCCCTGCAGGACTGCCGAAGCAAAGCCTGCTCGGGATCTGGAATATAAAGGCAGGTTGTAGTGTTTGGAAAATGTATGCATGGAGCTCCATGTAGCAGCTTCTAGAATGTCCTTTGTAGCCACCCCTCTTAGGAAGGCTGTGGAGGTGGCTGTAGCTCTGGTGGAGTGTGGCCTGATTTTGGCTGGCACACCCTTTCCGTGGAAAGAATAACAGAATCTGATGCAATGTCCAATCCATTTTGAAATAGTTTGCTTGGAAATTGCCTTTCCTTGCACTGCAGAAGCGTATGCTACAAATAGTTGGTCAGACTTTGTTGGCCTTTGTTCTGTCCAAGTAGTAGCGTAGTTGTCTGTGTATGTCCAAAGTATGCAGTAGCTTTTCCCCTATATTTTGAGGATTGGGGAAGAAGGTGGGCAGGTGAATTGCTTGGTTTAGAGACACCCTGGATATCACTTTTGGCATAAAGGAAGGATTGGTTCTTAAAGAAACCCTGTTCTGGTGAAAAAGTAGAAATGGAGGCACTGCCATAAGGGCCTGTATCTGAGACTCTTCTTGCTGAGGTAATTGCCAACAGGAGAGAAATTGCAATTCTGAAGATGCTGCTGGTTCAAAAGGAGGAAGAGTTAGTTTTTCCAACACGAAGTTGAGGTCCCATGCAGGCACTGGTGGCTTTCTGGGAGGTTTGATATTCTTAATCCCTCTTAGAAATTGTCTTAGCAAAGGATGTGAAAACACAGGTGGATCAGTGTTGTATGTTGCTGAAATTGCTGAAGCATGTATTTTTATAGAAGAATATGAAAGTCCAGTATGCAGAATCTCTGCCAAGTACTCCAGTATGTGTGGTATGCTCATTACTGATGCATCCTGTCCCTTGTTGGTATTCCAGATGCTGAATCTCTTCCATTTTGGCTGAAAAAGCCTTTCTGGTGGAAGGTCTGCGTGCTTCCAATAATATCTGTTGAACTTCCTTGGAAAGAGAGATATGGGTAGAAATCATGGAACCCTCCAGGCTGTCAGCTGTAAAGTCTGCAGGTTGGGATGAACCGTCCTGTAATTGTGCTGGGTCAAGAGTAGAGGCCATTGAGGCAGGGGCCACGGGTTGGTGCAAGTTATGCTCCTTAGTAATGGATACCAGTGTTGTCTTGGCCAGTCTGGCACTATTAAGATGCCTTTTGGCTGCTCTGCTTTGATCTTCAGTTAACACCTTGGTCATTAATGGTAGAGATGGGAATGCATAGATTGTTAGAGTGTTCCAGCTGAATGAGAGAGCATCTATTCTCCAGGCTTGTGGATGGTGTGTCCTCGAGCAGAACTTTTTCAGATGATTGAGGTGGGAGGCAAAGAGGTCTATGTCCGGCCTCGCCCATACATGAGTTATTTGAGCAAAAATGTCTGGATGCAGCATCCATTCGTGCGGGTCTAGGATGTTTCTGCTTAGACTGTCCGCCAGAACATTGTCCCTGCCCGGAACAAACTGGGATTGTAGCTGTATGTCCAGTTTCAGGGACTTTTCCCAAAGAGTCATTGTTAGTCTGCAGAGGGGGTAAGAATGAGTACCTCCCTGCTTGTTTATGTACCACATAACAGTGGTGTTGTCTGTCTTTATTAGTAGATGGCCTTGTTGAAGATATATTCCGAAGGCCTAGATTGCATGAATTACTGCTAACATCTCTTTTTGATTGATGTGTAGATGTACTTCTTGGGGGGCCCATTGCCCTTGAATACATCTGCCCTCCATGTGCACCCCCCATCCATGGTCTGAGGCGTCTGTTGTAATGGTTTGGCTTGTTTGAGGTTTGCTGAAAGGCATACCTTCGTTTGACTGGCTTGCTTGAGCCCACCATAAAAATTCCCTTTGTAGACATGGGATGAGTGGGATAATTGCTTCCAAGTTGTGGCTGTGTTGAGACCATAAACTTTTTAGGTACCATTGTAGTTCTCATGTGTAGTCTTGCCAGTGGAATCAGTAGAATGCAAGATGCCATGAAACCCAGGGCCTGCAGGATTTTCCTTGCAGTCATCTGGGTGAGCCTTGTTAGGCTTTTGAAGTACTGTGGTAATTGTTCTTGCTTCTAGTCTGTGAGGTAAGCCATTTGTAACTGTCTCTAGTTTGGCTCCTAGAAAAATTTGTTGGGATGGCAGTAGTCTTGATTTTTGTAAGTTGACTGTGTATCCCAAGGCCTGTAGTAAGTGAATGACATAATCCAAGTGTTTTGTCAAGGCTTGCTTGCTGTCCGCTTGTATAAGGCAGTCGTCCAAGTAAGAGTATATTTTTATCCCCTGGAGTCTGCAGTGTGCAATTACTGATGCCAGGCATTTTGTGAATACTCTGGGCGCAGTAGATAAGCCAAAAGGCAATGCTGAGAATTGATAATGCTCTGACCCTGCAAGAAATCTGAGGTATCTTCTGCAACTTTGTCTGATTGGGACATGCAGGTATGCCTCCTTGAGGTCCAGAGTAACCAGCCAAGACCCCTTGCCCAGCATGGGAAGGAGTTGCTGGAGCGTCAGCATTTTGAATTTTGGTACAATGAGAAAAGTGTTTAGAGCGGACAAGTCCAGTATAGGTCTCCATTGTTTTTCTTTTCTTGGAACAAGGAACAGTCTTGAGTAAAATCCCTGGCCTTGTTCCTGAGGAGGAACCTTTTCTATTGCTTTGATTTTTATCAGCTTTGAAACTTGTTCAAATGCCTCTGCCCTTTGATTTTGTGGCAGGTTTGGCATGCCTTGTCTTGTTGGTAAAGTATGGAAGTGGAACCTGTAGCCTTGGGTCTATTATGTCCAGAATCCATTTGTCCTTTGTTAAAATGTGTCAATTTTTTGAAAATAAGGATAATTTCCCGCCTAAAGGTGCTTCTCTTTGAGCCTTGGTAGGCGGTGTCAAAGTCAAGTCATTGTGATTGTCCTTGTGGAGCAGGGGATGTCCCTGCGCCACCTCTCTGATTAGTCAGTTGCCATTGGCGTCCTCTGTAGGAGCCTCTGTATTGCCCTCTTCCTCGAGCACGCCTGTTTTTTCCCCTTTGAAACTTGTCAGTGTCCGGAAAGGACCAATTCTTAGAAGGCCAATTCCTGCTGAACCTTGGTGGCTGAACCTGGAGGAAATCCTTGACTGTTTGCACTGATTTGGCCTTTTCCCAAATTGATTTCAACACATCCTGAGCATTAGCACCAAATAGCTTGTGTTTTTCCAGAGGTGCATCAAGAAGCTTTACTTTAACATGATCTGGCAATGCCTGTTCTTTCAACCATGTATGTCTACGTATGACTGCCCTTGTCATAGCTGCCCTACATGAAGCCTCCAATGCATCATAACCACACTGAAGAAAATGATTGCTAACCTGCTGAGTGTTATGGACCAAATCCTGCAAAGCCTTTCTGTCTAAAGGCTCAGGAGAGGCTAACTTTTTCTGCAAATCATCCATCAAGAAATCCTGATACTGAAACATATGAAAAAGGCAATTAAGGGCTCTCATGGCCAGAGTGGTCGAGGTATAAACTTTTTTGCCCCACCTTTCCAGTGACCTAGCTTCCCTGTCTGAGGGTAAAGGATTTTTGGCCGTGGATGTGGCCACCTCTTTGGGCCCCTGAGAAATTGTTTCTAGATCAACAGAATGGGCCTTAAAGAAATGCTTGTGAGTTTCAGGAACCCTGTAGTATCTTGTCTGGCTTGACAGGAGCAGGGGGGAGAGAATCAGGTGAAGCACTCGAATCTGAGTACACATCATCCAGTACATCTAACACTGGGGGGATAGCTAAAGGCCTGTGTTGGGGAAGCTTAAGAAAGGTACGAAGTCACTTCCTGTAGTCAGAGAATTCCTGACCTTGCCACTGAAAATGCTCTCATGGAGTGGAGAACTTCCCCAAAAGAAATATCCTCAGGAGGAGAGGCAGAAGGAATAGATTCCTCCGCATCAGAATCCTCGTAGGCCTGGAAGGATTCTTCCTGGGTGTCTGAGTGCTCAGAGTCACCAGAGGCTTCATCTGAAGAAAGTGTGTCTGTGTGCTCAACCCTGGGCCTTTTGTCAGGAGGCGGCTGAGAACCTCTCTCAGGATGGGCCTGGGAATGTCGGATTAAGGAAATCAAATCTGCAGCTAAGGTCATGATTTGTTTATCAGTAGTGGGCTGAGGCAAAGCTTTAGGAGGGTGAGACCTAGCCTGGCTGGCAGCCTTAGCACGTGTGTAGGCCTTGATAGACGGACATAGGGGGCCTAGCTGCCCCATGTGCTGAAGTCACCCTGTCCACCGGAACGGACTCAGGTAAATCTTGGGCTTCAGATTCTGGAGGAAAATCGACAACCGGCACCGGCTCCGGGGCCGGAGTGATCAGTAAAGCAATGTAGTCGGTCCAGATCGGTGGAACAACCGCCTCAGAAGAGACCGATGCACTCGCGGTAGTTTTTGGCATGGTGTCGGTGGAAGTCGCGGGCCGAGGATGTCAGTCCCGGTCTTTCCGTTTTTTGGAAATATGTGGTGTCGGTTGTTCCGACGGCATGTTATAAGAAAATTTATCGCCAAAAAAGTCTTCGGCAAACTCTGCCCGGAGCCTGTGTGCGCTTATAGAAGCAAGCACAGGCTGAGACGTCGTGGTCTGGGCCGAAGCAGTGGAGGCAGTAAGAATGGAAGTCCTTATGAGGTATTTGTTTACCACAAGACAAACAATTATTCACTTTTTCAGTTTTTTCTGACATCGGCTGAGGCAAGAAAAGGTTCCCAACGGGGTACTTAGCTTTTCTGATGACTTCGGTTAAGTAGAACACAGAAGCTGACCGACCGGCACTTGCGAACTGCTTCTGCTTCGGGCACCGCGCGGCAAGAAAGACTGAGGAAGATGGCGTCTGCTGATGCTTTTATACCCCAGCCGCTTTGACGTCGGGGAGGAGGCGACATCAGCCGGCGCCGGACCCAGACTTTGGAATCCGGCCGACCAAGGGCTGCCTGAGGCAGGACAACCCATATGTAAGGACTGCAGTTGCATTCTTGAAGGACATCCACATCTTCTTTTGTCCTCTGATTCCTGGAGTAGGACCTCTGAGGAGCCGAGAGGCGGATCCCGACAGCAAACGTCTTCCCGTCTTTCTCGCTCTGGAGGAGCGCATCACGGAATGTTTTGCCGAAGAGCGTAGAACCGTCAAAAGGGGCGTTCACGAAGGACGCCTTGAAGGGTTCCGCAAAATTGCAGAGACAGAGCCAGGCCTGTCTACGTAAGACAACACCCATTCCGCTAGCTCTAGCCGCTCCCTCCATAGCATGGGAGAGAAGCTGCATAGATGTGTTGGTGATTGACTTGAGTGGCCATTCGAGCAGAGAAGGTCCGCTTGTCCTTGGCCGACATGGACTCTGGGGGTGACCCAGTGTACTCTAATCAGGTCCCGCTGGAGCCGAATCACTTGTCATATAATTAAATGACCTTACAGAGAAGGTCGTTGAAGAGAACATCCGCTTTCCCAAGCGGTCCATCATCCGAGACTCCTTGTCTGGAGGATGCACAGAGGAACTCTCCTGTGCTAATTCCTTTTTAGTGGCAGCCGCCACCACGGCATCCACTGGGGCACCCTTGCTCCAAACTGTCCTGTCCGTGGGAGGGCTGAGGATCCTGTAGTCAGGCTCCTTCCATGCCCCCTGGTAGTTATGAGGTCTACTAGGGAGTCGGCGGGAGGGGACACCCAAGAAGTAGATGGGCCCGAGTCAAACGCCTCCAGAAACAGACTCATCCGAGGAAGGTTTTTGGGCAGACCACCCCCCTCTAAATGCGTAACATTTCCATAATGTCTCTGAAGGAGACGTCTTCGGGGGTGACCTTGGGGAACCTTCCCCTTCCTCTAAGTCTGTCTCCTCCATGAGGGACTCGGGTGAGTCTAAGTGCCTCCTCTTGCACTTCCGTTTTTGAGGGACTTCCTCGGGGGGGAGGGGGGGCTGTCCGAAGAGGCCTCACCAACTATGTCCTGTTCCTCTACGGGAACAATCTGGGACGAAGGCGCAGGCTGTCCCTGGGTTCAGATGATGGAAGACAGGCCCATCTGACTGGGAATGGCGGGTGGATCCGTAGCAAGAGCCTGGGGCCTCCAATCCCTCTAAAGGACCCTCTCCACAATGTCAAATGCAGAGGGAGAACTACTTTCCCTTGGATCCGAAAGCAGTTCCCTCGGATCCAACGTGCGGACCGGTGCCAAAGGTGACCCGATCGGATCCGAAAGGGTAGTGTACCCCGACCTTAACTGAGCCAAAGGCCCGATGACCCCTCCAGATCAGACGGTCAGCTCATGGCCCAGAGAGCTCTGATCCGAAAATGGATCCGGCAGACTCAAGGGTACAGTCGGAGCCGAAGTAGGAAACACTGTCAGCGCCGACCCTACCCCGGCTCCGAAGCTAGTCGGATCAGACAGCTCCGAACCCTGAAAGCAGGTCTGAGAAGGAGCAATGGGGGCGGAAAAGGGTGAGCTCCCAGAGGGGAGGCAAGAGCACTCCCATCTGCATCTGGGCCTGGAGAAATCATAGCATCATCCGGTCCATATCTGCGTCCGATAAACTTCTGGTGGATCTAGATGAGGCCATCGAAGCCAGCCGGGAAGGCCACCTAGATGACCTCGAAGGTGACCGGGTCCCCTCCTCCAGCTCCGGGGAGAAACATGGAGAACGGAGCCGGGAGGGGAAGGCCCGAAGAACTTAAGGGGAGAGGCAAGTTGTTTGGACGGCAGTGCCGAAGGGGTTGAGCCGGACCACCTCTTGTGGCTGCGATTAATTACTTCCTCTCCCTATCCTTCTTATCCTTCTTTCTGCCGTCCCTTTCCTCCTGGGCCAGCGAGGGAGGTTGAGTCCCGGCCAGGGGATCAGCCGCAGCTGGCACCACTGAGGACGAGGAAGCAGAGGAAGCAGAGTCTGGGGGCAAAAGGCCCGCCAGAATAAGCTTCAACCTCCTATCTTTCAAAGCCCTGGGGTTGAAGACTGCACAAATAGTGCAGATCGTGGAGAGGTGATCAACCCCCAGGCACAGGACACTGAATGTGGCCATCCGCTGGTGACAGCTTATGGCCACACTCGGTAGATTTAGAGAAAATGGCTTTAGGGCCTTCAGCCATTAAAAAAGAGGAAAAAAGAAAAATAGGCCCACAAGCACACACCTTCACACACACAGAGGGGGGAGGGGAATAAATCTAACTTAACCAAAAGTAAAAGAACCACCCAAAAAGGCTAGAAAGAAGAGAGGGAGTTCACACACAAAGTTAGAGAAAGTTTGACAGAAATTCAAGATTTAAATGCTAAACTCACAGTACTACGCTTGGAGCTCGTTCTGAGAAGCTTATGGAAGCCGCGGCAAATGAGATCCGAGGGAAACGGCAGGGCATTATGGGTAGGGGAGGAGCTTGGAGCTTGGATCTTTTAGCTTGGAAAGCTGCCAGCTTGGATCTGAATCGGATCAGATACCCACAGGTTGCTGAATAAATGAAGTTAACTACTTCAGATCTACAATGTCCGGGCCAGAAACCACTCCTCTTGTGGTAGATAGTCTACCTAGTACTTCCCATTCCCAGTGATAAACTAGGCGGCTTCCCTCTAAAACAGAAAGGCTTGGTGGGCTCAGAATCTTACAAACAGGCCTGGATACAACAAATTTGTATCTAGTTAACATGAAAAGCGGGAAACAAGCTTAGAATTTTTTTCACAGAAAAGCATCTAAAACAGCAGTAAAAACAATTCAAATGCCATGCAAGCTGGCACACGACTGTGCAGCAATATTAAAGCAAATACAGTTTAAATAAATGCAATTAAATTAAAAACTAAAAACAAGTGCAGAAAGCAGTAAATTAGGAAAAAGTCAAAAGGGAAGCACTTAGAGCATCCCTTTCTCCTTCCTGATGCTCTTGCAGTCTGCAGGATGCCAACACTGGAATTTCTGTTAATTTGTACAGAGCAGACAGAGCTAAATTCTCCTGATTGAGCAGAGTTGGAACCTTTTCCCATCTTATATTCCAAACTGATAAGTACCACTTTTTGTAAGTCAGTTTGCACTGTGCTTTATTTATATATTTACTGCACTGTTTCTGTCCTTTGTTTGCACTTGTTTCTCAGGGTAGCTCAGAAGCTAGTTTCAGGTGGGGGTTGTTGAGCCAGCCAATCTTAACAGTCACTGCCGGAGGTGTATTTTGTGTGTTGTACTTCCATTGCTAGAATCTCCTTCTGCTCTGAGTGTGCCTTTCAAACAATCTGGAAATACAGAGCTGTTAAGTACATTCTTTGGCACTTTTTAACTGTTCAGAGTTCTGCACCATCTTAATTTTTGCTTGACCGATTCATATAAATGCAGGCATTGCTTTCTGATACTCTAAGCGCTTCCCCTCCATTTTGATTTTCTCCTAATTTACTGCTTTGGGCACTTTTTATTCATTTAATTGGATTTATTTAAACTATTTGCTTTAATACTGCAATGCACAAGTGTGCAAACTTGCACTGCATTTGAATTGTTTCTACTGCTGTTTTAGCTGCTTTTCTGTGAAAAAGCAAAGAAAACAAAGTTCTAAGCATTATGCAAATCAAACACTTGCAAAGGATGAGTCCCCACTTTGACAAAGAAACTCTCAAATTGGACACCTGGTGAGTGGAAGGCTTTGTTGCTCAACATTAAAAACTCCCAATGGAAGGTCTACTAGGAGCAAAGTAAACAAGGAGCCAGGGTCGAAGGTTTCATTTATTTTTTGGGCTTGTACCATATTAATTTTATCTGCTGCCAGGGTCCAGGAGTGAGAAACAATACACTGTTCAACTATCATGCATATGTGACAATGAGTTTTGGTCTTACATAAAGTGCCCCCATATGCGAGTGGGAGTACAGCAATCTCTGCCTTTTTTTTGTGCGCGCGCAGGGGGCTACTGTCAGCTAAGAGAGGATTCCTGGAGGGCAAACCAGGACTTTGAATGCAACTGCAATTCATCCTTGAGCCAGGCAAGGGAAAGGAACAGCTGTGTAAAATCTTACCATAACCATAGATGTCCTCTTCCATGTTGCAGTATTCACACTGTGGGATTTCCAGCCTCCAGGCAATCAAACATTTGCTCCTATACAAAAGCTTAAGCCTGACTGCCGTAGGTGCGTGGGACATCACATGCAAGGCCACAGACCATGGAGTATAAATGTGACATCGGCACACACAGACCTCAGAACCTGAAGTCCAGAGAAGAGACTACAAAAGCCCAAGGAGAAGCAAAAGCAAATGACCCTGCAGGGCTGTAGAAATTGGCCTGTAATGAGAGGATACACCAGAGGAGAGAGAGGATATCAGGGGCATGAAGGGTGGGAAGGAATACTGCAACATGGAAGAGAAGGACATCTATGGTTATGGTAAGATTTTACACAACTATTCTATGTCCTATTCCCATGCTGCAGTATTCTTACTGTAGGAGAGTACCACAGCTAGGAGGAATGTTGGGAGGTGGCCAAGGTGGAGGATTCTAAAAATCCTTGCAGGACTGCCCTGGCAAATCCTGCCCTGGCTCTAGAGACCTGGTCCAGCTTGTAGCACTTAGTGAAGGTTTGGACTGTGGACCAGGTGGCTGCCTCCATGATGGAAGCTGTGTCTAGTCCTTTTATTAAGGCCTTAGAAGATAGCCATGCTCGCACTAATTGAGGCAATGGGTTGTGATGAGTAGCAAAAAAGGATAGACTTTTTGATCCAGGAGATGGTTTGTTTAGAGACTGCCTTACCCAAGGCACTGGTATGGAAGGTAATGAATAGTTGGTCAAACTTTCTGAAAGACTTGGTTTTGTCCAAGTAGAACCTCAGTTGCCTATGTACATCAAGGGAATGGAGAATCCTCTCCATGGAGTTAGTATGGGAGGGGAAGGACTGGTTTAAGGATAGTTTGTTACATACTTTGGGCATAAAGGAGAAGTTAGTGCATAGGGTAACCCTGTCATTGTGGAAGGGCCAGCCATCACGGCCTGTAATTCAGACACTCTTCTAACAAGGCAATGGCCACTAATAGGATAGTCTTCCATGTGCACATCTGAAGTGATGCTGTACTGGTGGGCTCAAAAGGGGGTAAGGTAAGCTTTTCCTGCACTAAGTTGAGGTCCCAGGTAGCAGGGATGGGCTTTCTTGGTGGTCTGATGTTCAAGACCCCTCTCAAGAAAAGTTTTACATCCAATCTGGAAAGAGGCGGCGGCTGTAAAGGCAAGCATGCAGAAGTGGCTGAAAGACTGACTTTGACAGAAGGGTAAGCTAGTCCCTCCTTAATGAGCCCACAGGTACAGTTCAGGATCAGGGGAGGATCTGCCTGAAATAGGTCCTTGTTTCTCAGAGAAGTACAGTTGTGTACACTTACCATAAATGTAAATGTTAGAGTGTATTCACTGTTGCAGTCATTACATTTGGGTAATCTGCTGGCAGGTTGGCCTCAGTCTGCCTGAATTCTTAAGTCTTGGGTCCTGCGTCAGTTGCTGTCTACTCTTCCATGACGTCAGGGGTATAAAACATGCAGCCGACGCCATTTTCTTTAGTTTTTCTTGCCCCAGATGTCAGGTGCCCCCCCAAAAGGTAGCAAAAATATACATAATATATATACATAAATATATATATATATGCATCGATATAAACTTTACCTTCATCTACAAGCAAATACACCACATAGGCTGTAGAAGACGGAGAAGGAAAGAAACTCCAGAATGAAAGGTGGATGGCGGGAGGGTAACCTGGACTGCAACAGTGAATACACTAACATCTACATTTATGGTAGGTGTACACAACTGTACTATGTTCTTCGTGTTTCACTGTTGCAGTCATTACATTTGGGTAGAATCCCAAAGCTATGGTTGGGAGGCTGGAGCTAAACAGCATTAGGTGCGGCTATAAGGCCCTGCAGAACTGCAGTGGCAAAGCCTGCCCTGGACAGAGTAGAGAGGCAAATGATAATGCTTTGTAAAGGGGTGAACAGAGCTCCAAGAAGCAGCCTCTAGAATGTCTTTGGTTGGTGGTACTCTGAGAAAGGCTGCTGAAGTAGCTGCAGCTCTGGTGGAATGAGACCTAATGCTTTTGGGTACAGGTTTACCATGGTGTAAGTAGCAGAAACAGATGCAGTGAATTATCCATTTTGAAATTGTCTGCTTTGAAATAGCCTTGCCTTCTCTGCAGCATATGTCACTAGTAATTGCTCAGTTTTTTCTTAGAGCTTTAGTCCTGCTCAAGTAGAATTTTAGCTGTCTGTGTACGTCCAAGGAATGCAGAATTCTTTCCCCTTTGTTCTGCGGATTTGGATAAAAGGTTGGCAGATGAATTGTTTGGTTAAGAGCCACACTGGAAACCACCTTAGGCATAAATGTAGGATTTGTCCTCAGACACCTTGTCCAGGTAAAATATGATAAAAGGCTCTACAGCCATGAGGGCTTGTAGCTCTGAAACTCTACTTGCTGAAGTAATTGCTAGTAGCAGAGCTGTTTTCCATAAGAACTTTATATCAGAGGTAGCAGCTGGTTCAAATGGAGGAAGGGTGAGCTTTTCCAATACATAACTGAGGTCCCATGCAGGTAATGGTGATCTTCTAGGTGGTCTTAAATTTTGGGCTCCTCTAAGATACTGCTTTAGTAAAGCATGAGAAAAGATTGGTGGCTCTGTATTGTAATGAGCCGAAATGGCAGAGGCATGGATTTTAATTGATGAGAAAGATAGGCCTTTGTCAAGCATCTCAGTTAAGTATTGTAATATCTGAGGAATATTTGGTATTGCTGTATCAGTTCCTTGTGCTTGATTCCAAGCACAGAATCTCGTCCATTTATCAGCATAAGATTTTCTAGTACTAGGCCTTCTGGCTTCCAAAATGACATCCATCACAGCTTCACTGAGAGGAGTTGTTTGTATAACTACATGATCAGCCATGCCACCAGGTTCAGTGTTTTGGAGTTGATTGTGCAGGATCTGATTGTTTTGCTGGGACAGTAGTTGAGGTTTTGGCGGTAAGGTCCAAGCTGGGTATTGAGACAAGTTCCTTAGGACTGGGTACCAGTATTGGCTGGGCCAGTCCAGGGCAATTAATACCATATTTGGTTTCTCGTCCGACTTTTAGGAGGACCTTGGGAAGAAGCAGCAGAGGAAAGGCGTAAACTGATAGGGCATCCACTTTCCATTCTTGTCTGTGATAAGTCCTTGTGCAGAATCTTTTCAATTGATAATTTTGAGGAGAGGCAAATACATCTATGTCTGGGGCCCCCCCCATTTCTCTGTTCTCATGCTGAAGACTTGTGGATTCGGTTTCCACTTGAGGGTCCAGAAGGTTTCTGCTTAGTCTGCCAGAGACTTTTGCTTTCCTGGCAGGAATTGAGCTTGAAGATGTATTTGGTGGGTCAAAGCTGTGTCCCACAGTGCCATGGCTAATCTGCAAAGGGGGTATGAGTGTGTGCCCCCTTGCTTGTTTATGTACCACATAACCGTGGTGTTGTCCGTCTATCAGTAGTTGTCCTGGATGAAGTAAGTCCTTGAAGGCTGTTAGGGCATTTTGAACAGCTAGCATCTCTTTCTGGTTGATATGTAGATGCATTTATTTTGGGGTCCATATGCCCTGAATGCATCTTCCCTGCCATGTAGGCCCCCCAAGCATAATCTCATGCGTCGGTTAAGGTTTGGCTGGCAGGGGGTAGAGTGAAGGTTTGTCCCATGTTTTGGGTGACATGCCTTTGCCCACCATAGAAATTCCTGTTGAAGGCAGGGTACAAGAGGAATCAGTTTCCAGACTGAGAATGTTGACTCTATAAACTTTTTAGGTACCATTGATGTTTCCTCGTATGCAGTCTTCCATATGGCATCAGTAGGATGCCATGAAGCCCAAAGCCTGCAGAATATGTCTTGCAGATAACTGGGTTTTTGTTGCCAGTTTGAAGAAGTCAGTTGTCTTTGTCTGGCGTGAGGAAAGCCATCTGGGCAGTTGTATTCAAGCTTGCACCCAGGAATGTTATCTTTTGAGAGGGTACCAGTCGTGATTTCTTTTCGTTTATTGTGTACCCTAGGCATGTTAGAAGCCTTTTCACAAACGCCAGGTGTTGAAGAATGTCATTGGCTGTCTGCCTGAATGAGACAGTCGTCCAAGTAAGGTTATATTTGTATACTTTGTCTGCAAAATGCAATTACTGGTGCCAGTCACTTTGTGAAAACCCTGGGTGCAGTAGATAAGCCAAAGGGCACTGCAGAGAATTGGTAATGCATTAAGACAGCCTTGAATCTTTGGTATCTTCTGCACGATTGTCTTATTGGGACATGCAGGTATGCCTCTTAGGTCTAATGTCACCAGCCAAGCATTCTTGCCCAGCATGGGCAGAAGCTGCTGCAAAGTCATCGTTTTGAATTTTGGAACGTCCAGGTATGTGTTCAAAATTGATAAATCCAGTACTGGCCGGCAGGCCTGGTCCTTTCTGGGTACCAAGAACAGTCTTGAATAAAAATCTTGTTCTTTTTCCTGTTCCTGGTACTGGTTTGAAAGGCCCCCATATCCATGAGGGACGTAACCAGTTTCTGTGCCTCTACCCATTGATTTTTGGGCAGATCTGGCCAATCATTTGCCATTGGCAGAGTGTGGAAATGGAATCTGTTTCCTGTGATACTATGTTTAGTACCCACTTGTCCTGGGTTAACTGCCAATTTTGAGCAAAAAGTGCTAATTTCCCCCCTAAGGGTGCTGCCAAAAGATAAGTGCTTGGTGTAGGCAGAGGGAAGTCATTGGGATTGTTTGCTGTAGGTTTGCGCTTTATCTCCTCCTGATTTGGAGGTAGATGCGCCCCATTGCTTTGTCCTGCGTGAATCTTGTGCCTGGTATCTGGAACCATTTGTGCATCTGGATTGGCCCCTTTGAGCTCTGACACAGGAAAGGACCAATTTTTTGTAGGCCAATGACTACCGAATCTTGATGGCTGCACTTGTAAGAAATCTTTAACAGTTTGCATAAACTTAGCTTTGTCTTCCATTTTCTTAAAGACCTCTTCTGCCTTAATACCAAACAGAGTATTATGTTGTAAAGGTGCATCTGGCAATTTAGCTTTAACATGATCAGGCAAATTTTGTTCCTTTAGCCAGGCATGTCTCCTAATCACAGATCCAGTAACTGTGGCCCTGCAGGAGGCCTCTAAGGCGTCAAAAACCACATTGCAAAGTATGCTTTCCAACCTGTTCAGCTGCATGCAATAATTCCTGCAATTCTTTATTTTCTGCATATTCAGAAATCATCATTTTCTGTTTCAGAGAAATAAGATTATGGTGTAGTTAAGATCCCTTGCAAAACAGCAGTGGCAAAACCTGCTCGGGATCTGGAGTATAAAAGTAAATTATAATGCTTGGCAAATGTACGCACGGAGCTCCAAGTAGCAGCCTCTAAAATGTCTTTGGTAGCCACCCCTCGTAGAAAAGCTGTGGTAGTGGCTGTAGCCCTTGTAGAGTGAGGCCTGATGTTTTCTGGAGTTTTCTTCCCATGGTAGGAGTAACAAAATCTAATGCAATTTCCTATCCACTTAAGAGATTGTCTGTTTTGAAATTGCTTTTCCTTCCATTCCTGTTGCATATGCTACCAGTAGCTGGTCAGTTTTTCTATTGCCCTTGGTCCTGTCCAGGTAGTAACGTAATTGTCTATGTACATCCAAGGTATGCAACAGTCTTTCTCCCCTGTTCTGTGGGTTGGGGAAGAATGTAGGTAGGTGGATAGCTTGGTTTAAAGATACCCTGGAGACCACCTTTGGCATAAAAGTAGGATTTGTTCTCATGGACACTATCTTGATGGAAGATCAGGAAGGGCTGTACTGCCATTAATGCCTGTAGCTCAGATACCCTTCTTGCTGAAGTGATTGCAAGCAAGAAAGCAGTTTTCCATGATAAGTATTGTAATTCTGCTGTTGCTGCTGGTTCGAAAGGAGGGAGTGTCAACTTTTCTAGCACAAAGTTCACTTCCCATGCTGGCAATGGTGGCTTCCTAGGTGGTTTTACATTTTTAATTCCTCTCAGAAACTGCCTGAGCAGAGGATGTAAGAAGACTGGAGGATCCAAGTTGTATTCTGCTGAAATAGCTGATGCATGAATCTTAATGGAAGAATAGGACAGGCCGTTGTGGAAGAGCTCTGCCAAGTATTCCAGGATGTTAGCTATGTTTACCAGTGACACATTTTCTCCTTTTGCAGTACTCCAAATGTGATATCTTTTCCATTTTGCTGAATATTTTTTTCTTGTTGAGGGTCTGCGAGCCTCCAAGATAATGTCTTTAACCCTTTGGGATAAACTTGGGTTATTTGGTCTTATGCAATGTTCCAGGCAGTCAGCTGCAGTGTTTTCAGGTTTGGATGCAGGGTGCTGTAGTTTTGTGTTAACAATAAGGGAACCAGGGGTAGAGGCCATATTTGTTCCTGAGACATGCTCCTCAGTAATGGGTACCAATGTTGCCTTGGCCAGTCTGGAGCTATCAGGATGATCCTTGGACGGTCTTCTTTGATCTTCAACAGCACCTTGTGCATCAAAGGAAGTGGTGGGAATGCATATGCTGTCAGGTTTTTCCAACTGAAAGATAGGGAGTCCACTTTCCAAGCAAGTGGGTGGTACGTCCTTGTGCAGAATTTCTTCAGTTGGTGATTGCGTGGGGATGCAAATAAGTCTATTTCTGGTAGTCCCCATTTTCTTGTAATGGTTTTGAATATGTCCGGGTGTAGCATCCATTCGTGGGCATCCGTGGTAGTTCTGCTTAGTATGTCTGCTAGTATGTTTTCTTTGCCTGGCACAAAAATTGCTTGTAACTGAATGTTGAAGCTCAGGGCCACATTCCAGAGGTCCATTGCCATCCGGCATAGAGGGTACGAATGTGTGCCTCCCTGTTTGTTGATGTACCACATAACTGTGGTGTTGTCTGTCCTTATCAACAGTTGACCTTGTCGAAGAAATGGTCTGAATTGCCAGTTTTACTGCCAGCATTTCCTTTTGATTTATGTGTAGGTGCAGCTGGTCTTGAGTCCATAAGCCTTGTATGCACTTGTCCAGCATGTGTGCCCCCCAACCGAGGTCTGAGGCGTCCGTTGTGATGGTCTGGCTTGGTTGAGTGCTGTGGAAGGGCAGTCCTTTGTTTGATTGACAGGCCTGAGCCCACCATTTGAATTCTTGCTTCAGGCACGGGATTATTGGAATTTGGGTTTCTAGGCTGTGCCTGTGCTGAGACCATAAATTCCTTAGGTACAACTGTAACTTTCTCATATGCAGTCTGGCATGTGGAACCAATATTATGCAGGATGCCATGAAACCTAAGGCTTGCAGGACTTTTCTTGCTGTTAGCTGGTTCTGTTTTGTTAATGCCAAGAAGTAGAGAGGGAGTTGCTCCTGTTTTTCTACTGTTAGGAATGCCATTTGTTTTGATGTTTCCAGCTCTGCACCCAAAAAGGTTATCCTTTGGGATGGTATCAGCCTTGACTTCTTTATATTGACTGTGTATCCCAGGGCTTGCAGTAGATAAATGACCCTTTTCAAGTCTTCTGCTAGTTTGTTTTTGTTGTCCGCTTGTAACAGGCAGTCGTCCAGGTAAGGGTAGATTTGAATTCCCTGAAGCCTGCAATGAGCAATTACTGATGCCAGGTATTTCGTGAACACTCTGGGAGCAGTAGATAAGCCAAAGGGCAATGCTGAGAATTGATAATGCTCTGATCCTGCAAGAAATCTGAGGTATCTTCTGCAATTTGGTCGTATGGGGACGTGCAGGTATGCCTCCTTGAGATCTAGAGTTACCAGCCAAGACTCCTTGCCCAACATGGGAAGAAGCTGCTGTAGGGTCAGCATTTTGAATTTTGGGACAATGAGGTATGTGTTTAAAGCGGACAGGTCGAGAATAGGTCTCCATTGGTTTTCTTTTCTTGGTACCAGGAAGAGCCTGGAGTAAAATCCTTGTCCTTGCTCCATAGATGGTACCTTTTCTACAACACTCATCCTTAGTAAGTGAGTTATTTGCTTTAGAGCTTCTGCCTTTTGATTTGGAGGTAGGTTTGGCATTCCTCTCTTCCTTGGTAGAGTATGGAAGTGAAACCTGTAACCTTGGTCTATTGTCTGCAAAATCCACTTGTCTCCTGTGATGTAATGCCAGTTTACTGAAAATAAGGCTAGCTTCCCGCCTAAGGGTGCTTCTAGTTGTTCCCTGGTAGGCGGTGCTAGAGCCAAGTCACTGTGATTGTCCTGTAGTAGTGGCTGTATCTGTGGCTGTACCTCGCTGGTTGTTAGCCTGCCAGTGACGTCCCCTGTAGGCACCCCTGGATTGACCCTTGCCTGAGCGCCTATTCCTGCCTCTCTGAGCTCTGGAGGTGTCTGGAAAGGACCAATTCTTGGAGGGCCAATTCCTGCTAAACCTTGGAGGTTGGACCTGTAAGAAATCTTTGACTGTCTGGACAGATTTTGCCTTCTCTTCCATCTTCTTCAGCACCTGTTGTGCAGGAGAGCCAAACAAATTGATCTTGTCCATGGGAGGATCTAGTAGCTTTGATTTAACATGATCTGGTAAGGCCTGCTCTTTTAACCATGCATGTCTTCTGATCACTGTGCCAGTCATGGCTGATCTAAAGGAAGCCTCCAGTGCATCATAGCCGCATTTTAAAGAATGGTTACTGACCTGCTGAATGTTATGTACCATTTCCTGAACAGATTTTTTGTCTAATGGTTCATCCGAGGACAGCTTTTTAGTTAACTGGTCTAACAAATTCTTGATACTGGATCATGTGGAATTGACAGTTCAAGGCCCTAGCTGAAAGAGTAGCAGAAGTGTAAACTTTTTTACCCCATCTCTCTAAGGCCCTGGATTCCCTTTCAGAGGGGAGGGGGTTTTTGGCAGAGGTAGCTGCTACAGCCTTAGGTCCCTGGGAGATAGTTTCGGAATCTGCAAAAGGAGCCTTATACAAATGATAATGTGTGTCCGGAACCCTGTAGTACCTATCGGGCTTAGCAGGGGCCGGAGGAAGTGAATCAGGAGCAGTACAAGCATCATTAAATGCATCATCCACAACAGTAAGAACTGGAGGGATGGCTAAAGGCCTATGCTGTGGTAAATGCAGAAAGGTTCTAAGCCTTTTTCTAGAGTCTGAAAAATCCTGGCCCTGCCACTGAAATTGTTCCCTCATAGCATGCAAGGTTTCCCCAAAGGAAAATTCCTCAGGCGGAGAGGCAGAAGGAATGGACTCTTCAGCATCAGAGTCTTCATAAGGGGAGAAAGGGCCCTCTGGAGGGTTTGAATTATCTGAATCATCAGAGTCGTCATCTGTAGAAACTGGCTCAGGGGGCTCTGCTCTAGGCCTCTTCTCTGGAGGTGGGTGAGAGGCCCTGTCTGGGTGAGGTTGGGATCCCCGGATCAAAGAAACGAGACCCTCTGCTAGAGTAAGCATTTGAGAACTAGAGCTAGGCCTGTGAGAGGGGGTCTTAGCAGGCACAGTTTTGGCAGATTTAGCTGCTTTAGCCCTGGCAAAAGCCTTAATCGACATGGTTGCAGGTGGCCTAGCAGCTCCACGTGCAGGGATAGAAATATCCAAGGGGATAGTATCAGATAAATCCTGGGAACCTGCAGGAGCAGGTGGGATTTCAGAAGCCGATTCAACCAGGTTGGATGAGGCCTCGGTAGGAGGTAAGCTTTCGGCTGAAGGAAGAACCGCGAGCTCGGTTTCAGCCGAAACAGAGACACTTGCGGTTGGCTTAACCACGGTTTCGGCCGAAACCGCGGACCGCGAGTGTCAGTCCTTTTCCTTGCGCTTTTTAGAAATTTGCGTAGTCCGAGGATCCGACGGCATAATGTAAGCAAAAGCGGAGCCGAAAAACTCCTCAGCAAATTCCGACCGACGTCTAAGCGTCCGTCGGCTAAAAGAAGCACAGGCTAGACAAGCTGCTACGTCGTGGTCTGGGCCTAAACAAGGTAAGCAGTAAGAGTGGAAATCTTTATGAGGTATTTGTTTCCCACAAGTTAAACAGTTATATTCACTTTTTCTGACATCGGCTGAGGCAAGTAAGAGTCCCCAACGGGGTACTTAGCTTTTTAGAAGTCTTCGGTAGTAGTAATCTCTGGTTCTGACCGACCGGCACTTGCGAACAGCTTCTGCTTCGGGCGCCACGCGGCAAGAAAGCCTGAGGAAAATGGCGTCTGCTGATGCCTTTATACCCGAAGAACTGCCGCTATAACGTCGGGTGAAGTGCGACACCAGCAGAGGCCAGACCCAGACTTTAGAATCCGGCCGACCGAAGGTCTGCCTGACGACAGGACAACCCATTTGTAAGGACTGCAGATGCATCCTTGAAGGACATCCATGGCCTCTACTGGTACTCACTTGCTCCAAAACTTTCCCATTGGGTGGTGCCAGGATCCTATCTGGTCTCTTGGGGAATGGCTCAATAGAATCAGGTTACTTTCATGCCCACCAAAAGATCAAATAAACGAGTTCTTTGGCGGGTGGAGTTAACCAGGAAGTAGATGGGCCAGACTCAAAAGCCTCCAGGAATATAGATTCCTCTTGGGAAGGGTTCAGGTAGACCAACCATCCCTTTGCTTAAGAATCTCCAAAATGTCTCTAAAGGAGACCTCAGGTGGTGATCTTGGGGATCCTTCCCCTTCATCGAAATCAGTATCTTCTGTGATTGACTCCAGGGGGAGGCGAGTGCCTCCCTTCTGCACCTTCGTTTCCTAAAGACTTCCTCGGTGGGATGTTCCAGGAAGTATCAGAAGGAATAAGGATACCCTGCTAGGTGGTCTGGAGGCTTCGGGCTGGCTGTCCCTGTGTAGTAGAGTGATAAATCTCACGGTACAGAGACATCTGGGAACCAAGGAAGGTAGATAAGAGTAAGAAAACTGAATTCTACGAGAGCTATACCATCTCAAAGGGAGAAAGCCCTTGGGAGGAGGAGGTCGATGGAGCAAAGGCAGCATGCTTCCAGACCACAGTCTCCTGACGTGAAGGCAGTCCACCTGAGGCAGAAGTCTAAGCAGACCTGTCCAATGCTGATACTCTGAGGGACACGGAATGCTCCAACCGCTTTGGAGTAGACTAGCATCTCAGAACCATCAACAGCACTTCGAATCCTGCAGTCATCTAGATCAGTCAGCTTCAGAGCCTGTACACACTGAAGTAACTGGATCCGAAGACAACATTTTTGGATCCAAGAGACAGTCCCGGAAGGCTTGGATCCAAAGGTTCAAACTGAAGGATGGATCAGAGAAACAGCTGGGATCAGTGGAGTAGTACTACAGACAGTCTCCTGACCCAAATGGGTCTATATCTACACTGACAAGACTTCATTCTATCCACATCTGCCTCAAACTCCTGGAAGAACAGGAAGCAGCAGCTATGCAGGGAGATCTTGAATGTCGACACCTCTCTAAATAGGGTGAAGGAAGCAGAGAGGGGACCAGGTGCAGAGAGGATGCATATCAGGACTGGGGGAGCTGTTTTAGCCCCAAGAGAACCAGTTCCGAAAAGGCAGACCTAGTATGTGAAGGAGACTGATCAGAAGATTTGGACTTCACATCCAACCATTTGAAAACCTTTTTGGCCAGCTCCTTACCAGGATTAAATAAAGCATGTAGTGGAAGATTAAGCAAGTTGTTTCCTTGACTTTCTGGTCTGTATTGGAGGGCTAAGCTATAGCCAGTAATTTGGAAAAACTAGTTGGTAGAAGTCCCTTCATAATCACTTTTTCCTGTCCAGTCAAGCCCTCAAGTTAAAAGGCTTGCAAATATCCCACCTGCAACTACTTCACAACTAAACACACTATTGCTGCAAAACATAAGCATTTGAAAAGCACAGTTTTCCATGGAGGACTATCCTTAGGGTATATTCTTTTTGCTAGCTTGTTGTCACTACTCAAAGATAAATCCCTTATACTAAATGTATTGATTTTTTAACTTGTACCTAAAAGAGCAGCTGCTCATTTAACCCTATTGTATATTTTTTTGTCCTCTACTACAATCCTGTACTCTACTGTATTATTGTTGTATATCAAGTCAATTTCTGTAATTTTTGCTCAATTGTACTGTGGAGCTTTTCTCCCCGGGCCTCAGCTGAAAAAAGGGCACTTGCCCAGTAGGACTATCCCTGTCAACAAATGTCAAATATCACAAGCGACTTCTAAATGGGCAAGGCCCAGACAATAAAAGCAAGAGCCGTGAGTTTCAGGATAAGAGAATCCTGTGCCCACCCTACTTGCACTTCTTAAAACCAGAAGGTTTTCGCCATAATCAAAGAGGTAAAGCAAAAAACTTTTCTAACCTTTAGTAGAAAGGAAAAGTACTACCAACTATGGTTGTAAAGGTTACTGGTAAAATGGTAGAGGGATCAGAAACAACCAGCAATGGTATCAAGTTACCTTACAAAAAGCGTAGGGCTACGGGAGAATATAAAGAATACTAAGATAGAAAGGGAAATTATATATTTAAATGGATTTAAATATGGCAAAAAAATTAACGCTTGAGAGCAGTAGTGACCACGTCCATACGCGAAAGAAGCAAAAGATCCAATGTATGGAAGGGGACAAAAGCATTATGGGTAGGTAAGGGAGGAGCTCAAGAATTTGTAGTAGGCCACAAGCTGTAAAAAGTGGCACGAGTCAGATCAGAACCCATGAGGAGTGAATGAAAATTATCAGATTTAATAGTTGCTGTCTTATAAAATCCATTTCAAGCCCTAGAACCTACAGGATATCACTATTTTATACTGAAGTGATAACTTAACATTTCTTTAGTAAACTATATTGTTCTAGACATGAACATTTCTTTAAAATACGAGGACAATGATTTCATCCAAAAGCTTAGACTCACCCACTGGTGGTTACACTGCAGATTTCCAGAGCTCCACTTGAGGGAATGGGTTAAGCCTCATTTGATCCAGCAGAGACTCTTACTATTTCAATCATCTACTGGCATTTCAAAGCACTCGTGGTCAGCTGACTTGTAAACCTTCTTCCCAAACTGAACAGCAGCCCTAGTCTCCTTAACATTTGGGAGGAGAGCAGCGTTTGGACCCTCTTGGAACTTGAACAGACCACTTTAAGCTCCACTAGTGGGCTCTTAACAGATAATTGCAAGAGTCAAGCACTCTCTTTGAAGAAACAGGTTTCCTTGGGGCAAGACGTTGCAGTCAGCTTGCAAGGATGCCTGGGACCACATCATTCACAATTTCCAGAAATGGAGAAATGCAAGGGCTGAGGTTAAGAAACTTTCAGAACCTCTTCGTGGATTGCGGATATTCCAGACCTTTCCAAATTAAAGGGCTTTCATGTTATGTAAAATTTCACCAAAGAGAAATCCTAAGGTAGTGAGCCAGAGCTGACATGTTCAGTTTTCAACTGGATTGACTTGTCAGCTTCGGTCCGTGTTTAGTCACCAAATGACATTTGCATCGAACGGCTAATCAAACCCTATCCATAGACTATTCATTCAGCAAACATTAATTTTTATGACAGGGAAAGTGACTAGTTGGCCAACACTTCCCATCATAGACACTGCAGTATTTCTCCCTACCCAGGTAGGGGATTTCACTGCCACCCCCCCCCCCCAACTATATATACCAACTCAGCAATCACACTACAGTGGGGAAAAGGGCAGACAAGTGTTGGCCAACTGGTTACTTTGCTGTTCTCTGAAATGAACGTTCAATGGACAAGCTTAATATTTAGCTGTTCAGTGCAAATGTCATTTGATGGCTAAACAGACCCTGCCAATTCATCATTCTCAGTAAGATGAACCTGACAACTGCTGAAATGGTTTCCTCTCTCTACAGGAGAGATTCCTGTAAAAAGTAGTGTTCAAAAGACAGGATATTTTTTCAGGGTAGAACTTGCCCAGGTCTCAAAATCCATGAGAATCTCAGCTAATCTGAATAAGTCTAGCAGGCACGCCTGAGGAATGCAGCTTCAGCCCAGAGTTGAGGCTGGGGCAAATAAATAGGTTACTTTGTCTTTGAGAATGGGCCTAGATTTGGCTATGGTGTTGACTAGGGGAGACCTCAGGTTGCAGACAGGTAGCAGCCACCTGGTTCTAGTCCGCAAGTACCTCCACATGCAAGAAAACGCAGGGGATGCTGCCAACTCCTGCTTAGCAGCTCGTGTACATTACAGTTGTGTACACTTAACATAAATGTAGATGTCAGTGTATTCACTGCTGCAGTCATCACACTTGGATTATCTGTCTGCAGGTAGCCCTCAGTCAGCCCGAATACCAGAGACTTAGTATTTCTGCATCGGTTGCTGTCGCTAAAACTGACGTCAGGTCAGGGGTATAAAAGCAGGCAGCCAACGCCATTGCATCAGTTTTTCTTGCCCCAAATGTGAGCAACAGACAGAGGAGATACAAGGGGGCTGGAAGGAGGGAAACCAGGACTGCAACAGTGAATGCACTCTAACATCTACATTCACGGTAAGTGTACACAACTGTACTATGTTCTTCATGTTTCACTGTTGCAGTCATCACACTTGGGTTGATGTCTAAAGCTGAAGAAAGGGGGAAGGCAGACTGAAGTGTTGGGGCTGCCTAGTATGCCCTGCAGGACTGCTGTTGCAAAACCCACCCTGGATTTGGAAGAGATAGGCAGGTGGTAATGCTTGATAAATGTTTACAGAACTCCAGGTAGCAGCTTCCAGGATGTCCCTGGTAGGGACTCCCCTAAGGAATGCTGTCAAGGTAGAAGTTGCCCTAGTGGAATGTGTTCTGACCCCCTGAGGGTCAGGTTTCTCATGGTGCTTGGAAATGGATGCAGTGTGCTATCCATTTGGAAACTGTTGGTTATGAATTGGCCTTGCCCTCCGCCACTGGTGCAAAGCTGATTAGTAACTGGTCAGCTTTCCTGAGGGGCTTAGTCCTATAAGGTAGAACCTGAGTACTCTGTGCACGTCCAAGGAGTGCAGGATCCTTTTCCCTTCATTTTGAGGATTAGGGAAGAAGGTTGGCAAAATGATTGATTGGTTGAGAGCCACACTGGATACCACTTAAGGCATAAAGGAAGCTAGTCTTGAGGGAAACCCTGTCAGCATAGAAAATAATGAAGGGTTCCACAGCCATAAGTGCTTGTAGCTCAGTCACTCTTCTAGCTGAAGTGATGGCCAGAAGCAAGACTTTTTCCAAGAGAGGAATTTTAACTCTGCTGATGCTGCAGGCTCAAAGGGGATAGAGTGAGCTTTTCCAGTTAAGGTCCCAAGCAGGGGTGGGTGCACTCCTTGGTGGCCTTAAGTTGTTTGCCCCTCTCAGGAAGTGTTTGATAAGAGGATGACAGAAGAGAGGTGCCTCAGTGTTGTAATGAGCAGAAATGGCAGAGGCATGGATCTTAATGGAGAAGGATAGGCCGCTGTGGAGTAGGTCTGCTAGGTAATCCAGGAATAGAGGTAAGGAGGGGCAGTGTTGTGTCCTCTCCTTTAGACTGAGTCCAGGAACAATACCTGTTCCACTTGTCAGCATAGGATTTCCTTGCACTGGGTCTTCTGGCTTCAAGAATGACATCCACCTGCTTGCTTAGGCTGGTCAGTGGGCGAGAATTCAAGGAATCAGGCTGCAAGATTCATGGTTTGTGAGGAGAGTTGGGATCTAGGGTAGGTGCCACAGTGGCACCAGACAGCGCAGTAGTGGGTACCAGTGTTGGCATGGCCAGTCCGGGGCAATCAGATTATCCTTGGTCTGTCTGGTCTTATCTTGAATAATATTCTTGAGAAGAGGCAGAGCGGGGATGCATAGATTAAGAGGTTTTCCCAATGGAAGGATAGGGTGTCCATTTTCCAGGCCCTGCTGTGAGGTGTCCTGGTGCAGTTTGCTGAGCTGGTGATTGCAGGGGGAGACAAAGACCTCTAGGGTCCCCCATTTCTTGATTAGAATACTGAACGTGCTGGGATTTGTCACTTGTGTGGGTCTAGGAGATTTCTGCTCAAGTCATCTGCCAGACTTTTGTTTGCCTGGCAGGAATGGAGCTTCCAGATTAATCTGCATGTCCAAAGCGGTGTTCCACAGGGCCATGGCTAGCATGCAGAGTGGGTATGAGTGGGTTCTCCCCTGCTTGTTGATGTACCACAACTGTGTTGTCTGTTTTTATTAGTGGGGGTCCTGGTGAGAGTAGGGACCTTAAAGCGGTCAGAGCATGAACAGCTAGCATCTTTTTGGCCGATGTGCAGATGAATTTGACTTTGGCTCCAGTGGCCCTGAATGCACTTGTCGTCCAGGTGTGCCCCCAGGCATAGTCTGATGAGTCTGCAGTTAGGGTCTAGGCAGCATCGGGCTGAGTGAAGGGAAGTCCCTTGTTGGGGTTGCGTGCTGCTGCCCCACCAAAAAAACTCTGTCCTTAGACAAGGGTATGATGGTTTCCAGGTCTGGAGAATGTTGGCACCAAAGACTAAGTAGCACTGAAGTTTCCTCATATGCAGTCTGGCATATGGAATTAGTAGGATGCATGCGGCCATGAACCCTAGGGCCAGCAGGATTTTCCTTGGAGTAAGGAATGCCATCTGGGATGCTGTGCCCAAGCATGCGCCCAGGAATACAATCTTTTGGCTGGGGACTAGCTTTGATTTCTTTTCATTGATAGTGTACCCCACGTAGGTAAGGTTCTTTACAAATGTCAGGTGCTGCAACAGCTGTTCCTGTCTGCCTGAATCAGGCAATCGTCCAAGCATGGTTAAATTTGACTTTCTCTGATTGCAATAAGCAATGGCTGGAGCCAAGCATTTTGAGAATACTCTGGGAGCAGTGGATAAGCCAAAGGAAAGTGCAGAGAACCGATAATGCATAGATCCTGCCCTGAACCGTAGGGATTTCCTGCACGAGTCCCTGATAGGGATGTGCAGATAGGCTTCTTTTAGGTCTAGGGTGGCTAACCAGGCATCTTCGGACAGCATATGAAGAAATGGCTGAAGGGTGAACATTTTGAATTTTGGTACCACCAAGAAGGTGTTTAGAGTGGAAAGATCTACGATTGGGCATCAAGTGCTCTCTTTTCTGGGTATCAGGAAAATTTTGGAATAGAACCCTTGACCTACCTGTTCTGCCGGAACAGGCTGAATTGCCCTTATGGAGAGCAGGGATTGAACTTAGTTTTGTGCCTCTGCTCACTGGTCTGGAGGAAGGTCTAGGAACCCTTTTGGGGATAGCAGTAAATGGAAGTAAAATTTGTACCCCTGGGACACAATGTTGAGGACCCATTGGTTTTTGGTGATGGAGGTCCAGTTTTTTGCATGATGGGCAGGTTTTCCTCCTAGGGACACGAGCAGTTGGGCAGAGGTGAAAAGTGGAATAGAGAAGTCTGAATTATTTCCGAAAGGGGGTGGCTTAGCACTCTGTTTTTGAAGTGTAAGCACTCCATTGCTTAGATCTCTGCATACCCTGAGACTAAAGTCTTGGGGGGGAGGGGTCTGTTTCCTCTGGGTCTAGTTTGAGATGGCCTCGAGGGGGCTGGGAAGGACCAATGTTTTGAGGGTCAATAACTACTGAATCTAGGAGGCTGCACTTGCAAGAAATCTGACTGTCTGCATAGAGTTAGCCTTGTCTTCCATCTTTTTTAGAACCTCTTCTGCTTTGGTGCCAGATTGTACTTGTTCAAAGGGGTGTCTAGTAATTTTGATTTGACATGTCTGCCAAGGTCTGCTCCTTAAGCCAAGCATGGCTTCAGTACAGAACCATTAACTGCTGCCCTGCAAGATGTTTCTAGGGTGTCAAAACCACACTGTAAAGTATGCTTACTGACTTGGCTTGCAGAAAATTAAAGAATTACAAGAGCTCGAGTTCTGCACACACTGTAAAGGTAGCTAATGTTTTGCTTATAACATGTTGCTGATATTTCAGCATGTGAAACTGGCAATTCAATGCCCTAATGGCGAGAGTTTCAGAGGTGTATACATTTTTAACCCCATCTGTCTAAAGCTCAGGTGTTCCTGTCCGACGGGGTGGGATTCCTAGCTGTAGTTCCTTTTATACCTTCAGGCCCCTGGGAAATGACCTGTGTCAGTAGGATTTTTGAAAAATGTGAGTCAGGGACTCTAGTACCCATTTGGTTTTCTTGCAGCAGGGGGTCAGGAGTTAGGCTGGATTCCATAAAAACATCATCCACAACATCCAGAACTGGAGGTATTGCTAAGTCTGTTGTGACAAATCTAGAAATTCTGAGAGTCTCTTTTTGGACAGAGGCTAGTCCTGGCATTCCCAGTGGAAATGCTCTCAAAGTATGTAGGGTTTCACCAAAATAAACATCCTCTGGAGGGGAAGCAGAGGGAATGGATTCCTCTGCATCTGAATTTTCAATAAGCAGATAAATGCATGTCTTTATATTCAGAAACCTCAGTCGTCAGACTCTTGGTCTGTTAAAGTTGCTGGGGGACAGGTCTCTCTCCGCAAAAGGCTGACTTCCCCTAATCAGCATAATCAGGTCTCCTACCAATTTAAGCATTTGATGTTGTTCATAGGTTGATACTAGGCTATCTGCCCTAAGGCATTTATAAGCCTAGCCACAGAGTGTTTGGCTTTCGCCACCCTTTTAGATTTGTAGACTGTGCCTATGAATAGTAGGTCACAGAATATAGTCCCTTTACGGTTAGTTAATTGTGCCTCTGTCTAGCAGGGACTCAGAAGAGATCCCGGGGGTATACTTACGATCTCCCATCCACTCGTCAAGATTTCTCTTGAAGAAAGTCAGTGCCCCTCTGCCTAACCTGGACTGGGATTTTGTTAGAGTGATGGGAGTCTCTGGGATATGAATCTGTCTTTCAAGCATGTCCTATTTATTTCTGTGCTCAGGTTTAAGTCTCTAGAACGTGTAGCTCTAAGGGATTTGGATTTCTTGAGGTGGAGCATGTCCATTAATTCTGGGCTGGACATGGCTTTATATGTCAGGCACAGATCGCCTCTGAATAGGCAGTAAGCAACAGAGTAGAGCTAGAGTTTCTTTAGCCTAACTGCATAGGGCATCTGAGTCCCTTTATCCTCTTGGTGAGGTACTTTTGGGATCTTTCCAGTCGCTGCAGGTGTCGGGTAAAGGTACATCCCAAATGGGGTACTGTATTCAATTATGGGCCTGATGAGTAATGAATATAGTGGCACAAAGACCTCTCTTGGATTTAGATGTGAAACCTTTCGTGATGAGGTGGGCTATATAGAAGATCTTTTAACCACTTTGGCAATGTGATCGTCAAAGGAGAGATTACTATCTACTTGGGTCCCCAAATCCCTAATTACTTCTTCCGTACTTAATGTGTTACCTCCTATGCGGTAGTCTGTGGGCACTGTTTTTCCCAAAGGGGATGACTATGCATTTTTTAGCTTCAGGCCATGACTTTGGCACCAGTTATCTGTCTCTGAGAGACCCTTTTGGAGTATGCTTGTGTCAGCCGGAGAGTATTATGGCACCCAGTTTGCAGTAATCTGCGAACCTGGTCAGCCATAGTCCTCCCGTGTTTGCCTGCACCTCAGAGAAATAAATACCGAACAAGATAGGTCCCACGACTGAACTTTGTGGAACTCCACTTGTAACTGGTTTAGAGTCTGACAAGGCACCTGCAATTCTGACCATGTGGGTTCGATCCCTGAGCCAGTTTGCAACCCATCTCGTGACACAGGAGTTGATATTTACACTAGTGAGCTTATTTATGATACCTGGGTGGGGTATTGTGTCGAAGGCTTTTGCAAGGTCCAGGTAGGCTGTGTGGACTACTTTCCCTTCGTCTATGGTCCTGGTAACCGTTTCAAAGAAGTCAACCAGGTTCAAGAGGCAAGATCTGCCTTTAACAAAGGCAAACTGGGTAGGATCCAGTGTCTGAAGGTTTCCAATATCATTGTTTATGAGTTCCATGATGATACGCTCCATAGCTTTGCAGACCAGGCTAGTCAGGCTTATAGGGCGATAGTTTCCGGGGGTCCCTTGTGGAGCGGGACCACCGCTGCTGTACGCCATTCCTTGGGTACATATCCTGTGGTAAGGCTGAGCTTGAACAGTGACTTAATGTGAGGGTTAAATTCATCTTGTAGCTCGTGTAAGACGCATCCCGGGACACAGTCTGGTCCCATTGACGCTGTGTGTTTTGCTTTGGAGAGGGCAGCTCTCCCCTGATCTGTGATGTCTGGGAGTTTACACTCTGTTGGGATGGAGATTTGCTCTTTTGGGGTGGATGGGGGGGGGGGGGGATTTGCACTGAATCTGTCTGCCAGGATGTTGGCAATGTCTGTTGGTTCAGTGTATTTTTTGTCATTTTGCACCAACTCGGAGCATATCTGGGAGTTGCCGCCCAGGTTCCTGACATAACTAAAGAAGGCCTTGTGATTGTCCTTAGTATCATGGGCAATTTTTCTTTTGAAGCTGGTCTTAGATGATTTTGAAGGATCGTAGCTTCTTGCCAATACTGATCAGAGATGCCTTCCCTTTTTGGGATTTTGCTTCATCATGTAGTAGCTTCCTCCTTTTGTTGTATAGCTTATTTATGGCCGGGGTCCACCAGACAAGTCTCCTGCCTTTGGAGTGAGTCTTGGTTTTATTTGGGATGGCACGATCCATACATTCCTGTAGGTGTCCATAGAATGCGTTTGTGAAGGATTCTGCGGTTTGAGCCGTGTTTTCCACTGGCCCAGGGGCTTTGAAGGATACCACCTCAGTTTTGAGAAGTGTGAAGTTTGCTTTTGAGAAGTTATTTGTGGTCTGACCTTACCAGTGAGGGGTATACCTCTGGTGTGGAACAGAGTCCCTATGTTTGTGATGACCAGATCCAATATGTTTTCCCCTCTTGTGGGGGTGGTGACCAGTTGTTCCATAGCATTTGAGTTTATAAATTCTAGGAACCATTGGGCGAGGGTGTGTGGGCTTGAGTAGTTATAACCCAGTCAATGTTTGGGTAGTTGGTCACCCAATATGATGGTGTTTGGAGAGACCTTCATGTTCTCCAGTGTTTTCAGGAAGGCCGAGTGGGGTTCCCGAGTTTGGGAGGGTGGCCTCTAGCAGGCTATAAACTGAAAGGCAGTTTTGCCCACTGTTAGTAGCACGTGGATGGTTTCCGTTGCTTCGTGCAGTGCTAACCAGGAGGTGTGGGTATTTTTGATGTATATGGATACTCCCCCTCCTTTTGTGGTTTGGTCCGAGTTTTGTGGCTGAAAAGCATGGTATGAAGTATAACCTGGTAGTGCTGGGGTGCTTTCGAGAGCCTTGAACCAGGTCTCTGTTACTGCACAGACATCGATGTTCTCCATACTGAGGAGAGTCTCGACTGCGTGCATTTTGAGGTTTAGACTTCTGGCGTTGAGCAGCATTACCCTTAGTTTCTTTTTCCCTGTATTGTCTATAGAGGTAGGTTTGTCTTTTGAGCCTTGCCTAAAAAAGGCACTATGGGGGTGGCAAGAGCCTTAGTGACAGGTGCAAGCCATCCCTAGCGAAGCAACATGGCTTGTCGAGCATGTCATCCCAGGCTGATACACTGGATCCCCTTTGAATGACACCAATATTTTAACCAATTGTTAAAACTTATCATTTTGCCTTTATACTGTGGCATCATTCTTGGTGAGGGTAAGATGCTACTCAAGGTCAGGGTCATACCAGCCTGGGCTACATAATCAAAGAGCTCCTCTGTCTCTTTTTACCTAGTCCAGGGAGGTACGTCTCAGGTCATTCACACCAGCATGGACAATGACAGTCACATTTGTACTTGCTTTGGAGTGACCTGAGTGCTTGTGTTATGTGGCAGATCCTGGCACCAGACAGCTTACAGTGACCTTGTTCAGCCTGGTGAGTGGGACGTCAGTGTCTGACTATAGCGTCAACTATTACAAGTGTATTTGGTGTGTTGCTTAGCCTTAAGGGCTGCGACTGTGTGGCACACTGACTTTGTGGACTGTGTGATACGTGGGTATTGTGGGGTAGCAGTTGTTTGGGTGTCTGCTTTGGAGGTCTCTGCTGCTTAGGCAGATTTTTAGAGCCTCAGAGTATGTTTTTGTGTGTTTATGTGTTTGGTTTGTTGTTGCTATAGGTCTATGTGAGACTGGATGTGTGTGGTTACCTTCTCCTGATTGACTGTGCCAGTCATGGGTCGAGAGAGCTCAGCCTCCAGTTTGGCAATGTAGTTGATTCTCTCACATATATTTGAGCTTGTTGGGAGGAGAAGGTTGTCTGTGTACATAAGGCAGTTGTAACACTGCCTTAAGATTCTCATATTTACCAGCTGGACTGGAGAGTACACATGAAACTGACCTTTGGACATGTCAGGATATTTATTTCTACTTTTGACTGATCTAGGAGGATCAGTTAAGTATTTAGAAGAGTATAAGAGGATTTAGTGCTTTAAATTTCTTCTAAGTGCAAGTGAGGTGCTATAAAGTGAGAACAGAGTGCTTCTTTTGAGATACAGATCAGTTCCAAAAAGAAAGTGAAGAGCAGACTGTGGAGCCGGTAATAGTTTAAACCTGTTTAGGAGGCGCTGCCCGATGCTGCGTTATGCGCAAAATCACAGAAAGCCATGCTAAAGCGGGTTTTTAAACAGGGGACTTGAAAGAGCTAGGAATTAGTCCAAAACAGCCAATAAACAACAAGATCTTGTGCTGAGATCACTCCTCCAGGGACAGATAGGCTGCTCAAAGCTCCCCACTCCCACTGGTGAACAAAGAAGCTTCCTTCTATCCAAGTAAGGAAATTGGCAACAGGAACTATTCTAAAGCCCAGAATACAGCAAGAAGTTGCAGTGGCAAGGAAGCAGGTGCTTGAGTCTGGGTTGTCTTTTTTTGGGAGTAGCTCGTACTCTTGGCCTTAGAAACTCTCTGTAGTTTTAGACAGAACTGAAGACGTGAAAAGTCGGTTTGTGTCAAACATCGATTGTGCGAAGAACTTCCTCAGAAGCCAGTGTCTACACAGCAGCACTGGACCCATCCAAGGTAGAGACATCCTTTCCGTAGTCAGTCTTGCAGCATACCGGACTACAAACAGGTCTCTGTAATGGCCTGCAAATCCATCAAAACAGCTATCAGGGGCTGTGAAAGCACCTCACAGAGTACCAGCGAACTGGCGACTAGCTTAACGGAAGTTTCTTCGGCAGTTTTGGGCCTATGCGGTCTGTCTTTATCCTTACGTTTTTTCGGAAAATCGATAGTCGGATGGCTTACCAAAGCCATTTCGGAATATGGAGATCGAAAGCAAAAGTATTTAGCGGCAATAAGGGCCCAATGATGGTTAGTTTGGGCGTTGAAGTACAAAACAGCAAGGTACGTCGTGGTCTGGGCCTAAACAGGTGATGCAGTAAGAATGGAAATCTGTGTGGTATTTGCTTTCCACAGACGAGAACTTTTTCGGACATCGGTTAAAGCAAGAAAAAAGGGATCCCCCAACAGGGTAGCTAGCTTTAGAAAACTTCAGGATGATTCAATTTGGAAAAGAAAACTCAGGCAACAGCTGACCAGCACTTGCTAACTGCTTCTGCTTCAGGCTCCTCGGCAAAAAAGACTGATGTAATGGCATCAGCTGCCTGTTTTTATACCCATGACGACCTGATGCCAGTCCTGCAGTGACTGGAACCAACGCAGAAATACTGGTATTCGGGTCGACTGAGGGCTACCTGCAGGCAGTTAACCCAAGTGTGATGACTGCAACAGTGAAACATGAAAATTAACGGATGCTTGCAGGTGTTCAGCCCAAGCATGCAACTGCTGTACTCAGCATGGTGGCCTTCCTTGGTGGTCTCACCAGAGGTATTGCAAGTGTAAGATGCATTCAAGCCTGGGGGAGCTTCAACTGCTGCAGTATTGAATTCTCTACGATCTTTTGGACGATCCTCTTTACTTTTGTTCAACAGATTTTGTGGGACAGTGAACCTAAGCCAACAGCACAATCTTTTGCTCAAATTTTGTAAGGATTTACTCTATATCTAATTGTGCAGGAGTTAAAGAATGCACACTGGGGGCAATTCAGCACACTATTCCAGGTCCAGGCAAAACAACGCATGGAAACTCCTGACAGGACATCAGTTTTCCACACTAACAAAATGTTGGAAAATTCTATAACTCGTAAGCAATGTCCAAAAACGGATAGTTGACCCCCAATCAAGTATTCATATGCTTAGAAAAGTATTTCAACTGCTCTCATCCTATTCCGATTCAAACTGAAAGTTATAGATGTTTCCTGCAAGATATCTTCATACCGAAAGTACAGCTATAAGGTGAGTCACCATAATCCTTGGCCCATCTACAAACTGTTCAGTACAACCCTATTCATAACTCAGTAATACTAGTCATCACCAGTGGCTGTTCAAACCAAACTACACCACAATTTGCCACTGGTACCAGCTTGAAATAAGTCAATATCTGCATTTGTAATAAACCAGCAGAGCTCTATGCAAGGACAAGCCTCCACTCCTTGATAAATTAGAAATCACTGAAAAGTACACAGTTGTGTACATTTGACACAAATGTAGATGTTAAGAGTGCATTCACTGTTGCAGTCATCACATTGGGTTATCCACAACTGTACTGTGTTCATGTTTCACTGTTAATCACATTTGGGTTGATTCCCAAAGCTGAAGGATGGCAGTCAGAGTTGGGGCTGGCTAGTATATGCCTGGCAAGACTGCTGTTGCAAAACCTACCCTGGATTTGGAAAAGATAGGCAGATGGTAATGCTTGAAGGTGTGTACAAAACTCCAGATAGCAGCTTCCAGGATGTCCCTGGTAGGGGACTCCCCTGAGGAACGCTGTAGAGGTAGATGCCCTAGTGGAATGCGTTCTGACCCCCAGAGGGATTGGTATCCCATGGTGCTTGTAGCAGAAATGGATGCAGTGTGCTACCCATTTGGAAATGGTTTTGAAATGGCCTTGCCCTCTGCCCCTGGTGCAAATCTGACTAGTAATTGGTCAGATTTCCTGATGGGCTTAGTCTTATCAAGGCAGAATCCGAGCTGTCTGTGCACGTCCAAAGAGTGCAGGATACTTTCCCTTTATTTTGAGGATTAGGGAAGAAAGTTGGCAAATGGATAGATTGAGAGCCACACTGGACACCACTTGGGCATAAAGAAGGGTTAGTCTTGAGGGAAACCCTGGCAGCAAGGAAAATAATGAAGGGTTCCACAGCCATAAGTGCTTGCAGCTCACACACTCTTCTAGCTGAAGTGATGGCCAGAAGCACGGCAGTTTTCCAAGAAAGGAATTTTAACTCCTTTGAAGCCGCAGGCTCAAAGGGGGGGGGGGGGCATGAGCTTTTCCAGTACAAACTTAAGGTCCCAAGCAGGGGTGGGTGCTCTCCTTGGCAGCCTTAAGCTGTTTGCCCCTCTCAGGAACTGTTTGATAAGAGGGTGAAAGAAGAGGTGGCTCAGTGTTGTAATGAGCCGAAATGGCAGAGGCATGGATCTTAATGGAGAAGGATAGGCCTCTGTGGAGTAGATCTGCTAAGTAATCCAGGATTAGAGGCAGGGATGGCAGAGTTGTATCCTCTCCTTTAGATTGAATCCAGGAACAGTACCTTTTCCACTTATCAGCATAGTATTTCCTTGTACTGGGTCCGCTGGCTTCAAGAATGACATCCAGCACAGTACAGTAGTGTACCTACCATAAATGTAGATGTTAGAGTGTATTCACTGCTGCAGTCATTACCCTTGGGTTGTCCTGCTGGCAGGCTACCCACAGTCGGCCTGAATTCCAAAGTCCTGGTATGGCGTTGGTTGTTGTCGCCTCTTCCCTGACGTCAGTGCACCAGGGGTATACAAGATGCAGCAGACGCCATTTTCTTCAGTTTTTCTTGCCCCGGATGTCAGGTGCCCCCAAAAGGGTAAACTAAAAACATTGCTTATAAAAAGCATACACTAAAATAAACTACCTTCATCTACAAGCAAATACACCACATAGGTTGTAAAGAAAAGAGAAGTACAGATACGTCCAGCAAAGAAAAGGGGGAAGGTGGTTAACCTGGACTGCAACAGTGAATACACTCTACATCCACATTTATGGTAGGTACACAACTGTATTATGTTCGCGTTTCACCGCAGTCATTACACTTGGGTTGAATCCCAAAGCTGAGGTTGGGTGGCTTGTCTAAATAGAATTAGGAATGGCCGAGGCCCTGCAGAACTGCAGTGGCAAAGCCTGCTCTGGATTTAGAGTAGAGAGGTAAGTGGTAGTGCTTTGTAAAAGTGTGCACTGAAGTCCAAGTAGCAGCCTCCAAAATATCCTTGGTTAATACTCCTCTGAGGAAAGCTGCTGAGGTGGCTGCTGCCCTGGTCGAATGTGGCCTAATGCCCTTAGGCACTGATTTGCCATGTTGTGAATAGCAGAAACGAATGCAGTTTCCTATCCATTTTGAAATAGTCTGCTTTGAGATGGCCTTTCCTTGTGATCCCAGAGCATATGCCACTAAAAGTTGCTCAGTCTTTCTGAAAGCTTTAGTTTTGTCCAAGTAGAAGCGTAGCTGTCTGTGTATGTCCAAAGAATGCAGAAGTCTCTCTCCTTTATTCTGGGGATTTGGATAAAATCCAGGCAAATGAATGGCTTGATTGAGAGCCACACTGGATACTACCTTAGGCATAAATGTTGGGTTTGTCCTTAGAGAAACCCTGTCTGGATGGAAAATAAAAGGTTCCACAGCCATTAATGCCTGCAACTCAGACTCTTCTTGCTGAAGTTATTGCTAGGAGCAGAGCTGTTTTCCATAAGAATTTTATCTCGGCTGTATTGGCTGGCTCAAAAGGAGGTAGTGTGAGCTATTCCAAGACAAAGTTGAGGTTCCATGCAGGTACTGGTGCTCTTCTTGGGGGTCTTATGTTTTTGGCCTCTCTGAGGTACTGCCTTAGTAATGGATGTGAAAAATATAGGGGGTCCGTATTGTAATGAGCTGAAATGGAAGAGGCATGGATCCTAATCGATGAAAAGGATAGGTCTTTGTCCAACATCTCAGTTGGGTATTGTAAAATCTGAGGAATATTTGGTACAAGCATGTCAGTTCCTTGTGCCTGGTCCCAAGCACAGAATCTCTTCCATTTTTCTGCATATGATTTTCTGGTGCTGGGCCTCCTGGCCTCCAGAATAACATTCATAACTGCTTTGGAGAGAGGTGTGTCCTGAATGGTGACATTATCCGCCATGCAGCCAGATTTAGGGTTCTGGGTTGGCTGTGCAGCATCTGATTGCTTTGCTGGGTCAGTAAATGAGGTAAAGTCCAGGCTGGGCCTTGAGACAAGCTCTTTAGGATTGGGTACCAGTGCTGGCGGACAGCCTGGGGCAGTCAGGATAATTTTTTTCTTCTCGTGTCTGACCTTGAGGAGTACCTTTGGGAGGAGAGGCAGTGGAGGAAAGGCATATACTGTAAGGTTTTTCCAGCTGAAAGATAGAGCATCCACTTTCCATGCTAGCTTGTGATACATCCTTGTACAAAATCTCTGTAGTTGGCAGTTGGCAGTTGAGGGGAGGCAAATAGATCCAAGTCTGGGCATCCCCATTTCCTTGTTATGCTGAAAATTTCTGGATCTAGTTTCAACTCGTGAGGATCCATGAGGTTTCTGTTTAGTTAGTCTGCCAGAGCACTTTTCTTTCCGGGCAGGAATTGTGCTTGCAGGTGTACTTGATAAGTCAAATGCTGTGTTCCACAAAATCATGGCTTGTCTGCAGAGGGGGTAGGAATGCATGCCTCCCTGCTGGCTTATGTACCACATGACTATAGTATTGTCAGTCTTTAACAGCAGTTGTCCTGGATGAAGTAGATCCTTGAAAGCTGTCAGGGCATTCTAGACAGCCAGCACTTCTTTTAGATTGATGTGAAGATGCATTTGGCTTGAGGGCCATGTGCCCTGAATACATTTTCCTGCCATGTGGATCCCCCAGGCATAATCTGATGCATCTGTTGTGGTCATCTGCCTGGCAGGGGATAAATTGAAAGGCTGTCCCTTGTTGTGGTGACAGGCCTGTGCCCACCATCGAAACTCCTGTTGCAGGCAGGAAATGAGGGTAATAAGTTTTTCCAGGCTGTGGCAATGTTGAGTCCAAACACTGTTTAGATACCATTGAAGTTTCCTCATATGCAGTCATGCATGTGGAATTAACAGAATGCAGGATGCCATGAAGCCCAAAGCCTGCAGAATTTTTCTTGCAGATAACTGGGTTTTTGTTGCCATTTCGAAGTAAGAAGTCAGATGTCTTTGTTTGTCTGACGTGCGATAGGCCATCTGGGCAGTTGTACTTAAGCTTGCACCTAGGAATATCTCTTGAGAGGGTACTAGTTTTAATTTTTCGTTTAGTGTGTACCCTAGGCAAATTACAATCTTTTTACAAACGCCAGATGCTTTAGTAGAATGTCCTTGTTCTCTGCTTGAATAAGGCAGTCGTCCAAGTAGGGATATATTTGAATTCCTCTGTCTGTAAAAAGCAATTACTAGAGCCAGGCATTTTGTGAAGACCCTGGGCGCAGTAGATAAGCCAAAGGGCAGTGCAGAGAATTGGTAGTGCATTGAGCCAGCTATGAATCAGAGGTATCTTCTGCACGATTGTCTGATTGGGACACGCAGGTATGCCTCAAGTCCAAGGTTACAAGCCAAGCCTTCTTGCCCAGCATGGGCAGAAGCTGCTGCAGAGTCAACATTTTGAACTTTGGAACGTCCAGAAAAGTGTTTAGCATAAACAGGTCCAGTATTGGTCTCCAGGCTTTGTCCTTTCTGGGTACCAAGAAAATACGGGAGTAAAATCCTTGTCCCTGCTCCTGTAGTGGTACTCGCTGAATGTCCCTCGTGCATGAGGGATGAAACTTGCTTTTGTGCCTCTGCCCATTGATTGTGTGGCAGGTCTGGCATGCCTTATGCCTTTGGCAGGGTGTGAAAGTGGAACCTGTAACCCTGAGACACTATATTCAATACTCATTTGTCCTGGGTGATCGTGTGCCAGTTTTGTGAAAAAAGCACTAGTTTTCCCCCTAAGGGAGCATACAAAAGACAAGTGCTTGGTACTGGTTGAGGAAAGTCATTGGGACTGTTGCCTATAAGGTTGAGATTGGTGGTCTCTGCTTTTGGAGGTAGAAGCACCCCATTGTTTACGCCTGTATGAGCCTTGGGGCTGGGATCTGCCTCTTGTGGCCTGACACTGGAAAGGACCAATTTTTTGAAGGCCAGTTCCTGCTAAATCTGGGTGGCTGTACCTGTAAGAAATCCTTAACTGTCTGCATAGATTTCGCTTTATCCTCCATTTTCTTCAACACCTCTTCTGCCTTAACCCCAAAGTATCATGCTGTAATGGAGCATCTAATAATTTTGCTTTAACATGATCAGGCAGATTCTGTTCCTTTAACAGAGCATGCCTCCTAATCACAGAGCTTGTTACAGCGGCCCTACAAGAGGCCTCCAAAGAATCAAAACCACATTGCAAAGTATGTTTTCCAACCTGTTCAGCTGCATGCAATAAATCCTGCATCTCCTTGTTTTCAGCACATTCAGTATTTAACATTTCCTGTTTTAACAGCGACATTAAGTATTGCTGATATTTAAGCATATGAAACTGACAATTTAAAGCCCTTACAGCCAAGATAGAAGTGTAAACGTTTTCTCCCCATCTGTCCAGTGCTCTAGAATCCCTATCAGAGGGAACAGGGTTTTTAGCAGTGGAAGCATTGACCCCTTTGGGACCCAGAGATAGTTTCTGGGTCAGCAGCAGGGTTTTTATACAGAAATTTATGAGAGTCTGGAACCCTGTAGTACCTGTCTGGCTTAACGGGTGCAGGGGGTATAGAGTCTAGAGACAGGCTGGACTCTGAAAAGACATCTACAATGTTCAGAACAGGAGGAATAGTAAGGGGCCTGTGCTGAGGAAGTAAAAGAAAATCTGAGCCTTTTCTTGGATTGAATAATCCTGGCTCTCCCAATGAAAGTGCTCCCTCACAGTATGCAGGGTTTCCCCAAAAGAATAATCCTCGGGACGAGAAGCTGAAGGAGTAGATTCTTCAGCATCAGAATCCTCATAGGGAGGAAGAGTATTCCTGATCAGAGGAGGAATCGGAGGAAATGGAAACCTGATCTGAAGATTCAAATTCTGTCTCTTGCCTGGGCCTCATCAGGAGGGGGATAGGAACGCCTGGGCCTCATCAGGAGGGGGATGGGAACCCCTGATCAAAGTAATTAGGTCTTTGGCCATTTTTAGCATCTATTTTTTAGACATGGAAGTCTGTCCTGGAGAATGCTGTACTTGTTTCTTTGTCTTTAGAGCTGCTTTAGTCTTTGGCTTTGAAGCTGAAGATGGCTTTACATATAACTGTCGGTCTGAAAACACCCTCAGAAGCAGACGCCTGCAAAGCGGCTCTGGACCCATCTGAGGAAATAGTTTGAGGATCCAATACCTTGGGTTTCCAAAGGCCCAGTCGGCTCCACGTGGGAGTTGGAAGTGGCCTGTGGCTGTGAGGTAGCGGGCGTCAGGGGCTGCGAAAGCACCTCACTGAGAACCGGCGAACCGACTACTAACTTAAAGGAAGCCTAGTCGGTTTTGGACCTCTGATGCCTGTCCTCGTCTTTATCCTTGTGTTTTTTGTAGACTCCGGTCATCGGCTGTTCCGCCGGCATTGTATAATTGAATCTGCGGCCAAAGTAATGAAAGGTAAAATCATACAGACGCTTAATAGTGCGTTGGTTAAATCTAGCGCAAAACCGACAAGCAACGTTGTGGTCAGGACCTAGGCAAGGAATACAGTAATAGTGAAAATCCTTATGAGGCATTTGCTTCCCACAAAAAATACAACTGTTAACTTTTTCTGACATCGGTCTGGAGCAAGAAAAAAAGTTTCCCCAACGGGGTACTTAGCTTTAATGAAGACTTCGGATCTGAAATTCGATTTCGAAAATCTCAGGAGTCTGCCGACCGGCACTTGAACTGTTTTTGCTTCGGGCACTGTGTGGCAAGAATGACTGAAGAAAATGGCGTCTGCTGCATCTTATATACCACTGGCGAACTGATGTCAGGGAAGAGGAGACAGCAACAGACGCTGGACTAGGACTTTGGAATTCAGGCAGACTGCGGGTAGCCTGCCAGCAGGATAACCCAAGTGTAATTACTGCAACAGCGAAACATGAACATCTGCTTGCTTAGGCTGGTTTACTGGAAAAGAATTCAAGGAATAAGCCAGGCTGCAAGATTTTAGGCTTTGTAGTTGCAGATGCAAGATCTGTCCCCCCTGCCGAGAGAGCAGGGTTGGGTTCTGGTTTAAGTGCCAGGGTGGCATCTGCGACAGGCTGCGCAGGAGTGGTTACCAGTACTGGCATGGCAAGACCGGGGCAATCAGAATGGTCTTTGGTCTGTCCTCTCTTATCTTGAGCAGTACACTTGAGAGAAGGGGCAGAGGGGGAAGGCATAGATTGAGGTGTATACCCACTGGAAGGATAGGGCATACACTTTAAAGGCCCTGCTGTGAGGGGTCCTGGTGCAGAATTTGCTGAGTTGGTGATTGCAGGGGGAGGCAGAGAGATCCACCTCTGGGGTCCCCCATTTCTGAATCAGAATGTTGAAGGTGCTGGGCTCCAATTGTCACTCGTGTGGGTCTAGGAGATGTCTGCTTAAGTAGTCTGCCAGTGAGTTTTGTTTGCCTGGCAGGAATTTAGCTTGCAGATGGATCTGCATTTCCAAGACTGTGTTCCACAGGACCATGGCTAGCCCACAGAGTAATTAAGAATGGCTTCCCCCTTGCTTGTTGATGTACCAAATAACTGTGGTGTTGCCTGTTCTTACTATCAGGTGTCCTGGTGAGAGTAGGGATCTGAAAGCGGTCAAACTGTGCTGCACAGCCAGCATCTCTTTTTGGTTGATGCGCAGATGAATTTGACTTGGGCTCCAGTGGCCCTGAATGCACTTGCCTTCCATGTGCAAGTACCATTGAAGTTACCTCATATGCAGTCTGGCATATGGAATTAGTAGGATGCATGAGGCCATGAACCCCAGGGCCTGTAGAATTTTCCTTGTGGATAGCTGGGTTGTGGTGGCCATTTGAGTAAAATAGTCTGTCAGGCTTGTTTTTCTGAAGTGAGGAATGCCATCTGGGATGCTATATCCAAGCTTGCGTCCAAGAACACAATCTGACTGGCAAACAGTTTTGATTTCTTTTCATTGATGTTGTACCCCAGGGAGGTTAGCTGTTTACAAATGTCAGGTGCTGAAACAGCATTGCCCGACTGTGCCTGAATCAGGCAGTCATCCAAGTACGGGCAAATTTGAATAGGTCTCTGTCTGCAGTAAGCAATGGCTGCAGCCAGGCATTGTGTGAATACTCCGGGTCAGTGGATAAGCCAAAAGGAAGTGCAGAGAACTGTTAATGCGTAGATCCTGCCCTGAACCGTAGAGATTTCCTGCTCCCTTACAGGGATGTGCAGATGGGCTTCTTTTAAGTCTAAGTTGAATGACAAGGCATCTTTGGCTAGCATAGGCAGAGGCTGCTGCAGGGTGAGCATTTTGAATTTTGGTACCACCAGGAAGGTGTTGATAATTGAAAGATCTAGGATTGTGCGCCAAGAGCCCTCTTTTCTGGATACCAGGAAAAAATCTGGAATAGAATCTTTGACCAGTCTGTTCCGCAGGAACATGAAGTATTGCCCTGATAGAGAGCAGGAATTGAACTTGGTTTTGCGCGTCTGCCCACTGGTTTGGAGGAACGTCTGGGAACCCTTTTGGGATTGGCAGTGACTGGAAGTAAAATTTGTACCCCTGGGATACAGTGTCGAGGACCCACCGGTCTTTAGTGATGGAAATCCAGTTTTTTGCAAGAAGGGCAAGTTTTCCTCCTAGGGGCAAAAGCAGTTGGGCAGAGGTGGGGAGTGGAGTTGAGAAGTCCTTGGGAATTCTTTCTGTAAGGGGGTGGCTTGGCACCTGCTGCTTTAGAGGTGGAGGCACTCCATTGCTTAGATCCCTCCATACCCCGAGACTGTAGTTGGGGGGGGGGGCAGTTTCCCCTGGGTCTAGCTTGAGACGGCCTTGATGGGGCTGGAAAGAACCAATGTTTCGAGGGGCAATGCCTACTGAATTTAGGAGGCTGTACTTGCAAGAACTCTGTCTGCACAGATTTAGCTTTTTCTTCCATCTTTTAAGAGCCTCTTCTGTTTTGGTGCCAAACAGATTGCCCTTGTTCAAAGGAGAATCTAAACTTTGATTTGACATGGTCTGGCAAAGTCTGCTGCTTAAGTTAAGCATGCCTTCTCAGTACAGAACCAGTGACTGCTGCCCTGCAAGATGGTACTAGGGCGTCAAAGCCACACTGCAATGTATGCTTGCTGACATAGCTTGCAGAATGCATAAGCTCTTGCAATTCTTTATTTTCTGCACAGGTTATAAAGGTAGCTAATTTCTGCTTAATAAGTTCCATAATATGTTGCTGGTACTTCAGCATATAAAACTGACAATTCAAATCCCTAATGGCAAGAGTTGCAGAGGTATACACTTTCTTACTCAATCTGTCCAAAGCTCTCGATCCCTGTCCGAAGGGGTGGGATTCTTAGCTGTAGTTGCTTTGATACCTTTAAGCCCCTGGGAGATAATCTCTGGGTCAGTAGGATTTTTGAAAAGGAATTTGTGACAGTCAGGTACTCTGTAGTACCAGTCTAGTTTCCTAGGAGCAGGGGGTTAGACTGGATTCAACTCGCAAATGAAAACTCTGGTAGCGTCTGACCAGCACTCGTGCAAACTGCTTCTGGCTCCTCTGCAAGACAGACTGATGTAATGGCGTCGGCTGCCTGTTTTTATACCCCTGACGACCTGACATCAGTCCTGGAGCGACAGCAACCGACGCAGAAATACTGGTATTCGGGGCTGACTGAGGGCTACCTGCAGGCAGATAACCGAAGTGTGATGACTGCAACAGTGAAACACTAAGAACATCACCTCTAACGGGGTTTAGGAGGAGAGGGTGGACCCACTGACCCAGACAGCCTCGCAGAAAGGAGTTTTAAGTAGGCCTTTTAGAATAAGTTTATTCTTCCTTTCATTCAGAGTCCTAGTAAAGAAATGTCTACAAATCCCACACGGAGGGTCCACTGAAAGGTGGGAGAAAAATCATGGCCAAAGCGGTAACTTATGGCTGCATTCTGTACATTCTTTGAAACAGAACACTACTTTCTTATCCATTATGATATCAAGGGAGAGACTACGACACTAGTAAAAGTGCAAGAAACTACCCAGAAGGGTAAGAAAGGGAGAGGAATGATGGATGGTATTGCAGAATTACATCAAAGGTAAGAAAAAGGATGGAAAACACTACAGGGAGAGTCTCAAAGGGTAGGAAGATAGATAGTGAAGAACTGAAACTTTCTAAACAGGAAAACTTCAAAAAATGTTACACTTAGCTGAAAAAGGCGGCTTGACAAGGCTGCATGGCAAGGTGGCAAACGAGATCTGAGGTAACAGGGAGCAGAGCATTGTGGGTAGGATCTTGGCTCGAGAGTTTTTGGCTGACAAGCTTGGCATAAGGCTGGCTCGATTCAGAGCACGGAAAAGATAACCCAGAAGTAAGGAATGAACAAAGATCAGATTATTGTTTTCTATTACAGAGAGAATCCATTTGTCTGAAGTGACAAGTCTCTACATTTGGAGATGGTGAGAGATACAGAGAGGGATACAGAAGACAGCACCTGCCAGGTTTTGAACCTGGGACCTTGTCAACTACAGCATTTAGGCCACGCAGCTGTTAGGTGGGGGGGTTCTAAGGTTGGCAGGTAGTCACAAGTTACCTGCCCAGTCTTGAAAGGGCAGTCTCTGGCTAGTAGATGGGGATGCTCTAGGAGTGGGTTGCTTCTTGGAGATTTCCCTAGGTCTTGTGGAGGCAACATGGAGAGTACTTTCTGATAAACCGTTTTTGCTGGGTAATTCCTCTGGAATTTTGGAACAGGAGAAGTGAGGTGTTTTAAATCCTGGATCTCTTTCCCCTTTTGTTGTAAGGACTTGAATAAATCTGCCATTTTTGTTCCAAACAGGGCTGTGTTGTACAAAGGAGCATCAACCAGCTTGGCTCTAAAGTCATCTGGTGGAGGTTGGAGACGTAGCCAGGAGTACCTTCAAGGCAGATTCTGATGCTGCTGACTTGGCGGAGGCCTCAGCAGCATCATAACTGCACTTGTGTGTCTGGTCACCTGAAAAGTAAGGGCAACCAAGGACGACAGTGAAGCTTAAGCAGCAAAATCAGGGGAGTCAGACAATTCCTTTGAGTCATTTTGCAAAAGGGATAAGGCATACTTAGCCATTTGTCTGATTAGTAGCTCTGAAAGCCAGAGTAGAAGTAGTACATATTTTCTTGCCCAAACATTCCATGGTTTAGCTGTCCTTGTTAGCAGGGAGTAGGGTGGTGGAACGCAATAGTTTTGAAGCCTTATCAGTGGAAATGGAAATTGTGGCAGGGTCTGCAGCATGACTCTTAGAAATTTAGCAGTCTCAGGGACGTTATAAAACTTGTCAGGTCTGTGCGGGGCAGGGGGGCTGTGATTCTGGGTTCAAGGATGCTGTCGAGAAGGCATCCAGAAGAGCAGGCAGAATAAGGGAAAAGTACAGTTTTGTACCTACCATAAATGTAGATGTTGGAGTACACATACAGCTGCAGTCATCACACTTGGGTTATCCTGCCGTCAGGCGGGTCCTCGGTCGGCCGAAATCCAAAGTCTCGGTCCGGCGTCTGTGGTCGTCACTTCTTCCCTGACGTCAGTGCGGCAGGGGTATAAAAAGAGGCAGCCGACGCCATTTTCTTCAGTTTCTTGCCCCAGATGTCAGGTGCCCCCAGAAAGGAAGGCAATACATGATGTTATGCAAACATACATAAGTAGATAAATCAAAACAGTAGTTGCAAGCAAATACACCATAAAGGAATACCCCAAATAGGTTGTATGTTAAGGGTGTTTGTCATAAGCCCTGTTCTAAGAGGGGATGGAGGGAGGGTAACCTGGACTGCAGCTGTATGTGCACTAACATCTACATTTATGGTAGATACAAAACTGTACTATGTTCATCGTGCATACAGCTGCAGTCATCACACTTGGGTAGAATCCCAAAGCTAAGTAAGGGTGGCTGGTACTAAGCAGAATTTGGAGGGGCTAGAATGCCCTGCAGGACTGCTGTGGCAAAGCCCGCTCTAGATTTTGAGTATAGTGGCAGGTGGTAGTGCTTGGTGAAAGTGTGCACTGAACTCAAGTAGCTGCTTCCAAAATGTCCTTGGTAGGGACCCCTGTTGAGGTAGCTGTAGCCCTGGTGGAGTGGGATCCGATGTATCCAGGCACTGATTTTCCATGAAATGAAAAACAAAAGCATATGCAGTGGGCTATCCATTTTGAAATAGTCTGTTTGGAAATGGCCTTTCCTTGAGCACCTGTAGCATAGGACACAGAGTTGCTCAGATTTCCTGAATGACTTTGTTCTGTCCAAGTAACCAAGATGCCTGGGAATGTCCAAGGAGTGTAGTAGCCTCTCCCCTTTGTTCTGTGGATTTGGATAAAAGGTAGGTAAAATGAATAGTCTGATTCAAAGCCACACTGGATATTACCTTTGGCATGAAGGTAGGGTTGATTCGTAAGGAAAGCCTGTCCTGATGGAAAATGATGAATGGTTGCACAGCCATGAGGGCCTGTAGCTCCGAAACCCTGCATGCTGAGATAATAGCCAGAAGCAAGGCTGTTTTCCACAAGTATTGTAGTTCTGCTGAATAAGTTGGTTCAAAAGGAGGCAGTGTCAGCTTCTCCAATACGAAGTTGAGGTCCCAAGCTGAAGCTGGTGGTTTCCGTGGGGGTTTTATGTTTTTTGCCCCTCTGAGGAACTGCCTTAATAGAGGATGTGAGAATAAAGGAGGATCCGTATTGTATTCTGCTGAAATGGCTGAAGCATGGATCTTGATGGAAGAGAAGGAAAGGCCACTAACATCTCAGCTAGGTACTGTAAAATCTGAGGTATATTTATTACCCAAGGATTCTGGCCCTTTGCTTGATTCCAGGAACAAAATCATTTCCATTTGGCGGAGTAGGTTTTTCTAGTAGAGGGTCTCCTGGCCTCCAAGATGACATCCTGTACCTCCTTGGAGAGGAGAGCCTGTTGGCAAATTAAAGTATTTTCCATGCAGCTAGATTTAGAGTTCTGAGCTGGCTGTGAAGGGTCTTGTAGTTGTGCTGGGACAACAGAAGAGGAACTTGAGGTAGGGATCCATGATGGTGAGTGTGACGCGCTCTTTAGGAGAGGATACCAGTGCTGTCGTGGCCAATCTGGAGCAATGAGAATCATTTGTGGCCTCTCTGCTCTGGTTTTTAATAGAACATTGGTCAGTAAAGGTAGAGGCGGGAAGGCATAGACCGTCAATGCTGTCCAACTGAAAGAGTGCGTCCACTTTCCAGGCCTGTGGATGATAGGCCCTTGAGCAGAATTTTTCCAACTGGTAATTTCTGTGGCTAGCAAATGTCTGGCTGTCCCCATGCTTGAGTTATCTTTGAGAAGACTTGAGGATGCAACTTCCATTCGTGTGGGTCTGTCATATTTCTGCTTAAGTTGTCTGCCAGTGTGTTTTCCTTCCCTGGCAGGAATTGTGCCTGTAGTTGAAGTTGCAATTCCAATGCTGTGTTCCACAGGGTCATAGCTTGCCTGCACAGGGGGTATGAATGCGTCCCTCCCGGTTTATGTACCACATAACTGTGGTGGTGTCTGTCCTTATTAATAGCTGGCCTGGATGAAGTAGGTCCTTGAAGGTCATAAGAGCATTTTGCACAGCTAGCCTCTCCTTTTGGTTGATATGTAGGTGCATCTGTTTTTGGGACCATTTTCCCTGGATGCACTGATCTGCTATGTGTGCTCCCCAGGCGTAGTCTGAGGAGACTGTTGTGATGATTTGACTTGCTTGTGGTATACAGAAAGGGAGACCTGTGTTTCTTTGGCATGCTTGAGCCCACCACAAAAATTCCTTTTGAAGGCATGGAATGAGTGGTAAAATTGTTTCCAAGCTGTGGTTGTGTTGAGACCATAAGTTTTTGAGGTACCATTGTAGTTTCCTCATATGCAGCTTTGCAAAGGGTATTAGTAGGATGCAAGATGCCATGAACCCCAGAGCCTGCAGGATTTTCCTTGCAGTTAGCCTGGTTAAAGTGGCCATTTTGTTGAAGAATCGAGACAGTTGCCCTTGTTTGTCTGGCGTGAGGTAAGCCATCTGGGCCTTTGTGTTTAAGCTGGCACCCAGGAAAATTATCTGTTGAGAGGGTATTAGTTTTGACTTCTTTTTGTTCACTGTGTACCCCAGGCAGTTTAACAGTTTTATTACAAACGCCAGATGCTGCAATAGAATGTCCTTGCTGTCCTCTTGGATCAGGCAGTCCAGATATGGGTAGATTTGTATTTCTCGTTGTCTGTAGAAAGCAATTACTGATGCCAGGCATTTTGTGAACACTCTGGGCACAGTAGATAAGCCAAAGGGCAATGCAGAGAATTGGTAATGGATTGAACCTGCAAGAAATCTGAGGTATCTTCTGCAATCTTGTCTGATAGGGACATGCAGGTATGCCTCCTTGAGGTCCAACGTTACCAGCCAAGACTCCTTGCCCAGCATGGAAGAAGCTGCTGTAATGTGAGCATCTTGAATTTTGGTACCTCTAGATATGTGTTTAGAATAGATGGTCTAAGATGGGTCTCCAATCTTTGTCTTCCTTGGTACCAGAAATAGTCTTGAATAAAAACCTTGACCTTGTTCTTTTGCAGGTACCTCTTGAATTGCTTTCATATCCATGAGAGCAGAAATTTGTTTTTGTGCCTCTGCCCATTGATTTTGTGGCAGGTTTGGCATGCCTCTCATTTTTGGAAGGGTGTGAAAGTGGAACCTGTAGCCTCTGTCTATAATATCCAGAATCCATTTGTCCTTTGTAACAATGTGCCAGTTTTTTTGAAAAGGCCAGTTTTCCGCCCAAAGGTGCTGCCATTATAGCTTTGTTTGGCAGGCATAGGGGAAAGTCATTGCGTCTGTTTTCTAAATGACTGTCGCCTATCTTCTCCACCTCTTGGGGCTGGTGCTTGCCACTGCCTAGCTCTGTAAGATCCTTGAGGTTGTCCTCTACCCCTTGGGCGTCTGAATCTACCCCCTTTGGGGTTTGTCCGTGGCTGGAAAGGCCCAATTTTTTGAAGGCCAGTTTCTGCTGAATCGTGGAGGCTGCACCTGCAACAAATCTTTGTTTGCATAGATTTTTGCTTTTTCCTCCATTTTCTTTAGCACCTCCTCAGCTTTAACACCGAACAATACATCTTTTTGTAGTGGTGCATCTAATAACTTTGCTTTGACATGATCTGGTAAGGTTTGCTCTGAGCCAAGCGTGTCTATGTATGACAGACCCCGTGACAGCAGCTCTACACGAGGCCTCTAAAGCATCAAAACCACACTGTAAGGTATGTTTCCTCACTTGTTCTGCTCCATGTAACAAATCCTGCAACTCTTTCAAGTCTGGTTGTTCTGTTAGTGTCATTTTGCTTTTCAGCTGAAATAGCAAGAACTGCTGGTACTTAGACATATGAAATTGACAGTTTAATGCCCTCATGGTTAAAGTGGCTGATGTATACACCTTTTTCCCCCACCTTTCTAATGCTCTGGAATCTCTCTCTGAAGGTAAAGGGTTTTTAGCAGTAGAGGCCTTAATCCCCTTGGGACCCTGGGAAATAGTTTCTGGGTCAGCAGAAGGGCTTTTATAAAGGAACTGGTGAGAATCAGGAACCCGGTAATATCTGTCTGGTTTAACAGGTGCAGGAGGGTAAAGAGTCTGGATTAAGACTGGCTTCTGCGTACACATCATCCAAAATATCTAAGACAGGAGGAATAGCCAGGGGCCTATGCTGGGGAAGCAGCAGAAATTCCCTGAGCCTTTTCTTGGAATCTGAGTAATCTTGGCCTTCCCAGTGGAAGTGCTCTCTCAATGTATGCAGGGTTTCCCCAAAAGAGTAGTCCTCAGGGGGGGAGACCAAGGGAATAGACTCCTCAGCATCAGAGTCTTCAAATGGGGAATAGGCGTAATCCTGGTCCTCAGAAAGGTCTGAGGTAATAGAAGCCTGGTCTGAGGAAGGGAGGTCTTCCTCCAACCTGGGCCTTTTGTCTGAGGGGGGCTGAGAACCCCTGATGAGTGTAATCAAATCCTCAGCCATTTTAAGCATCTGTTTTTTTAGGCATGGGGCCTTGAGAGGGGGTCTGAGGACCCTGCTTTTTAATTTTCATTGGAGCTTTAGATTTAGTGAACGATTTAATAGAGAAGGTGGTAGGCCTGAAAACACCTTCAGAAATGGCAGGCCTAGCTAAACTTTCCGTTTCTCCGCCAAGAGTGGCGTCTGTATCTGCAGTGGGAATGGAGACAGAGGAACCTGCGACCTCGGGTACTAAAGTCACCGGTAAAATAATTTCATCTGTAGTCAGGGGCTGCATAGGCGCCTCGCTGAGAACCGGTAGTCGGCCTTAGCGTGATTCTCAGTACTTAGTGCAGGCCTCGGATGTCTGTCTTTATCCTTGTGTTTTTTGCCTAAAACTGGCGTCTGTGAATCCGACATGATATAATTAAATTTTTTGCCAAAATAATGAAGGGCGAACTCCACCCGGCGCTTAATAGTGCGCTTGTTAAACCTAGCACAAAAATGGCAGGCCGAGACGTCGTGGTCTGGCCCCAAGCAAGGTATACAGTAAGAGTGAAAATCCTTATGCGGTATTTGCTTCCCACAAGAAATGCAATTATTAACTTTGTCTGACATCGGTCTGAGGCAAGAAAAGTTTCCCCAACGGGGTACTTAGCTTTAAAGAAGATTTCAGCTGAAATACTTTTCGTAAATCTCAGGAGCTGGCCGACCGGCACTTACAAACCGCTTCTGCTTCGGGCACAGAGCGGCAGGAAAGACTGAAGAAAATGGCGTTGGCTGCCTCTTTTATACCCCTGCCGCACTGATATCAGGGAAGAAGAGACTACAACAGACACCGGACCTAGACTTTGGAATTCTGCCGACAGAGGACCCGCCTGACGGCAGGATAACCCAAGTGTGATGACTGCAGCTGTATGCACGATGAACATGTACAGTTGTGTATACTTAACATAAATGTAGATGTTAGTGTGTATTCACTGTTGCAGTCATTACATTTGGGTTATCTGCTTGCAGTAGCCCTCAGTCGACCTGATTAACAGAGTCTTGGGTCCTGCGTCGGTTGCTGTCCCTTCTTCCATATCAGGTCGTCAGGGGTATAAAACATGCAGCAGATGCCATTACATCAGTTTTTCTTGCCCCAGATGTCAGATGCCCCCTAATGGGAAGAAATCAAATCTATAAATACAGGGATATACCTCCAACAAAAAAGCAAATACACCAAAAAGCTGTTAGAGCATAGTAAGTGAGAGTAGAGGTATAGCCAAAAGAAGAAAGGGGGCTGGAGGGAGGGTAACCAGGACTGTAACAGTGAATACATCAACCTCTACATTTATGGTAAGTGTACACAAAGTACAGTTTTGTACCTACCATAAATGTAGATGTCCGATAGATATGCAACTGCAGTCATAACATATGGGTTGTCCTGCCTCAGGCAGCCCTCGGTCGGCCGAATTCCAAAGTCTGGGTCCGGCGTCGGCTGGTGTCGCCTCCTCTCCGACGTCACAACAGCTGGAGTATAAAGGCATCGGCCGACGCCATCTTCTTCAGTGTTTCTTGCCCCAGATGCCAGGTGCCCTCCTAGGAAGGCTAAATTTGGTGAATGGATAAACAATTCCAGACATGCACAACAGTAATAAACAGATACACTATAGGAGATACCCCCAGCTGATAAGGATAGGGGGAATGGACCCAAAAAGAAGGAAAAGGGGGGAAGGAGGGAGGGAAAATCCAACTGCAGTTGCATATCTATCGGACATCTACATTTATGGTAGGTACAAAACTGTACTATGTCCTTCAAGAATGCAACTGCAGTCATAACATATGGGTTGAATACCATAGCCAAGCTGGGGGTGGATGGAGCTAAGAAAAGGATGGTGTAGCTAGAATGCCCGGCAGGACTGCCGAAGCAAAGCCTGCTCGGGATCTGGAGTATAAAGGCAGGTTGTAGTGTTTGGTAAATGTATGCACGGAGCTCCATGTAGCAGCCTCTAGAATGTCCTTTGTAGCCACTCCTCTTAGGAAAGCTGTGGATATGGCTATAGCTCTGGTGGAATGTGGCCTAATATTGGCTGGCACACTTTTTCCATGGTAAGAATAGCAGAATCTGATGCAGTGTCCAAACCATTTTGAAATTGTTTGCTTGGAGATTGCTTTTCCCTGCTTTCCAGCAGCATAGGCTACAAACAGCTGGTCAGACTTTCTGGTGGCCTTAGTTCTGTCCAAGTAGTAGCGTAGTTGCCTGTGTATGTCCAAGGTACGCAGCAGTCTTTCCCCTCTATTTTGAGGATTGGGGAAGAAAGTAGGAAGGTGAATAGCTTGATTTAGAGACACCCTGGAAATCACCTTTGGCATAAAAGAAGGATTTGTTCTTAGAGAGAGACTGTCCTGATGGAAAATGAGGAAAGGAGGTACTGCCATGAGTGCCTGTATCTCCGAGACTCTTCTTGCTGATGTGATTGCCAATAGAAAAAAACGTTTTCCATGACAGAAATTGCATCTCCGAGGTTGCTGCTGGCTCAAAGGGAGGCAGAGATAATTTTTCCAGTACAAAATTGAGGTCCCATGCAGGTACTGGTTGTTTTCTGGGAGGCTTGACATTCTTTATCCCTCTCAGGAACTGTCTTAGCAAAGGGTTTGAGAACACTGGTGGATCACAATTGTATCTTGCTGAGATTGCTGAGGCATGAATCTTTATGGAAGAATGAGAGTCCAGAATGAAACATTTCTGACAAGTATTCCAATATCTGAGGTATACTCAGTACTGTTGTATCCTGACCCCTGTTGGCAGCCCAGATGCTGAATCTCTTCCATTTGGCTGAATAGGCTTTTCTGGTGTATGGTCTGCGTGCTTCCAATAAGATGTCCTGAACTGCCTTGGAAAGATTGGAAGCGGAAGGAGTTAAAGTAACCTCCAGGCTCTCAGATGTAATGTTTTCAGGTTTTGGTGAACAGTGCTGTAGTTGTGTTGTGTTAGGGGCAGAGGCCACGGTTTGGTCCGGGTTATGCTCAATAGCAATGGGTACCAGTGTTGCTTTGGCCAGTCTGGAGCTATCAAAATGCCTGCTGGTTGTTCTGCTTTGATCTTCAGGATCACCTTGGTCAACAGTGGCAGAGGAGGAAATGCATAAATTTTTAGGGAATTCCAGCTGAAGGAGACTGCATCCGTTGTCCAGGCTAGTGCATGGTATGTCCTGGTACAGAACTTTTCCAGGTGATGATTCGTGTGAGATGCAAATAGATCTATGTCCGGTCTTCCCCATGTCTTTATTTGTGAGAAAATGTGGGGATGCAGCATCCAGTCGTGTGGATCCAAGAAATTTCTGCTCAGCTTGTCCGCCAGTACATTGTCCTTGCCTGGCACAAACTGGGATTGCAGGTGTATCATCAGACTCTGTGCTTTTTCCCAGAGAATCATTGTTAGTCTGCAGAGGGGGTATGAATGAGTCCCTCCCTGCTTGTTTATATACCACATGACAGTGCTGTTGTCTGTCCTTATTAGTAAATGTCCTTGCTGCAGTGATTTTTCGAAACTCTCGATTGCATGTATCACTGCCAGCATCTCTTTTTGGTTTATGTGCAGATGTCTTTCCTTTGGTGTCCACTGACCTTGAACGCATCTGCCCTCCATGTGCGCCCCCCATCCATGATCTGAGGCATCTGTTGTAATTATTTGACCTGCTTGAGGTCTGTTGAAAGGCATTCCTTTGTTTAATTGACTTGCTTGAGCCCACCACAAGAATTCCATTTTCAGACATGGAATAAGTGGGATTACGTCCTCTAGGCTTTGGCTGTGTTGGGACCATAAGCTTTTCAAATACCATTGCAGCTTTCTCATATGAAGTCTTGCCAGAGGTATCAGAAGAATGCATGATGCCATGAACCCCAGGGCCTGCAGGAGTTTCCTTGCAGTCAGCTGGGAGAGCTGTGCTAGGCCTTTGAAGTACTCTGGTAACTGCTGTTGTTCTTCCTCTGTGAGGTAGGCCATTTGTGTTTGTCTCTCCAGTTTGGCTCCTAGGAAAATAATCTGTTGGGATGGCAGTAGCCTTGATTTCTGAACATTGACTGTGTATCCCAAGGCCTGTAGTAATTGCATGACATAGTCTAAGTTTTTTATTAAGGTTTGTCTGTTGTCTGCTTGTATGAGGCAGTCGTCCAAGTAGGGGTATATTTGAATTCCCTAGAGTCTGCAGTGTGCCACTACTGATGCCAGGCATTTCATGAACACTCTGGGCGCAGTTGACAAGCCAAACGGCAATGCTGAGAATTGATAGTGCTCTGTCCCTGCAAGAAATCTGAGGTATCTTCTGCAGCTTTGTCTGATTGGGACATGCAGGTATGCCTCCTTGAGGTCCAGAGTGACCAACCAAGACCCCTTGCCCAGCATGGGAAGGAGTTGCTGTAACGTCAGCATTTTGAACTTTGGCACAATGAGAAAGGTATTTAGCGTAGACAAGTCCAGTATAGGCCTCCATTTGTTTTCCTTTCTTGGAACAAGGAACAGTCTTGAATAGAATCCCTGGCCTTGTTCTTGGGGAGGTACCTTTTCTATTGCTTTTATACTTAATAGCTTTGAAACTTGAATGAGTGCCTCTGCCCTTTGATTGTGTGGCAGGTTTGGCATGCCTTGTCTTGTAGGTAAAGTATGGAAGTGGAATCTGTAACCCTTGTCTATTAAATCCAGAATCCAACTGTCCTTGGTTAAGCTATGCCAGCTCTTTGAGAATAAGGATAATTTTCCGCCCAAGGGTGCTTCTCACTGAGCCCTTGTAGGCGGTATGAAAGTCAAGTCATTGAGATTGTCCTTGTGGTGTAGCTGGACTGGCTGCAGCACTACTTTGATTTGTAGGTTGCCATTGGCGTCCCCTGTAGGAGCCTCTGTATTGGCCTCGGCCACGCCTGTTCTTTCCCCTTTGAAACTTGTCCGAGTCTGGGAAGGACCAATTCTTTGAAGGCCAGTTTCTACTGAATCTGGGTGGCTGAACCTGGAAGAAATCCTTGACTGTCTGTACTGACTTAGCTTTTTCCTCAATGGACTTAAACACATTTTGTGCATTAGCGCCAAAAAGCTTCTGTTTTTCCAGAGGTGAATCAAGTAACTTTACTTTGACATGGTCTGGCAGTGGCTGATCTTTTAACCAAGCATGTCTACGTATCACAGCCCCAGTCATAGCTGCCCTACATGGAGCTTCCAATGCATCACAACCACACTGAAAAAAATGATTGTTAACCTGCTGAGTGTTATGTATGTGATCCTGCAATGCCTTTCTGTCAATAGGCTCAGGAGAGGCTAACTTTTTCTGTAAATCATCCAGTAAAAAATCCTGGTACTGAAACGTATGAAAAAGGCAGTTAAGGGACCTTATGGCTAGGGTGGTAGAGGTGTAAACTTTTTTACCTCATCTCTCCATAGACCTGGCTTCCCTATCCGCTGGCAAAGGATTCTTGGCAGTGGAGGTAGCCACTCCCTTGGGACCCTGTGATATAGTTTCTAAATCCACTGTGTGGGCCTTAGAGATGTTTGTGAGTGTCAGGGACTATTAATCTGTCTGGCTTGACAGGAACAGGGGGAAGAGAGTCAAGGTTAGCACTGGAATTGGAGAAAACATCATCCAAAACATCCATCACAGGAGGAATAGCTAAAGGTCTGTGCTGGGGAAGCTTTAGGAAGGTACGGAGCCTTTTCCTGGAATCAGAGAATTCCTGACCCTGCCATTGGAAATGTTCCCTCATTGAGTGCAGGACTTCACCAAAAGAGAAATCCTCTGGAAGAGAGGCAGAGGGAATTGATTCCTCAGCATCAGAGTCCTCAGGCCTGGAAGGATTCTTCTTGAATATCTGAATGGTCAGAATCCCCAGAGGCCTCATCTGAAGAGGGGTATTCAGTCTGCTCAGTTCTAGGCCTTTTCTCTGCAGGAGGCTGAGAACCTCTGTCTGGGTGAGGCTGAGACCCCCTGATAAGGGAAATAAGGTCTGCAGCAAGAGACAATCTGTTTGTCAGAAGAGGGGGCCTGGACAGCAGGTTTAGGATGGGCCTTGGCCTGGCTGGCGGCCTTAGCACGTGCAAAGGCCTTGATGGACAGATACAGGAGGCCTAGCAGCCCCACGTGCAGGAGTGACCTTGTCCACCGGAATGGTGTCGGGTAAATCAAGAACTTCGGTATCCGGAGGAAAATCAACAACCGGCACCAGAGAGGTCTCCGGGACCGGAGCACTAGTTAACGCTGTGTCGTCAGCCTGGAGCGGCTGAATTACCGCTTCCGCAGGGACCGAAGCACTAGTGGAGGGCCTAGGAGTAGTATCGGTAGAGGATGCGGGCTGAGGATGTCAGTCCCGGTCCTTCCGTTTTTTGGAAGATTGAGCTGTCGGTTGCTCCGACGGCATGGTATATGCGAAGGATTCACCAAAAAAGTCTTCAGCAAATTCTGCCCGGCGCCTGAGAGTGCGCTTATTAAAGCAGGCACAGGCAGCACAGGCCGAGACGTCGTGGTCTGGGCCCAGGCAAGGAAGACAGTAAGAATAGAAGTCCTTATGAGGTATTTGTTTACCACAAGACAAACAATTATTAACTTTCTCAATTTGTTCTGACATCGGCTGAGGCAAGAAAAAATGTTCCCCAACGGGGTACTTGGCTTTTAGATGACTTCGGTACTGAAAACTCAGGAGCTGACCGACCGGCACTTGCGAACTGCTTCTGCTTCGGGCACCGCGTGGCAAGAAAGACTGAAGATGGCGTCGGCCAATGCCTTTATACTCCAGCCATTGTGACGTCGGAGAGGAGGCGACACCAGCCGACGCCGGACCCAGACTTTGGAATTCGGCCGACCGAGGGCTGCCTGAGGCAGGACAACCCATATGTTATGACTGCAGTTGCATTCTTGAAGGACATCTGTACTATGTTCTTAGTGTTTCACTGCTGCAGTCATTACATTTGGGTAGATTCCCAAAGCTAAGGGAGGAGGAATGTAAATAGAATTAGGACCAGCTATAAGGCCCTGCAAGACTGCAGTGGCAAAACCAGCTCAGCATTTAGAGGAAAATTGGCAAATGATAATGCTTGGTGAAAGTATGTACAGAATTCCAGGTAGCAGCTTCTAGGATATCCCCAAGTAGGGACGCCCCTGAGAGGCTGTAGAGGTAGATGCAGCCCAGGTTGAATGGGGTCCGATGCCCTGTGGGATAGGTTTTTCATGGTGCTTATAGCAGAAATTAATGCAGTGGCCTATCCACTTTGAAATTGTTTTGAAATAGCTTTCCACTCTGTCCCTGCAGCAAATGTCACCAGTTCAGATTTCCTTTGAGGTTTAGCCCTGTCCAAGTACAATCTACGCGATCTGTGCACATCTAAAGTGTGCAGTATTCGTTCCCCTTTGTTCTGTGGGTTAGGAAAGGTAGACAAATTACTGGACTGATTAAGAGCCACACTGGATACTACCTTTGGCATGAAAGAGGGACTGGTTCTGAGGGACACCCTGCCCCCGCATGAAAGACTAAAGTTTCCACTGCCATAAGGGCCTGTAATTCCGATACCCATCTTGCAGAAGTGATTGCTAAAAGGAAAGCTGTATCCAGGAAAGAAATTTTAAATCTGCAGTAGCAGCTGGCTCGAAAGGAGGAAGAGTGAGTTTCTCCAAGATGGAAGTTAAGATCACAGGCTGGAGTTGGAGCTCTCCTGTGTGGCCTTAAATTTTTGGACCCTCTAAGGAACTGCTTGAGCAGTGGGTGACAGAAGAGGGGAGGCTCTGTGCTATGAGTTGAAATGGCTGAAGCATGAATTTTGATGGAGGAAAAAGACAAGCCCCTATGAAGCATATCAGTCAAGTATTGTAGAAACTGAGGTAAATTGGGTACTGCTGCGTTCATTCCTTGAGACTGGTTCCAGGCACGGAATCTTTTCCATTTTGCAGCATAAGATTATCTAGTACTAAGCTTCCTTGCCTCAAATGAAATCCATCACGGATTTAATGAGGGATGGTAAAGGAGAGATTAGATAATTAGCCAGGCTGCTAGGTTCAGGATTTGCAGCTGAGGGTGCAGAATCTGGTTCTTCTACTGAGGCAGACGCCATGGAGCCAAGCGTGACACTGCACAAGAGTGGGTACCAGTGTTGGCGAGGCCAGTCTGGTGCAATTAAAATCATCCTTGGCTTGTCTTACTTGATATTTTGGAGAGCAGAGGCAGAGGAGGAAAGGCATAAACTGATGGGTTTTTCCAGCTGAAGGATAGAGCATTCACTTTCCAAGATAGCCTGTGGGGAATCCCTGTGCAAAATTTGTCCAGTGGATGGTTCTGGGGGGGGGGGGGGGGTGGGGGGGGCAAGCAGGTCTATATCTGGTCTCCCATTTGCTTGTCAACATGTTTAATATCCTTGGTTCCAGTCTCCACTCGTGTGGGTCCATGAGGTTTCTGCTTAGTCCGTCTGCCAGTGTATTTAGTTTTCCTGGCAGGAATTGAGCTTGTAAATTCACTTGGTAGCTCAAGGCTGTGTTCCACAATGCCATGGCTAGTCTGCAGAGGAGGTAAAAATGTGTATCCCCCCCCCCCCCTGCTCGTTTATGTACCACATGACAGTGGTGCTGTCAGTCTTTACCATTAGTTGTCCTGGAAGAATGTGGTCCTTGAAAGCTGTCAGAGCATTCTGTACAGATAACATTTCCTTCTGATTTATGTGTAGGTGCACGTGACTTTGGTTTCATTTGCCCTGAATGCACTTCCCTGCCAGGTGAGCCCCCCCATGCATAGTCTGAAGAGTCTTAAGATTTGGTCGGCAGGGGGTAATGTGAATGGTAGTCCCGTTTTGGTGGCAGGCCTCTGCCCACCAAAGGAACTCTAGGCGTAGGCAAGGTACGATAGGTATCCTTGTTTCTAGATCCTGTGAATGTTGACACCATAGGCTTTTGAGATACCATTGTAGTTTCCTCATATGCAGCCTTGCATATGGAATTAGAAGAATGCAGGAGGCCATGAACCCCAAAGGCTTGCAGTATTTGCCTCGCAGACAGCTGGGTTTTTGTGGCCACTTGTTTGAAGTAAGTTGTCAAATGAATGTTTCTCTGGCGTGAAGAAAGCCATCAGGGAAGTTGTATTCAAGCTTGCTCCCAGGAATATAATTTGACAGGGTACCAGGTGGGATTTCTCATTTATGGTGTACCTCAGACAAGTCAGTAACCTTTGAATAAAGGCCAGATTCAAAAGAATGTCCCTTTCTGCCCGAATTAGACAATCGTCCAGGTATGGTTACATTTGAATATTTCTTTGCCTGCAAAATGCAATGATTGGAGCTAGGCACTTTGGCTATCTACTGCGCCCAGGGTATTCACAAACGGCAGTGCAGAGAACTGATGGTGCATGCAGCCTGCTTTGAAGCATAGGTATCTTCTGCAAGACTTCATGATAGCGATGTGCAAGTATGCTTCTTTTGAGTCGAGTGTTACCAACCATGCATCCTTGCCTAGCATAGCAAGCAACTGGTCAGCATTTTGAATTATGGAATCACCAGAAAGGAGTTTAGAATAGAAAGTTTCAGGATAGGACATCACGTATTGCCTTTTCTGGGTGCCAGAAAAGTCTTTAATAGAAACCTTGTCCCTATTCCTCTTCTGGTACCAAATGAATAGCCCCCATGTTTTAAGAGAGTACTTGATTTTGGGCCTCTGCCCACTGATTTGGGGGTAGATCTGGCCACCCGCTTGGTGCTGGCAACGTGTGGAAATGAAATCTGTATCCTTGGGACACTATAAAATCCATTGGTTCTGGGTAATGAGTTCCCAGTTTTTGGCCTGCATATCAATCTTTCTGTCTAAAGCAGCATTCAGTTGGGAAGTGCTTGGTACTTTTAAAAGCAAGTCATTGAGACAGTTTTCCATAGATGAAGAGTCTTACTATTCCCAGGTTTGGGAGTGGAAACCCGCCACTGCCTAGTCTTGCGTGTCCCTTGGGACTGAAACCTGGAGTTTCTGCTGTGCCTGGGTTTGGCTTGAGAAGACCTGGAAGGGGCTCGAAAGGACAAATTTTTAGAGGGCCAGTACCTACTAAATCTAGGAGGCTGAACTTGTAAGAAATCTTTAACAGTTTGCATAGATTTAGCTTCATCTTCCATCTTTAAGAAAGTCCTCAGCCTTGTTGCCAAACAGGCCGTCCTGATATGCAACAATTTAGCTTTAACATGATCAGGCAAACCTTGCTCCTTAAGCCAAGCATGCCTTCTAAGCACAGACCCAGTAACAGCAGCCCTGCAAGAGGCCTCTAATGCATCAAATCAACACCGCAAATAAGAAGTTATGTACCTACCATAACATTCCATGTTAGTTTTCTTCTCGCCTTCTTTCTTGCTGGATGGGTGACTCGGCCAATACTAAAGCTCGAGAGCCAATTCCACCGGCTCGAGGCTCCCCTATATCCCACAATGCTAGGCGGTAACTACTCTGATCTCGTTTGATAGCTAAACCAAGCAGTTACGGTCTCCACAGTATGGAGAAAAAAGAACCCACCTCTACATAAACCTGAATGTAAGCTACCACAAACATAAAAGGGGGAATAGAGGTGGCAGAACATGTGGGAAGGAAAACTCCAAAGGAAGATCCCAAAATTTCCTATCGGTCTGTCCAGGCTAGGGGGAAGGAGGGTGGGATGCAAGAAAGAAGGCGAGAAGACAACTAACATGGAACGTTATGGTAGGTACATAACTTCTTAATGTTAAGTTGTCAATCTCGCCTTCATTCTTGCTGGATGGGACCGCGTCCCTAGCACCTTATTCCGGGTGGCCTATCGGAACAGACTCTTGAGAACAGTGGAACCAAAGTTGGCACGGTTTCTGGAGGCCATATCCAATTTGTAATGTAAAATGAAGGTATGAGGAGAAGCCCAAGTGGCTGCTGCACAAATGGAATCTATTGGCAGCCTGTCCTGAAAAGCTACAGATGTAGCTAACGCCCTAGGTGAATGAGCTCTAGGTCTTCAAGGCAGTTTTTGATGTCTGATTTCATAGATGAAGGTAATTATAGAGGTAAGCCATCTTGAAAGGGACACTTCAGTAACCGGAAGGCCCAATTTCCCTTCCGCATAAGACAGGAAAAGCTGATCAGATTTCCTGAACTGTTTAGTCCTGTCTAAATATCATCTAAGTTGGCGATGAACATCTAGAAAATGTAACTTTTGTTCCGACCTGTTGGAATAGTCAGGGAAGAAGACGGGGAGATCAATCGTTTGGTTCAGGTTTGTCTCAGGGGAAACCTTAGGTAAGAAGGACGGATTAGTCCGGAGGGACACACTATCTTTGTGGTAAACTAAGTAAGGAGGAAGACTGCACAGAGCATGAAGTTCAGATACCCTTCTAGCTGAAGTTATGGCTACTAGAAAGAGTGTTTTCCATGAGAGCAACTTAAGAGGGCATGAAGCCGCTGGTTCGAAAGGGGGGAGAATCAAGGATGCCAGAACCAAATTCAAGGCCCACTGAGGTGGGGGATCTTTGATTGGGGGCTTGAGCAGAAAAATACCTCTTAAAAAGGCTTTGCAAAGCTTATGGGGCATGATACTGGAGTCTGAGACACCTACATGAAGATTAGATATAGCAGCTAGTTGTACTCTAATGGTAGATGAGGAGCCTAAATGAAACCGCTCTGCCAGAAATTCAAGAATAGACTGAATAGGTGCAGCGAAGGGGGGTCTATATTTTTTGATGCTGCCCAGAAGGAAAACCATTTCCACTTACTATTATAAATCTTCCTGGTAGAAGATTTGCGAGAGGCTATCAGGACGTTTCAGACCGAATGAGAGATTAAGGGAAGCCTGGCTATGGTAGGAATTGGAGAAACCACGCTGTGAGGTTGAGAGAATGAAGGGAGTGGTGCAGCTGGCCCGACTGGTGGGTCAAGAAATCTGGCACCAGGTCTAGATGCCAAGGCTGCTCCAACAGGTAATGATGGAGGAACGGAAACCATATCTGTCGAGGCCAGTAAGGGGCAATGAGGATCATTGTAACTCTCAAGGTGATAGCTTTCTGAATTAATTGAGATCAGTGGAAAACGGGGAAAGGCATACAGAAGTCTCCGGGGCCAATCGTGGACTAGAGCGTCTCTGGTGGGATGGCCTGATAACGGGAAGAGTGAAGAAGTCATGACACTTGCTGTTTTGGGGAGTAGCAAAAAGATCGCAGCAAGGCTGGCCCCATCTTTGGAAGACTTCTTCCAGCACTGATTTCTTTAGAGACCACTCGTGGGGAGTGAGAATGGCCCTGCTCAACTTGTCCGCAATCACGTTGGACTTCCTGGGAATGTGCAATGCTATCAGAAAATGCTGAGAAGAAATCGCCCACTGCCAAAGTCTGAGTGCCTCACGACATAAGGGGTAGGATCTGGTTCCGCCCTGTTTGCTGATGTACCACACTACGGACATGTTGTCCGTCTGAATTGCAATAGTCCCTGTGGGAAGAGAGTCCTGAAGGGCTTGCAACGCTAAAAGCACTGCTCTCATCTCCAAGACATTTATGTGCAAGTGGCACTCGAAAGGTTGCCACGTGCCCTGGGCTGTCCTGCCCTGATAATGCCCACCCGATCAGGGAGGCGTCCGTTGTCACCGTGGCGACTGGGGGGGGGGATGAAAGGTCTGCCCTGGAGAACTTGAGGTGATGTGATCCACCAAGACAGGTGATTCTTGCATGATTGAGTTATTAATATGTGAGACATCGGGAGCTGCTGGAAGGACCACTGAGTAAACCGCATCCACTGGAGGATTCTCATGTGGAAACGAGCTAAGGGGAGAAGGGTGATAGTAGCTGCCATGAGTCCTAAAACCTTCAAGACTACCCTGGCTTTGACCTTGTTGCACTGTAATAGAAGGTAAACTTGTTTGCGGATATCTAACATTCTTTGCTCTGTAAGTCTGGCGGAAAGATTGAGTGTGTCTAAGGTGGCGCCTATAAAGGTAATAGATTGACAAGGCAACAAGGCAGATTTTCTGAAATTTATTGACATGCCTAGAGCTTGGCAAGTTTGGATGGTGAAGTCTCTGGATAGAAGCAGTTGATGTCTGGTGGTGGCAGTAAGGAGCCAGTAGTCTAAATATGGAAACACCTGGAATCCTTGATGCCTCAAGTGAGCCGCGACCACTGCCATGCATTTGGTAAACACTCGGGGGGCTGTAGTGAGACCAAAGGGCAGGGCTCTGAACTGGTAGTGACTGGCTCCCAGCCTGAAGCGGAGAAACTTCCTGGAGCGTTTGTGCATTTTGATATGATAGTACCCATCCTGAAGGTCTATCGAGCACATCCAATTGTCCTGACCCAAGAAGGGTAGAATGGACTGTAGCGTGACCATCCGGAATTTTGTTTTTTTTTATATAATTGGTTAACTTGCTGAGATCCAGTATAGGTCTCCAGTCCCCTGTTTATTTTGGTACCAAAAAGAATTTGGAGTAGATTCTGGATCCTTGCTGGTCTGCTGGGACTGATTGGATAGCTCTTTGATAGCAGCTTTGATATTTCTAGTGCTGCTTGTTCCCTTAGACTGGGTGGAATGCCTGGAAGGGATCCTTGGGTTGGGATGGGATGTGAATAAAGGGAATTTTGTAACCCTCGGATATGATTGACTGTACCCATCTGTCTTGGGTGATGGAAAGCCAGGCTTTTGGGTACAGTGATAATCTTCCCCCGACTGCCTCCGAAGGTGGACAGCCGGGCAGCTACTCAAGGATGCTGAAAGGGTTTATCAGAGAAAGTTTCTCTGCTTCCCTGGTTTTGCGGACCTCCTCTGCCTCTAGGGCGGCATCTACTGTTATTCCCCCTCTGCCTCTAGAGGGGAATCGACCTTGTGCGTCAGATGAGATTCCCTGAGGTTTACGGAACCACATTTTTCCTCCCCTCTGACATTTTGGATAAGGTCTATAAGGGGTAGAAAAACGGACTCCCACGGCAGAGAGAGTCTTACCTTCCACCTTGCACCTAGTCAATGTATCCTTCACCTGAGGACCAAAGAAAGTTGAGCCATCAAAAGGGGAATTGAAGGACGCCTTGAAAGGGTCTGCAAAATAGCAAAGCCGCATCCAGGCGTGACATCGTAAAGCTACACCTGTGCCTGCGGCCCTACTCGCCCCATCAGCAGCATATGAGATGAGCCGCATGGAGGAGTTAATCAAATTCAGGGTTGCCAACTGGGAGTTCATTTTGTCTTGGAACCCCTCAGCTGTTGGATCCTGTATAACCTCACTCGTATCTTTGAGCAAATCTCTCTGGAGACGGGTGAAGTGACACAAGTAGTTCAGCGACCGCATTGAAAAGGTCACTGATGAAAACATCTGCTTACCATACCGGTCCATGGTCCTAGACTCCTTATTAGGAGGATGGACAGGTACCGAAGGATCGGCTAACTCCTTAGTGGCTGCAGCCACCACCATGGCATCAACAGAGACACCTTTAGATAGAAACTCTTTCTCCTTGGGGGCAGTAATAAATTGACGGCCTCCTTGGGGCAGGTTCCACTGAATCAGGGGCCGTCCAAGCCTTTCTTGCCACCACCTCCATAAGGGGGTCAAAGGGGGGGGGGGCACCCAGGAGGTGGAAGGGCGAGAGCCAAATGCCTCAAGGTAAACTGACTCGTCCTCTGAAGGGTTAAGGGCGGGCTAGTTACCCCTCCGTTTTAGGATTTCAAGAATGTCAGCAAAGGAGACATCCTCAGAGGGGGACCGAGGGGAACCTTCAGATTCCTCCAAGTCAGTGTCAGAGGTAATAGACTCAGGAGAGTCAGTCAATGTGCTTCCTCTTGCACTCTCTCTTCCAAGGGGCTTCTCCTACCGGATCAGGAGGCGCCTCGGAAGAGGAGGAAATTCCCAATGGGGAAACCTGAGGAGCTGGCTCTCTGCGGTCTGATACAAGGAGATGGGTAGAAATAGTACAGTTTTGTACCTACCATAAATGTAGATGTCCGATAGGAATGCATCTGCAGTCCTTACAAATGGGTTGTCCTGTCAGGCAGCCCTTCGGTCGGCCGGATTCCAAAGTCTGGGTCTGGCCTCGGCTGGTGTCGCACTTCACCCGACGTCATAGCTGCAGTTCTTCGGGTATAAAGGCATCAGCCGACGCCATTTTCCTCAGTGTTTCTTGCCCCAGATGCCAGGTGCCCTCTTGGAAGGCTAAATTTGGATAAATGCCAATGTTTCCAAATAGTAGAGAGCAAACACAAAAAATAAGCATGTATGTACATATATACAAACAAATACACCATAATAGACCCCCCCCCCCCCAGCTAGCTATAAGATGGGCAAATACCCTAGGAGTACCACAGAGGGGAAGGCGGGTGGGTAATCCTGACTGCAGATGCATTCCTATCGGACATCTACATTTATGGTAGGTACAAAACTGTACCATGTCCTTCAAGGATGCATCTGCAGTCCTTACAAATGGGTAGAATACCATAGCTAAACTAGGGGAGGAGGAAGAAAAGATTATGGTGTAGTTAGGATCCCTTGCAAAACAGCAGTGGCAAACCCTGCTCAGGATCTAGAGTATAAAGGTAAGTTATAATGCTTGGCAAAGGTATGCACGGAGGTCCAAGTAGCAGCCTCTATAATGTCCTTGGTAGCCACTCCTCGTAAGAAAGCTGTGGTAGTGGCTGTAGCCCTTGTAGAGTGAGGCCTGATGTTCTCTGGAGTTTTCTTTCCATGGTAGGAGTAACAAAATCTAATGCAATTTCCTATCCACTTGGAGATTGTCTGTTTTGAAATTGCTTTTCCTTCCCTTCCTGTTGCATATGCTACCAGTAGCTGGTCAGTTTTTCTATTGCCCTTGGTCCTGTCCAGGTAGTAGCGTAACTGTCTATGTACATCCAAGGTATGCAACAGTCTTTCTCCCCTGTTCTGTGGGTTGGGGAAGAATGTAGGTAGGTGGATAGCCTGATTTAAAGATACTCTGGATACCACCTTAGGCATAAAGGTTCTCATGGACACTATCTTGATGGAAGATCAGGAAGGGTTGCACTGCCATTAATGCCTGTAGTTCAGATACCCTTCTTGCTGAAGTGATTGCCAGCAGGAAAGCAGTCTTCCATGATAAGTATTGTAATTCTGCTGTTGCTGCTGGTTCGAAAGGAGGAAGTGTCAATTTTTCTAGCACAAAGTTCAAGTCCCATGCTGGCAATGGTGGTTTCCTAGGAGGTTTTACATTTTTAATTCCTCTCAGAAACTGCCTGAGCAGAGGATGCGAGAAGACAGGAGGATCCGAGCTGTATTCTGCAGAAATAGCTGATGCATGTATCTTGATGGAAGAATAGGACAGGCCTGTGTGGAAGAGCTCTGCCAAGTATTCCAGGATGCTGGCTATGTTTACCTGTGACACATCTTCTCCTTTGCAGTACTCCAAATGAGATATCTTTTCCATTTTGCTGCATAATTTTTCCTTGTTGAGGGTCTGCGAGCCTCAAGGATAATGTCTTTAACCCTTTGTGATAAATTTGGGTTAATTGATTTTATGTAATGTTCCAAGCAGTCAGCTGCAGAGTTTTCAGGCTTGGATGCAGGATGTTGTAGTTGTTCTGTGTTAACAGCAATGGAACCAGGGGTAGTGTCCATATTTGTTCCCGAGACATGCTCCTTAGTAATGGGTACCAATGTTGTCTTGGCCAGTCTGGAGCTATCAGAATGATCCTTGGACGGTCCTCTTTGATCTTCAATAGCACCTTGTGCATCAAAGGAAGTGGTGGGAATGCATATGCTGTCAGGTTTTTCCAACTGAAAGATTGGGAGTCCACCTTCCAAGCAAGTGGGTGGTACGTCCTTGTGCAGAATTTCATTAGCTGGTGATTGCGTGGGGATGCAAATAAGTCTATTTCTGGGAGTCCCCATTTTCTTATGATGTCTTTGAAGATGTCCGGATGCAGCATCCATTCGTGAGCATCCGTGGTAGTCCTGCTTAATATGTCTGCTAGAATGTTTTCTTTTCCCAGTACAAACATTGCTTGTAACTGAATGTTGCAGCTCAGAGCCACATTCCATAGGTCCAGTGCCATCCGGCATAGAGGGTATGAATGTGTGCCTCCCTGTTTGTTGATGTACCACATTACTGTTGTGTTGTCTGTCATCATCAACTGACCTTCTTGGAGAAATGGTCTGAATGTCTGGATTGCCAATTTTACTGCCAGCATTTCCTTTAGATTTATGTGTAGGTGCAGCTGGTCTTGAGCCCATAAGCCTTGTATGCACCTGTCCTGCATGTGGGCCCCCCAACCGAGGTCTGAGGCGTCGTGATGGTTTGGCTTGGTTGAATGCTGTAGAAGGGCAATCCTGTGTTTGACTGACAGGCCTGAGCCCACCATAGGAACTCTTGCTTCAGGCATGGGATTATTGGAATTTTGGTTTCTAGGCTGTGCTTGTGTTGAGACCATAAATTCTTTAGGTACCACTGTAGCTTTCTCATATGCAGTCTGGCATGAGGGACCAGTATTATGCAGGATGCCATGAAGCCCAGGGCTTGCAGTACTTTTCTTGCTGTTAGATGGTTCTGCTTTGTTAATGCCAAGTAGAGAGGTAGTTGCTCTTGCTTTTCTACAGTTAGGAATGCCATTTGCTTTGATGTGTCCAGTTCTGCACCCAAAAAGGTTATTCTTTGGGATGGTATCAGCCTTGACTTTTTTATATTGACTGTATATCCCAGGGCTTGTAGCAGGTAAATGACTCTTTGTAAGTCTTCTGTTAGCTTGTTTTTGTTGTCCGCTTGTATCAGGCAGTCGTCCAGGTAGGGGTAAATTTGGATTCCCTGAAGCCTGCAATGAGCAATTACTGATGCCAGGCATTTCGTGAACACTCTGGGCGCAAGAAATCTGATCCTGCAAGAAATCTGAGGTATCTTCTGCAATTTGGTCGTATGGGGACGTGCAGGTATGCCTCCTTGAGATCTAGAGTTACCAGCCAAGACTCCTTGCGCAGAATGGGAAGAAGCTGCTGTAGAGTCAGCATTTTGAATTTTGGAACAATGAGGAATGTGTTTAAAGCGGACAGGTCGAGAATAGGCCTCCATTTGTTCTCTTTTCTTGGTACCAGGAAGAGTCTGGAGTAAAATCCCTTTCCTTGCTCCATAGATGGTACCTTTTCCACAGCTCTCATCCCTAATAATTGAGATATCTGTTTTAGAGCTTCTGTCTTTTGATTTGGAGGTAGGTTTGGCATTCCTCTCTTCCCTGGTAGGGTATGGAAGTGGAACCTGTAGCCTTGGTCTATTGTCTGTAAAATCCACTTGTCTCTTGTGATGTAATGCCAGTTTGAGAATAAGGCTAGCCTTCCGCCTAAGGGTGCTTCTAGTTGTTCCCTGGTAGGCGGTGCCAGAGCCAAGTCACTGTGATTGTCCTGTTGCAGTGGTGGTGGCTGTGTCTGTGCCTCGCTGGTTGTTACCCTGCCACTGGCGTCCCCTGTAGGCACCCCTGGATTGGTTTCTGCCTCTTGATCGCCTATTCCTGCCTCTCTGGGCTTTAGAGGAGTCTGGAAAGGACCAAGTTTTGGAGGGCCAATTCCTGCTAAACCTTGGAGGTTGGACCTGTAAGAAATCTTTCACTGTTTGTACAGATTTTGCCTTCTCCTCCATCTTCTTCAGTACCTGTTGTGCAGGAGAACCAAATAAATTGGCCTTGTCCATGGGAGCATCTAACAGTTTTGATTTGACATGGTCCGGTAAGGCCTGCTCTTTCAACCATGCATGCCTTCTGATAACTGTGCCAGTCATGGCTGATCTAAAGGAAGCCTCCAGTGCATCATAGCCGCATTTTAAAGAATGGTTACTAACTTGCTGAATGTTATGTACCATTTCCTGAACATACTTCTTATCAGAAGTTTCATCAGAGGACAGTTTTTTAGTTAACTGGTCAAGCATATATTCTTGATATTGTACCATATGAAATTGACAGTTCAAGGCCCTAGCTGACAGAGTAGCAGAAGTGTAACTTTTTTACCCCATCTCTCTAAGGATCTGGATTCCCTTTCAGAGGGGAGGGGATTTTTAGCAGAGGTAGTTGCTACAGCCTTAGGCCCCTGGGAGATAGTCTCGGGATCTGCAAAAGGAGCCTTGTATAAATGGTGATGTGTGTCCGGGACCCTGTAGTACCTATCGGGCTTAGCAGGGGCCGGAGGTAATGAATCAGGAGCAGTACAAGCATCATTAAATGCATCATCTACAACAGAAAGAACTGGAGGTATAGCTAAAGGCCTATGTTGTGGTAAATGCAAAAAGGTTCTAAGCCTTTTCCTGGAGTCTGAAAAATCTTGGCCCTGCCATTGAAATTGTTCCCTCATAGCATGCAAGGTTTCCCCAAAGGAAAATTCCTCAGGTGGAGAGGCAGAAGGGATGGACTCTTCAGCATCAGAGTCTTCTTAAGGGGAATAAGGAGCCTCTGGAGGGTCTGTATTGTCTGAATCATCAGAGGAATCATCTGTGGACACTGGCTCAGGGGGGCTCTGCTCTAGGCCTCTTCTCTGGAGGTGGATGAGAGGCCCTGTCTGGATGAGGTTGGGATCCCCGGATTAAAGAAATAAGATCCTCTGCCAAGGAAAGCATTTGGGAACTGGAGCTGGGCCTGTGAGAGGGGGTCTTAACAGGCACAGTTTTTGTAGCTTTAGCTGCTTTAGCCCTGGCAAAGGCCTTAACGGACATTGCTGCAGGAGGCCTAGCAGCTCCATGTGCAGGAGTTGAGATATCCAAGGGGATAGTGTCCGATAATTCCGGAGAAACCGCAACCGCAGGTTGGATTTCTGAAGCCGATTCCACCAGGTTTGAAGAGGCCTCGGTAGAAGGCATGTTTTCGGCTGAAGGAAGAACCGCTTGCTCGGTTTCAGCCGAAACAGAGTCGCGGTTGGCTTAACCGCGGTTTCGGCCGAAACCACGGACCGCGAGTGTCGGTCCTTTTCCTTGCGTTTTTTGGATATTTGTGAAGGATCCGACGGCATAATATAAGCAAAATCAGAGCCAAAAAACTGCTCAGCAAATTCCGACCGACGTCTAAGTGTCCGTCGGTTAAAAGAAGCACAGGCTAGACAAGCTGCGACGTCGTGGTCTGGGCCTAAACAAGGTAAGCAGTAAGAGTGGAAATCTTTATGAGGTATTTGTTTCCCACAAGTTAAACAATTATTCACTTTTTCTGACATCGGCTGAGGCAAGAAAGTGTCCCCAACGGGGTACTTAGCTTTTTAGAAGTCTTCGAAGTAGTATTCGGTAGTAGTAATCTCTGGTTCTGACCGACCGGCACTTGCGAACAGCTTCTGCTTGCGCGCGGCAAGAAAGACTGAGGAAAATGGCGTTGGCTGATGCCTTTATACCCGAAGAACTGCAGCTATGACGTCGGGTGAAGTGCGACACCAGCTGAGGCCAGACCCAGACTTTGGAATCCGGCCGACCGAAGGGCTGCCTGACGACAGGACAACCCATTTGTAAGGACTGCAGATGCATCCTTGAAGGACATCACCACAAGCACTGAAGAGGGAGGAGCTGACGGAGCAGACTGTGGGGTAGACACTGGGTCTAGCACGCTCCGCATGACCTCAAAGGCACCCCCATCAGGCAAGGCCGGAGGTCCCCGCTCCGAGGAGACAAGGACCCCCCCCCCCGGCACCGACAGGGACGGCTCCGAGGCAGATGTCTGAGCCGAACTCACCAGCGCCGACACTCCGAGAGGGAGAACGGGGTCGGACAATGGCCTGATGCCACTTGCCCCCTCGGAGCAGAGGGAAGCTCGGCGCAGAGATCCCTCCAATGAGGAAATAGGAGCAGACAACTGAGCCGAAAGGGAAGGTATTGGCTCCGAAGCACCGACAGCCACGGCTCGGATGAGCCCCGGCTCCGAACTCAAAGGAGTAGGAATAAAGTCAGGGATGGAAATAGCCGCAGACTGTTGAGTAGGGCTATGCAGCATTTGGGCCAGTGCCTCGGACTTGAGAAGTCTACTCACCACCCTTTGTAAATCATGGTCGGACAGCCTGGAGGACCGAGAGGAATGAGACCTATGGCGCCGTTCCGATGGAAGAGGGGATCCCGGAGCCGAATGGATGGAGCTGATGGAAGAGGACCTAGACCTCTTCTTTGAAGGTGGCTCCGATAAGCCTATCGGAGCCAACTGAGTCTTGTCAAGCTCGGCTCCAGCTGGAGCCGAGGTGATGGTATGAGATTTGGAAACATCGGCTCCAGCCGGAGCCGATGTCGAAGCTGTTTTAATGCTTCCAGGGGATGGCTCTGAAACTGGAGCAGACGGTCTGGAAGTCTTAGGCTTCCCCGACGCAGACTGGGACGGGGGGCCTTCAGGCTTTAACAAGCCACGGAGAATCAACTTATTTTTGCGTTCCTGCAGGACTCTAGGGCTGAATGCATGGCACACAGCACACGAGTCCTGCAGGTGCAAAGGTCCCCGGCAATATACACAAGAAGTGTGACTGTCTGTCAGACATTTTCTGACAGCCCGAATCACACTTCTTGAAGCCTGAGACCTTGGAGTCTTTAGACATCCTAAAAACTGTGTGAAGAAACACACAAGCACAACACAGACACACCCTTAACCAAAATAAAAATCCAGTCACACTAAAGGACTAGGGGAAGGGGAGGGAGAGGGCCAAAGGCCTAAAAGTTAAGGGAATAAAAAGGGAATTCTAACACAAGAGGGGACCCGATTTAAATTAATGGAATACTTTAAAACTATACTAAATGGAATAAAATAGGGGTTGAAATAGAAGTTTCTGAACAAGAAAACTTACTAACCTGCCAGAGCCGGTAGAAAAAGCACCTCGGTAGCTAAGCGGCAAACGAGATCTGGGTAGTTACCACCTAGCATTGTAGGATATAGGGGAGCCTCGAGCCGGTGGAATTAGCTCTCGAGCTTTAGTATTGGCCGAGTCGGAGCCGAGGATCGGCTCCAAACCCATCCAGCAAGAATGAAGGCAAGATTGACAACTTAACATGTATGTTTGCCAACTTGTTCAGCAGAATGCATTAAATCCTGTAATTATTTTCAGCACAGTCAGGAATTATCATTTTCTGTTCAAACAATCCAACAACATGTTGTTGATACTTTAACATATGAAACTGGCAGTTTAAAGCCCTAATGGCCAAGGATGCAAAAGTGTAAACTTTCTTAGCCCATCTATCCAGCACCCTGGAGGAGGTAGGATTTTTAGCAGTTGAAGCCATAATGCCCTTGGGTCCCTGTGAAATAGTCTCTGGATCTGCAATAGGATTTTTAAAAAGGAACTTGTCAGGAACCCTGCAATACCGGTCAGGTTTTCTTGGGAGCAGGAGGCAAAGAATCAGGGGCCAAACTAGACTCTGAAAAGGCATCAACAATGTCTAGTACAGGAGGTATAGCTAAAGGCCTATAACTGAGGCAGGAGTAAGAAATCCCTAAGCCCTTTTTTTTGAATCAGAAAAATCCTGGCTTTCCCAGTGGAAGTGCTCCCCTAAGAGTATGCAAGATCCCACCAAAAGAAAAATCCTCTGGAGGGGAAGCAGAGGGAATAGAGTCCTCTGCATCAGAATCCTCATAAGTAGATAAGGGCAAATCCAGATCAGAAAAAGAATCCTGTTCAGAAGATTCATAAACTTCAGTCCTAGGTCTCTTAGAAGGGGGAGGTTGGCTTCACCTGATTAGTGTTTAGATCTTCAGCCATTCTTATTTGTTTTTTTAGGCATAGAGGCCTGAGCATGCAGCCTGGGCATTGGTTTCTTAGGCATGGTTTGAGATTTTGGCCTAAAAGAAGGAGACAGTTTAATATTCACGTCCGTAGGCCTGAATACACCCTCAGAAGCCGGTGCCTGCTCAGCGGCTCTGGACCCACCCAAGGTAGACATCCACAGGTTCCACATTTGAAGCATCTCGCAGCATACCGGACTCCAAATGGGTCTCAGTAGAGGCCTGCGAGTCAGAAGTAGTGGGTATCGGGGGCTGCGAAAGCGACTCATTGAGTACTGGCGAACTAGCGATTGGCTTAGAAGCGTTGTCGACAGCTTTGGACCCAAGCAGCCTGTCTATCTTTGCGTTTTATTCAGAATCCCGGTAGTCTGATGGCTAACAAACATTTCTGGATAATTAAACAGAGAACCGAACTATTTAGAAGCGAAAATATATCGACTGAGTGCGCTGATTAAATAAAGCACAAAACCGACAGCAAGTTAGGTCGTGGTCAGGGCCTAGGCAAGGAATACAGTACAAATGAAAATCTGAAGTATTTGCTTTCCACAAGTAATGCAATTAACTTTTACTGACTTCGGTAAGGAACAAGAAAAAGTTTCCCCAATGGGGTACTTAGCTTTAGTTGAAGACTTCGGCTCAAACTTGAAAACGAAAATTTCAGGAGTCTGCTGACCAGCACTTGCGAACTGCTTCGGGCACCGCACGGCAAGAAAGACTGACATAATGGCGTCGGCTGCATGTTTTATACCCCTAACAACCTGACGTCATGGAAGGGACAGCAATAGACGCAGGACCCAAGACTTCGTTAATCAGGCTGACTGAGGGCTACTGCAAGCAGATAACCCGACTGCAACAGTGAAACACTAAGAACATCAGCAGTAGGAGTTGGGGGATCCATCTGAAGGAGTTCATAATACCTTTATTGTACCTCAGTCTTTTCAGACGATTCCTACTTGAAATGTTACTTCATTTTACTAAGTTTCCCCAAAAGTTAAATCTTCTGTTGGGAAGTCAGGGTTAATGGATTCTTCATCTGAGGAGCCATATCCTAGGGGGAGAAGGCAGCTAGGAGATATGAAATTGATTCTTCAGAAGAATCAGAAAATTCCCCCTCTGCCCTCAGAGGAATCAGGAGTCTGAGCCCCAAGGCTCAGTATAGGAGGAGGGATTGTGGAAGTGCTTGGAGTGGTAGGCCATAAAGGCATTAAACAGGCTCTGGGATGAAGGCGTGCCAGTCTGGGGTACTTTCAGGAACAGGAAAACACATGTTTTCTTTTTTCCTTCCTTTTGAGACACGGCCTAGCGGGTATCTGAATGGAGGAAAGCCTAGTATCGGGTAACTAAAGTAATGTAGAAATCAGACTGTCCTACCAAAGTCGCAGGTCCCCCTCTTACATAGAAACCAGACTTGGGAAGAGCCTCTGTGGACGTGCCCTCCGCACAAGATTGTGCTGCTTCCGTATAGGTACCTGCTGCATCAGAAGTGGCGGCTGAGAATCGGACAGATGAGCTGCAACAGCAATAGTAGGCCTGACAGTCTCAGCCTTTTTTGGCGGTTCGGTAGTTAAGTCGGCAGACCCCTCCATACCATTGCTAACGGTTTGCGACGTTGGTTTTTCTAGGTATAGACTGAGCGTGTGGAGATGGCTGTGGAGAGTTTTGGGCACAAACGCTTGGCAGATGGTGCAGACCTTGTAGTCGTGTGACCTACCTAAACAAGACACTGACTGCAGGCATCTTTGTGAGATATCGGACAGCTGCATTTACGCGTGCCATTTCTGGATGACATGAAGCATTAGAAACAAAAGAAATAACTGAAAATGTTCAGCAGGGCACTTTTCTGTTCCGCTTTAGACTGGCAGCTAAAAAGTTCTGAGGGCTGGTGTGTGCAGACGTCATTTCTATGGCCCACAGTACTGCTAGCCATGTCAAATATCTCATGCACCATACAGTGACTGAAATCTTTTCCATATTGGCCGGACGTTTGGGTAACAAGAAGAGTAAACCCATATGTATTGAATACTGCAACATGTGAATAGGACATCTAAACCTATACTACATCACCACCCGATGGCATGATATTTTTGGAAGAGGCTGCCCTTACTGGGTAAAGCACAGTACTCTCCCAGCAACCGTTGAAACCAGAATGGATGGAAAAATACAAATTTTCACTGGGGATAAGTGCAGAAAGTCTACTTAACAGGGGGCATTAATCTCCCATCAGTAAATGTACAAATCTATTAATGGGGGGGGTTGGGGGTAGATAGAAGCTTACTGGAGCGGCGGAGGGCTGAGAAATAAGGGTGAAAGCCACATTCTATCCTCTTACTGCCATTTTCTTTTATGTGGCAACTTCTTACCTTTCATCCGATTGCCTTCTCAGAGTCTCTAGTAGTAAGATCCTTGCATGGGGTTTGATCAACACCAGAAGATATGTTGCACAGATTCCACTTGACTTAAACTGAAGGACAAATGGAAAACTATGTCTGAAGAGCAACTCATCATGCAAAGTAGGACAGAAGTTGTGTAACCGAAGGGAGGAAGGAAGTACAGTTACGTACACTTAGCATAAATGTAGATGTTATAGTGTATTCACTGTTGCAGTCATCACATGCAGATGACATCATTACATCAGTTTTTCTTGCACCAGATGTCAACAACCCCCACAATAGGAAGCAATTACATGGTGTGGAACCCCCCCACCCTGTAGAAAGTAAATACCAATGTTACAAGATATGGCCAAACAAGGAAGAGTAAGTAGAAGTATAGTGAAGTCAGGGGGCTGGAGGGAGGGTAACCAGGACTGCAACAGTGAATACACTAACATCTACATTTATAAGTGTACAACTGTACTATGTGCTTCGTGTTTCACTGCTGCAGTCATCACATTTGGGTTGATTCCCACAGCTGAAGATGGGAGGAGACAGTCAGGAAGCATTAGGGCTGGCAAGCAGGCCCTGTAACACTGCTGTGGCAAATCCAGCTCTGGACTTGGAAAAGATACGCAATTGGTAATGCTTAATGAAGGTGTGCACAGAGCTCCAGGTTGCAGCTTCCAGGATGACCCTGGTAGGGACTCCCCTGAGAAATGCTGTATAAGTTGATGTAGCCCTAGTGGAATGTGTTCTAATCCCCTGTGGGGTAGGTTTCCCATGGCGCTTGTAGCAGAAATGTATGCAGTGCGCTATTCATTTAGAAATGGTTTGCTTTGAAATGGCCTTGCCCTCTGCCCCTGCAGCAAAGCTGAATAGCAGCTGGTCAGACTTCCTGAAAGGTTTAGCCCAGTCCAGATAGAACCTAAGCTGCCTGTGCACATCCAGGGAGTGCAGGATCCTTTCCCCTTTATTCTGAGGATTGGGGAAAGGTTGGCAAATAAAAGGATTTGTTTAAAGCCATACTAGATACCACCTTGGGCATAAATGATGGGTTAGTCCTGAAGGAAACCCTGCCCGCATAGAAGATATGAAGGGGTTCCACGGCCATAACAGCCTGCAATTCAGACACTTCTTGCTGAAGTGATGGCTAGAAGTAAAGCTGGTTTTCGAGAGGAATTTTAACTCTGCTGAAGCAGCAGGTTCAAAGGGTAGAAGCATGAATTTTTCCAATGCAAAGTTAAGGTCCCAGGCTGGAGAGGGAGCTCTCCTGGGGGGAGCTTAAATTTTTGGCTCCTCTCAGGAACTGTTTGACCAGAGGATGAGAGAAGAGGGGTGGCTCTGTATTCTTATGGGCTGAGATGGCAGAGGCATGAATCTTAATTGAAGAAAAGGATAGGCCTTTGTGGAGCATTTCTGTTAATAGAGTACAAGAGGTAAGCTGTGCACAGTTGTCCATTCCTTGAGGCTGGCTCCAAGAACAGCATCTTTTCCACTTTCCTGAATAGGATTTTCTAATACTAGGCCTCCTTGCCTCAAGAATGATATCCAGCACCTGTTTACTGAGAGTCGCTGGTGATGAGTTCAGGGGATGAGCCAGGCTGCTAGGCTCAGGGCTTGTAGCTGAGGACGCAAAATCTGGCCCTCCTGCTTGGACAGCAGGGAGGGGGGTCTGAGGCAGCTGCCATGGTGGCAGTACTGTCAGAATGCGCAAAAGTGGGTACCAGTGCTGGAGTGGCCAGTCTGGTGCAATCAGGATCGTCCTTGGCTTGTTCGGTTTGATCTTTAGTAGAACCTTCGAGAGGAGGGGCAAAGGGGGAAAGGCATAGACTAAGAGGTTTTCCCATGTAAAGGACACAGCCTCCACTTTCCATGCTTGGCTGTGGAGAGTTGTAGTGCAATATTTGCTGAATTGATAGTTCTGAGGAGAAGAAAAGAGGTCCACCTCTGGTGCCCCCCACCTGTGAATCAGAAGCTTGAATGATTTGGGTTCCAGCTTCCACTTGTGTGGGTCCATTAGATTTCTGCTCAAGTCTGCCAGTGAATTTAGTTTGCCTGGCAGGAATTAAGCTTGCAGTTGCACTTAACTGCTTAAGGCTGTGTTCCAGACAGCCATGGCTAACCTGCAGTGGGCAGGAAAGGGTTTCCCCCTGCTTATGTACCATTCTATCAATAGCTGCCCTGGAAGAATAAGGCCTTTGAAGGCTGTCAGAACATTCTGTACAGCTAACATTTCTTTTTGATTACTATACAGGTGCATTTGCTTTGGGCTCCATTTGCCTTGAACACATTATCCTGCCATTTGAGCCCCCCCCCCCCCATGCATAGTCTGATGAGTCTGTTAGGATTTGGGCAGCAGGGGGTTGAGTGAAAGGGAGTCCTTTGTTGTGGTAGCAAGCCTCTGCCCACCAAAGTAACTTTGCCCTTGGGCAAGGAATGATACAAATCATTGTTTCCAGGTCCTGAGAATGTTGACACCAAAGTACCACTGAAGTTTCCTCATATGCAGTCTTGCTTATGGAATTAGTACAATGCAAGAGGCCATGAAACCTAGGGCTTGCAGAATTTTTCTTGCAGATAGCTGGGTTTTGGTGGCCAGTAGACTGAAATAGCTTGTCAAATAAATTTGTTTTTCTGGAGTGAGGAATGCCATGTGGGAAGTTGTGTTCAAGCCTGCTCCGACAAATACAAGCTGTTGGCTGGGTACCTCATGTGATTTCTTTTCGTTGATGGTGTACCCCAGTGAAGCTGGAAGTCTTTACAAATGTCAGGTGCTGGAGTAGCAATTCCCGACTGTCTGCCTGAATCAGGCAATCATCCAAGTATGGGTAAATTTGAATTTCTCTGCCTGAAATATGCAATGGCTGGAGCTAGGCATTTTGTGAATATCATGGGCGCAGTAGATAAGTCAAAGAGAAGTGCAGAGAACTGATGGTGCATAGAGCCTGCTCTGAAACGTAGATATTTCCTGCAAGCTTCCCTTATGAGGATGTGCAGATGAGCTTCTTTTAAGTCTAGGGCAGCTAACCAGGAGACCTTGGCTAGCATTGGAAGCAGCTGTTGGACAGTAAGCATTATGAACCTTGGGACCACCAGGAAAGTGTTGAGAATAGACAAATCCAGGATAGGTTGCAAAGAGTTTTCTTTTCTGGGTACAAGAAACAGTCTGGAGTAAAAACCTTGTCCCCTTTGCTTTGCTGGGACAGGCTGAATAGCCTTGATACTGAGGAGAAAATTTGCTTTTGGACCTCTGCCCACCTGGTTTAGGGGGAGGTCTGACCAGCCGCTTGGGGTTTGCAGTGAGTGGAAGCAGAATCTGTATCCCTGGGATACAATGTTCACGACCCATCTGTCCTGGGTGATGCACTCCCCAGTTTTTGCATACAGGGCAAGTTTTCCTCGTAAGGGTGCAAGTACTTGGGCAGGGCTTGGAAAAGTTAAGGATGTCATTTGTGAGATTTTTACCATAGGACGCTGGCTTACTACTCCCTGTTTTAGAGGTGGGAGCACTCCATTGCTTAGATCTGTGCATACTCTGAGACTAATATTGGTGGTCTGCTGCCCTTGGGTTTGGACTGAAGGTCTGGGAGGGACTGGAAAGGACCAGTATTTAGAAGGCCAATGCCTACTAAATCTAGGTGGCTGTACCTGTAGGAAATCTACCAGTTTACATAGATTTAGCTTTTTCCTCCATCTTTTTGAGGACTTCTGCTTTATTGCAGAACAGGCGTTCTTGGTTTAATGGTGCATCTAGTAAATCTGCTTTGACATGGTCTGGCAAGATTTGTTCCTTAAGTCAAGCATGTCTTCTAAGAACAGACCCAGTGACAGCAGCCCTGCAGGATGCTTCTAATGCATCAAAACCACATTGCAAAGTATGTTTTCCAAATTGGTTAGCAGACTACATTAACACTTATAAATCTATGTTCTGCACAGTCAGGAATCATTTTGTTTAATTAGCTCCATAATATGTTGCGGATACTTTAACTTATAAAACTGGCAATTTAAAGCCCTGATGGCAAGAGTAGCAGAGGTGTACACCTTCTTACTCCATCTGTCTAAAGTCAGAGTCCCTGTCTGAAGGGGCAGAGTTTTTGGCTGTTTTAGCCTTAATGCCTTTAGGTCCCTGGGAAATGGTCTCTGGATCCACAGTAGGATTCTTAGAGAGAAATTTGTGGGAGTCAGGTACTTAGTACTGTCAGGTTTCCTGGGAGCTGGAGGCAAAGTATCAGGGGTAATGCTGGATTCCAAGAAGACAATCTACAATTTCCAAAACAGGAGGGACAGCTAGAGGCCTGTGCTGAGACAAGTTTAAAAATTCAAGAGTCTTTTTGGACTGTGGGTAATACTGGCATTCCCAGCGGAAATGCCCTTTAAGGGTATGCCAGGTTTCACCGAAAGAAAAATATTCCGATGGGGAAGAGGGAATGGAATCCTCTGCATCAGAATCCTCATAAGGAGATAAGGGTATGCTCTGGTAATCAGAAGGATCAGAGTCAACAGACTCATGATCTGAAGAATCTGAAGGAAAAATCAGTTCTTGGTCTTTTTAGGGGGAAGGCTGGTTTCCCCTAAATAAAGTAATAAGATAATCAGCCATTCTAAGCATGTTTGAGGCATGTGGGCCTGAGCATGCGCTTTGGTTCTCCGTTTCCTAGTGCGAAATCTGGGCCTGAGAAATTCAGTATTTTTGGTTTGAAATGAAGTTGCCGGTTTAATATGAAAATTTGAAGGCCTGAAAACACCCTCAGAAGCTGGTGCCTGCACAGTGGCTCTGGACCCATCTACGGTAAGACATCCGCAGGTTCCATAGTCAAAGCATCTCACTGCATACTGGACTCCAAATGGGTCTCAGTAGAGGCCTGCGAATCTGCAGAAGCGGGTATCAGGGGCTGCGAAAGCACCAGAGTACTGGCAAACTGGCAACTAGCTTAACGGAAGCATAGTCAGTTTTGGACCTATGTGATCTGTCTTTATCCTTACATTTTTTTTGGAAGATCGGTAGTCGGATGGCTTATTGAAGCCATTTCAGAATATGGAGAAAGAGCAAAAGAATTTAGTGACAAAAATAGCCTGACTCAGAATAATCTGGGTGTTGAACAAGGCACAAAACAGACAGCGAGGATCGTCGTGGTCTGGGCCTAAACAGGTGACGCAGTAAGAATGAAAATCTATGTGATGTATTTGCTTTCCCTAGGCAAGGCAATTTTTTCTGACATCAGTTAGAGCAAGAAAAAAGGAACCCCAAAGGGGTACTTATCTTTTAGAAGACTTCAGGTATGAAATTCGAAAAATGAAAGTTTCAGGAGGTGCCCAACCGGTACTTGTGAACTGCTTCTGCTTCGGACACTGCACAGCAAGAAAAGCTGATCTAATGGCGTCGGCTGAATGCTTTATACCCCTGATGACCTAACGTCATGGATGAAGTGATAGACAAAAATCCCAAGACTATGGCATTCAGGCTAACCGAGGGTTACCTGCAGCCAGATAACCCAAATGTGATGACTGCAACAGTGAAACATGGAGAATACCCTTCTTGCTACATACATTGCTCGCTGCATCTTTCTAACAGTTTTTTGCTCACAAAATACTTGCACTTGGCCGATGCTTTTCAACTTTATTTTTCAGTTGAAGGCATCTTTAAATATATAGGCTGTTGGAGTTCAACATTCCACAGCGACAAGGTGCAAGGTAAAGGTATACCAGGTCTCATTGATATCTTAGATGGGCCACTAGCATAGACAAAGTACATTTAGTGAAAAAACTTGCCTTCGTTTATATCCAGTCAAAAGATCGTCCGTGTAGCTTCGCCTTTCCATTGGGTGACCACGGGCTTTATTAAACACTACAAAACAAAACAGCAGTTTAGACATCCACAACTGTCAAAGTGCAAACACTCAACTCCCATTCTGATACCATTCAGTCAAATATGCTCACAATCTAGAAGTTGCTACGTTTATAAAGCAGCTGCATTTCTTAAAACAATTAAAACATGGCCTTCCCTTGTACCGCTCCACAGTATTACCAATTTGCAGTTCTTTAAATTCAGACAACCCACGAGCAAAAACTGCCACATGGTACAGCATGAAGTACTAAACATGAGCTTTACAAAAAAAACTTATGTAGGGGGTTACTGCTAGTGTTTCCTTTTCAAACACCTCCAGTTCAGAAAATAAATCAGAATTTTTATTTACACTCGCAGGAAAATGCATTTCTTCAAACCATGTAAACACTGTGACATTATGCATATTCAGTTCAGTCTCCAACCACTAGAGACAATATCCTAGACAGATAAACCACAAAATTACATACTGGCCCAAGTAAAAACTTGTGTGTAGGAGCTGCAGAAAAGCCATCCGAAAAAAGGGAAATGTGAGAGATACTAAACCCCCACTTACAAGGCCTCTGCGCAAATAAACGGTTACTAGTACAAACTAGTGCTACAAATGACACTAAAGGCCTTCTGCAGTAGATTAACTTTTACTGCTTGCGGTTCTTCCAGACTTTCTCAGGTCGCATTTGAAAATGGGCATGTGTTCAGTGGGCTTATCCATTTAAATACATAAAATATACAATGATCCTATCAATTCTTTTCAGAGAAAGTGGAAACCAATGGCCAAGTGACACCTCACAAAAATAAGCAGAATAAATTCTAATTCAGAAAAGTTGTGCAAAATCTTACCATAACCATATATGTCCTCCTTTTCCATGTTGAAGTATTCTGCATATTTGTTTACTCCTCTAGTTTTGTGTACATACAGCCAGTATTCAAAAGCTTTCAGTCCCTCCAAGGTTATGAGACGTGTGACGTGGCAGATAGTACGTGGGCCATAAAGGTGATGTTCGCATGTACCAACCCTCAGAACAGAAGGCCCCAGTTGGAGCCAGTCCTAGTAAGGGCAATAACATATCACTGGCATCTAGACAAGGAAGTCATTAGCTGACAGGAGGGTGGGAAGGAATACTGCAACATGGAAGGGAAGGACATCTATGGCTATGTTAAGATTACTTTTCTACATCCTACTCCCATGTTGCAGGATTCTGCATATGGGTGAGTGCTAAAGCTCATTGATATTGGGGTGGTGGTCTAGAGGCAGACTACAGATAGCCCTGGCGAACCCTGCCCTGGATCTAGAGATGTGGTCAAGTTTATCGTGTTTGGTGAAGGTCTGGACTGAAAACCAAGTAGTAGCCTCCAGCATAGAGGTATCCCAGCCCCTTGAAGGCACCTAAAGAAGCCATGGCTCGTGGAATGAGCTTTAACTGTACCCTGCAGAGACTTCCCATGGAACTGGTAGAAGGTGATGGCCTTGGATATTCAAGTAGAAATAGTCTGCTTGGACACTGCCTTCCCCAGGGCACTAGGCTAGAATGATATGAAAAGCTGGTCAGCCTGTCTGATAGACTTGTTTCTGCAGGTAGAATCTGATTAGTCTGCATACATCCAGAGAGAGGGAGACACACACACAGACAGACAGACACACACACAGACAGACAGACACACACACACAGACAGACACACACACAGACACACACACACACAGACAGACACACACACAGACAGACACACACACAGACAGACACACACACAGACAGACACACACACAGACAGACACACACACAGACAGACACACACACAGACAGACACACACACAGACAGACACACACACACACAGACAGACACACACACACAGACAGACAGACACACAGACAGACAGACAGACAGACAGACAGACAGACAGACAGACAGACAGACAGACACACAGACACACACACAGACACACACACAGACACACACACAGACACAGACACAGACACAGACACAGACACAGACACAGACACAGACACAGACACAGACACACACAGACACAGACACAGACACACACACACAGACACACACACAGACACACACAGACACACACACAGACACACACAGACACACACAGACACACACAGACACACACAGACACACACAGACACACACAGACACACACAGACACACACAGACACACACAGACACACACAGACACACACAGACACACACAGACACACACAGACACACCTTGTGGGTTTGGGAAAAAAACAGGCAAGTGTATGGCCTGATTAAGGGACAGGTCATTAACTACCCTGGGCATGAAGGATGGGTTTTTGTCCTGAGGGTAACCCAGTCCTTGTGGAAAAATTACAGTTGTGTATACTTACCATAAAAGTACAAATTGGTGTGTTCACTGTTGCAGTCATGACATTTGGGTCATCCCTACCAGGGTAGCCTTTGGCTGGCCCAAATACCAGAGACTTAGCATTTCTGCGTCGGTTGGTGTTGCTTGAGGACTGACGTCAGGTCATCTTAGTATAAAATAAGGCAGCCAAAGCCATTACATCAGTTTTTCTTGCCCTAACTTGTCAGGAGCCCCGAAAGTAGGCCAGGTTCTGGTGGAGGAAACCCACCAGTGGAAAAAATACCAATATGTCCCTTGTAAGGAAAGAACAAGGAAGAATGGTAATAAAAGAATAAAGGGGGGTGGAGGAAAGGAAACTAGGACTTCTAACATCTACATTTATGGTAAGTGAACACAACTGTACTACATTCTTCGTGTTTCACTGTTGCAGCCATCACATTTGGGTAGATTCTCAAAGCAGAGGAAATGGGCGGAGGCAATCAAGGAAAGTAGGGGGTGGCTAGGATGCCCTGCAAGACTGCAGAGGCAAACCCTGCCCTGGATTTGGAGAAGAGAGGCAAGTGGTAATGCTTGGTAAAAGTATGAACAGATGGGCAGGTGGCAACCTCCAGGATATCCCTGGTGGGGACTCCTCTGAGGAAAGCTGCAGAGGTGCTGTAATGAGCAGATATGGCAGAGGCATGAATTTTTATAGAAGAGAAGGATAGACCCCTGTGTAGTAGGTCTGCTAGGTAATCCAAGATGTGAGGTAGGGAGGGTTATGCCATTCTGGCTCCCTTAGCCTGGATCCAGGTACAAAACCTTTTCCACTTGTCCGCATAAGATTTTCTAGTGCTGAGTCATCTGGCCTCACATATAACCATCTAGGACTTGTTTGCTTAGGTTGGCAGCTTGAGGAGGTGTCAGAGAATAAGACAGGCTACCAGGTTGAGGGTTTGCAATTTGGGATGCATGAATTCTCTATTTCTCTGGGTCAGGAGTGTTGGGATCTGAGGTAGGTACCATAGTGGCAGGGGTGACAGGCTGCACAGCAATGGGTACCAGTGCATGAGTGGCCAGTCTGGGGCAATCACGATTGCCCTCAGTTTTTCTTCCCTTATTTTTAGCAGTACCCTTGAAGTGAGTGGTAGAGGGGTTAATGCATAAAGGTTCACCCATTGGAAGGATACAGCACCCACTTTCCAGGTCTTGCTGTGAAGTTCTCTGGTGCAGAATTTGCTGAGCTGGAGTGGCAAGCAAAGAGGTCCACCTTTGGGGTGCCCCATTTCTGGGTTACAAGGGTGAAGATTCTGTTGTCTAGCAGGTTTCTGCTTAAGTTGTCTGCCAGAGAGTTTAGGGAGCCTGACAGGAATTGTGCTAGCAGGTGTAATTGCATGGCTGAGGCAGTGTGCAAAAGGGTCCCCTGGGGAGAGAAGGGGTCTGAAAGCTGTCTGCGTGTGCTGGACAGCTAACATCTTTTTGGCTGATGTGCAGATATATTTGACTTGAGCTCAAATGGCCCTGAATGTACCTGCCGTCCAGGTATGCACCCCAGACAGTCTGACGCATCTGTGGTAAGAGTCTGGGTGGCATGGGGTTGTGAGAAGGGAAGTCCCTTGTTGAGGTTGCATGCTGCTGCCCACCACAGAAAATCTTAAAATCTTTCCTTAGACAAAGTATCATTGGTATGAGAGTTTCCCGGTCTTGAGTGTGTTGACACCAAAGGCGTTTTAGGTACCACTGTAGTTTCCTCATATGCAGTTTGGCATATGGAATGAGTAGAATGCAGGAGGCCATGAAACCCTAGAGCTTGCAGGATTTTCCTTCTGGCTAAATGGGATCTGGTGGCTAGTTGAGAAAAGTAGCCTGTCAGGTAGGCTTGTTTTTCTGGAGTAAGAACTGCCATCTGTGATGCCGTGTCCAGCTTTGCTCCCAGAAATACAATTTTTGTGTGGGGACTAGTTTTCATTTCTTTTTGTTGATAGTATACCCAAAGGTCAGTAGGTCCTTTACGAAAGTCAAGTGCTGTAGCAGCTTTTCCAGTCTGCCTGAATCAGGTAGTCGTCTAAGTATGGGTAATTTTGAACATTTGTGTGTCTGTAAAAAGCAATGGTGGGAGCCAGACATTTTGTGAAAATTCTGGGAGCAGTGTATAAGCCACAGGAAAGTGCAGAGAACTGAAAGTGCATAGATCCTCCTCTGAAATGTAGGTATTTCTGCATGATTCTCTAATTAGGACGTGTAGGTAGGCCTCTTGGGTCTAGGGTGGCTAACAAAGCATCATTGGAAAGCACTGGTAAAATTTGCTGGAGGCGAGCATTTTGAAATTTGATATCACCAGAAAGGTGTTTAGAATGGATAGATCGAGGATGTGGCACCATGTGCCCTTGTTTCTAGGTACCAGGAAGAGTCTGGAGTAGAAAAGTACAGTTTTGTACCTACCATAAATGTAGATGTCCAAACTGGATAGCATCTGCAGTCATAACTGGGTTGTCCTGTCGTCAGGCAGCCCTTCGGTCGGCCGGATTCCAAAGTCTGGGTCCGGCTTCGGCTGATGTCGCACTTCACCCGTCATCTCTGCTGGTCTTCGGGTATAAAGGCATCAGCCGACGCCATTTTCCTCAGTGTTTCTTGCCCCAGATGCCAGTTGCCCTCTTGGAAGGCTAAATTTTGGATAAATGCCAATGTTTCCAAAAAGATAGAAGGCAAACAAAAATAAGCATGTATGTACATATATACAAACAAATACACCATAAGAGACTCCCCCTCCCCAGCTAGCTATTAGGAGGATAAATACCCTAGGAGTACCACAGAGGGGAAGGAGGGAGGGTAATCCTGACTGCAGATGCTATCCAGTTCGGACATCTACATTTATGGTAGGTACAAAACTGTACTATGTCCTTCATGGATGCATCTGCAGTCATAACAACTGGGTAGAATACCATAGCCAACTAGGGGAGGAGGAAGATAAAATTAATGTGTGGTTAGGATCCCTTGCAATACAGCAATGGCAAACCCTGCTCGGGATCTAGAATATAGAGGTAAATTATAATGCTTGGCAAATGTATGCACGGAGGTCCAAGTAGCTGCCTCAATAATGTCCTTGGTTGCCACTCCTCGTAAGAAAGCTGCGGTAGTGGCTGTAGCCCTTGTAGAATGAGGCCTTATGTTCTGTGGAATTGGTTTTCCATGGAAGGAGTAACAAAATCTTATGCAATTTCCTATCCATTTGGAGATTGTCTGTTTGGAAATTGCTTTTCCTTCCCTCCCTGTTGCATAGGCTACCAAAAGCTGGTCAGTTTTTGTTACTTTTGGTTCTGTCCGGGTAGTAGCGTAGCTGTCTATGTACGTCCAAGGTATGCAGCATTCTTTCCCCTCTGTTTTGTGGATTGGGAAAGAAGGTAGGTGGATTGCCTGGTTTAAAGACACTCTGGATACCACCTTAGGCATAAATGTAGGATTAGTTCTCATGGACACCCTATCTTTATGGAAGATTAGGAAGGGTTGTACTGCCATTAAGGCCTGTAGTTCCGAAACCCTCCTTGCTGAGGTAATTGCCAGTAGGAAAGCAGTTTTCCATGATAGGTGCTGTAGATCTGCTGTTGCTGCTGGTTCGAACGGAGGGAGTGTCAACTTTTCTAGCACAAAGTTCAAGTCCCATGCTGGTAATGGTGGTTTCCTTGGAGGTTTTACATTCTTGATCCCTCTGAGGAACTGCCTGAGTAGAGGATGTGAAACGACAGGTGGATCAAAGCTGTATTCTGCTGAAATAGCTGATGCATGTATCTTGATGGAGGAATAGGACAGGCCTGTATGTAAAAGCTCTGCCAAATACTCCAGAATGTTTGCAATATCTATATTCGACACATCTTTTCCTCTTTCAGTACTCCAAATGACGAACCTTTTCCATTTTCCTGCATAGTTCCTTCTTGTTGAAGGTCTGCGGGCTTCAAGGATAATGTCTTTAACCCTTTGGGAAAGATCTGGCTTAGTTGCTGCTATGTGATGTTCCAGGCAGTCAGTTGCAAAGTTTTTAGGTTTGGATGCATGATGCTGTAGTTGTTCTGAGTTAACATCAAAGGCATCAGGGGTATTGACCATATTTTCTCCCGAGACATGCTCCTCAGCAGTGGGTACCAGTGTTGTCTTGGCCAGTTCGGAGCTATCAGGATTATCCTTGGACGTTCCTCTTTGATTTTCAGTAGTACCTTGTGTATCAAGGGAAGAGGTGGAAATGCATATGCTGTCAGACCTGTCCAGCTGAAGGAAAGAGAATCCACCTTCCATGCAAGTGGGTGGAATGTCCTTGTACAGAATTTTTTGAGCTGGTGATTGAGAGGGGAAGCAAATAGATTTGTGGCATTCCCCATTTCTTTGTGATGGTCTTGAAGATGTCTGGGTGTAGCATCCATTCGTGAGCATCCGAGGTGGTTCTGCTTAACATGTCTGCTAGGGTGTTCTCTTTTCCCGGTACAAATATTTCCTGTAACTGGATGTTGTAGCTGAGAGCCAGATTCCAAAGGTCCAAAGCCATTCTGCATAGGGGGTATGAATGAGTGCCTCCCTGTTTGTTGATGTACCACATGACTGTGGTGTTGTCTGTCCTTATCAAATGGCCTTCTTTGAGGAATGGTCTGAATTTTTGGATTGCCAGTTTTACTGCCAGCATTTCTTTTTGGTTTATGTGCAGGTGCAGCTGGTCCTGAGTCCACAATCCTTGTATGCATTTGTCCAGCATGTGCGCCCCCCATCCTAGGTCTGAGGCGTCTGTTGTGATGGTTTGGCTTGTTCGAAACTTGTGGAAGGGTAGGCCTGGGTTTGACTGGCATGCTTGGGCCCACCAGAGGAATTCCTGTTTTAGGCATGGGATTAATGGTATTTCTGCTTCTAGGCTGTGCCTGTGTTGAGACCATAAATTCTTTAGGTACCACTGTAGTTTTCTCATATGCAATCTGGCATGTGGGACCAAGATAATGCATGATGTCATGAAGCCCAAGGCCTGCAGAACTTTTCTTGCTGTTAGTTTGTTCTGTCTTGTTAATGCCAAGAAGTAAAGAGGGAGTTCTTTTTGTTTTTCTGTAGTTAGGAATGCCATTTGTTTTACTGTGTCCAATTCAGCCCAAGAATGTTCTTGTCTGGGATGGTATCAGCCTTGACTTTTGTAAGTTGACTGTGTATCCCAGGGCTTGTAGCAAGTAAATGACCCTTTGTAAATCTGTTGTCAGCTTGCTTTTGTTGTCTGCTTGTAGCAGGCAGTCGTCCAGGTATGGATAAATTTGGATTCCCTGTAGTCTGCAGTGAGCGATTACTGATGCCAGGCATTTTGTGAATACTCTGGGCGCAGTAGATAAGCCAAAGGGCAATGCTGAGAATTGATAATGCTCTGATCCTGCAAGAAATCTGAGGTATCTTCTGCAATTGGGTCGAATGGGGACGTGCAGGTATGCCTCCTTGAGATCTAGAGTTACCAGCCAACACTCCTTGCCCAGCATGGGAAGAAGTTGCTGTAGGGTCAGCATTTTGAATTTTGGGACAATGATATATGTGTTTAAGATGGACAGGTCGAGAATAGGTCTCCAACTTTTCTCTTTCTTGGTACTAGGAAGAGTCTGGAGTAGAATCCTTTGCCCTGTTCTGTTAATGGTACTCTTTCCACAGCTCTCATCTTGGATAATTTCGTTATCTGCTGTAGAGCTTCTATTTTTTGATTTGGAGGCAGGTTTGGCATTCCTCTTTTTACTGGCAAGGTGTGGAAGTGGAACCGGTAGCCTTGGTCTATGGTTTGCAAAATCCACTTGTCTTTTGTGATACAGTGCCAATTTTTCGAAAATAAGGCTAACTTTCCGCCTAATGGTGCTGCTATTTGCTCCCTGGTAGGCGGAGTTAGAGTCAAGTCACTGTGATTGTCCTGTTGCAGTGGCAGTGGTTGTGTCTGTGCCTCTGTTATTACCTTGCCACTGTCGTCCTCTGTAGGCACCTCCTCTGGATTGATTTCTGCCTCTGGATCGTCTGTTTCTGCCCCTTTGGGATTTTGTGGAGTCAGGAAAGGACCAATTTTTGGCAGGCCAGTTCCTGCTAAACCTTGGGGGCTGAACCTGTAAGAAATCTTTAACTGTTTGTACAGATTTTGCCTTTTCTTCCATTTTCTTCATTACCTGCTGGGCAGGTATACCAAATAAACTGGCCTTATCCATGGGAGCATCTAATAGCTTTGCTTTAACCTGATCCGGTAAGACCTGTTCTTTCAGCCATGCATGTCTTCTTATCACTGTGCCAGTCATGGCTGATCTAAATGAAGCCTCCAGTGCATCATAGCCACATTTTAAGGAATGGTTACTAACCTGTTGTATGTTATTTACCATTTCTAATACATATTTCTTGTCTAAAGATTCAGAGGATACTTTTTTAGTTAACTGATCAAGCATAAACTCTTGGTATTGGATCATGTGAAATTGACAGTTTAAAGCTCTAGCTGAGAGAGTAGCAGAGGTGTAAACTTTTTTCCCCCATCTGTCTAAGGACCTGGATTCCCTTTCTGAAGGAATAGGGTTTTTTGCTGTGGTCGAGGCTACTGCCTTAGGCCCCTGGGAAATAGTTTCGGGGTCTGCCAGTGGGGCCTTGTATAGGTGGTGATGAGTGTCAGGTACCCTGTAATATCTATCAGGTTTGGCAGGGGCTGGAGGTAAAGAATCAGGAGCAGTGCAGACATCATTAAATCGTCATCCACAACAGGTAAAACAGGAGGTATAGCTAAGGGCCTATGTTGTGGTAAGTGTAGAAAAGTCCTAAGCCTTTTCTCGAGTCTGAGAAATCTTGTCCCTGCCATTGGAATTGTCCTCTCATGGCATGCAAGGTTTCCATAAAGGAAAATTCCTCTGGTGGAGAGGCAGCTGGAATGGATTCTTCAGCATCGGAGTCTTCATATGTAGAAAAAGGGTCCTCTGGCTGTTCTGAAATGTCGGAGTCATCCAGAAGCCTCAGAGGACACTGGCTCGGGGCTCTGTCCTAGGTCTCTTTTCAGGGGCTGAGAGGCCCTGTCTGGGTGAGATTGGGATCCCTAATTAAGGAAATTAAATCTTCTGCCAGAGTAAGCATTTGTGAACTAGAAGTGGGCCTGTGAGAGGGAGGTTTAACAGGCACTGACTTAGTAGATTTGGCTGCTTTGGCCCTGGCAAAGGCCTTGATAGACATGGCTGCAGGGGTCTAGCAGCACCACGTGCTGGGGTAGAGACATCCAAAGGGATGGTGTCTGATAAATCAGTAGAAACCACGGTTGTAGGCAAAATTTCTGAGGCCGATTCAGGTAAGGTAGCAGGAGCCTCAGTAGTAGCCATGGATTCGGCTGGAGATTGACCAGTTCTCGGTTTCGGACGAAACAGAGACACTCATGACTTGCTTCACCGTGGTTTCGGCCGAAACCGCGGACCGCGAGTGTCGGTCTTTTTCCTTGCGTTTTTTAATAATTTGGGTAGTCGGAGGATCCGACGGCATAATGTACGCAAAATCTGAGCCGAAAAACTGTTCAGCAAACTCCGACCCGGCCTTAGCGTTCGTCGGTTGAAGGAAGCGCAGGCCGAACAGGCTACTACGTCGTGGTCTGGGCCTAAGCAAGGCAAACAGTAAGAGTGAAAATCTTTGAGGTATTTGTTTCCCACAAGTTAAACAGTTATTGACTTTCTGACATCGGCTGAGGCAAGAAAGAGTCCCCAACGGGGTACTTAGCTTTTTAGAAGTCTTGGTAGTATTCGGTAGTAGTAATCTCTGGATCTGACCGACCGGCACTTGCGAACAGCTTCTGCTTCGGGCGCCACGCGGCAAGAAAGACTGAGGAAAATGGCGTCGGCTGATGCCTTTATACCCGAAGACCAGCAGAGATGACGTCGGGTGAAGTGCGACATCAGCCGAAGCCGGACCCAGACTTTGGAATCCGGCCGACCGAAGGGCTGCCTGACGACAGGACAACCCAGTTGTTATGACTGCAGATGCATCCATGAAGGACATTCCTTAGATATCTGTTCTGCAGGAACATGCTGTATCACCCTCATGGAGAGCAGGGAAAGGACTTGCTTTTTGGCCTCTGACCACTGGTTTGGAGGAAAATCTGGGGAACCCTTTAAGGGTTGGCAGTGTGGAAATAAAATTTGTGTCCCTGGGACACTGTTGAGGACCCATCAGTCATTGGTAATGGTGGCCCATACGTCTTGAGTGGAAGGAGAGTTTTCCTCCTAGGGGCACAAGCAGGAGGGCAGAAATAGGGGGTTGGAAGTGTAAAGTCATTGTGAGTTCTTACCATAAAGGGGGTGGCTTTGTACTCCCTGCATTTGAAGAGGAACTCCGTTGCTTAGATCTCTGCATTCCCTGGGGAGTCTGCTTCCCCTGGGTCTGCGCTGAGCTGGCCTGGAGGGGACAGGAAAGGACCAGTGCTTGGAGGGGCAATGCCTACTGAACCTCCGTGGATGGACCTGTAAGAAGTCTGTCTGCACAGATTTAGCTTTTTCTTCCATCTTTAAGACCTTTTCTGCTTTGGTGCCAAATACGTAGTCTTTGTTCAAGGGTGCGTCCAATAATTTGACATGGTCTAACAAGGTCCGTTCCAGAAGCCAACCATGCCTTCTAAGAACAGAACCAGTGACTGCTGCCCTGCAAGATGCTTCTAGGGTTTCAAAACTGCATTTTAAGGTGTGCTTAAGTTGACTTGCAGAACGCATTAACTCTTGTAATTTTGTTTTCTGCACAAGCAGGAAGATATTTTTGTTTGAAGAGTTCCATGGTATGTTGCTGATATTTCAGCATGTGGAACTGACAATTTAATGCTCTAATAGCAAGAGATGCAGAGGTGTACACTTTTACACTATCGGTCTAATGCTCAGGAATCGCTATCGGGGGGGGGGGGGGATTCTTAGCTGAAGTTGCTTTGATTCCTTTGGGTTCTCGAGAAATGACCTCTGGGGTCAGCAGTAGGATTTTGAAAAGAAACCTGAGGAAATTGAAATCTGGTCAGAGGAAGCATAATGCTCCTCTTGGTCTTTTATCAGGAGGGGGGGGTGGGAACCCCTGATTAGGGTAATTAAATCTTCAGCCATCTTAAGCATCTGTTTCTTAGGCATGGGGCCTTGTACTGGAGACTGATGTAGTCTTTGTTTTTACTTGAGTTTTTAGCTTAGCATAAGATTTAATGGTGATTGTGGTCGGTCTGAAGACACCTTCTGCAACTGAAGGCGTTTCTATTGCACCGGAATCTCCTTTTGCTCTGGAGTCGGAAGGGGCTAAAGAAGGTGGCTGCGGCGGCCTAGTACTCTCCGCTTGTGAATCAGAAGCAGTTTGGGGTTCTCAATCAGCGGTAGTCAGGGGCTGCGTAGGTGCCTCACTGAAAACTGGAGAACCGGCGACAGGCCCAGCAGAGGCCTCAGCCATGTTTGGGTCTAGGCTGCCTGTCCTTATCCTTGCGTTTTTTATGCATGCCGGTTGTCGGTTGCTCCAACGGCATGGTATAATTAAATTTCCTACCAAAGTAATGTTGTGCTTAATCAGTTTGATAGTTCGTTTATTAAACCTAGCACAAAACAGACAACCTGCGACGTCGTGGACAGGGCCTAGGCAAGGAATACAGTTAAGAATGAAAGTCCTTATGAGGTATTTGCTTCCTACAAGAAATGTAATTGTTAACTTTCTGACATTGGACTGAGGCAAGAAAAGGTTCCCCAATGGGGTACTTAGCTTTATTGAAGACTTCGGTCTGAAATTCGATTTGAAAATCTCAGGAGTCGGCCGACCGGCACTTGCAAACTGCTTCTGCTTTGGGCACCGTGCAGCAAGAAAGACTGAAGAAAATGGCGGATGCCTCTTGTATACCCCTGGCGCACTGACGTCAGGGAAGAAGCGACAACTGACGCCGGACCAAGACTTTGGAACTCTGGCCGACTGCGGGACCACCTGACGGCAGGATAACCCAAGTGTGATGACTGCAGCAGTGTAACACTATGAACATCTGCTTTAGAGAGCTGTGATCTGAGTGGTTATATTATCCGCCATGCAGCCAGATTTAGGGTTCTGACTTGGCTGTGCAGGATCTGATTGTTTTGTTGGGTCAGTAAATGAGGAATTTGAGGTAATGTCCAGGCTGGGCCTTGAGACAAACTCTTTAGGATTAGATACCAGTGCTGGCATGGCCAGTCTGGGGCAATCAGAATCATTTTTGGCTTCTCTTGTCTGACCTTTATGAGTACCTTGGGGAGGACAGACAGTAGAGGAAAAACATACTGTATGGGTTTTCCAGCTGAATGATAGGGCATCCACTTTCCATGCTTGTTTGTGATAAGTCCTTGTGCAAAATCTCTGTAGTTGGCAGTTGTGAGGGGAGGCAAATAGATCTATGTCTGGGCATCCCCATTTTCTTGTTATCATGCTGAAGATTTGTGGATCTAGTTTCCACTCGTGGGGGTCCATGAGGTTTCTGCTTAGTTTGGCTGCCAGAGTATGTGTTTTTTCTGGCAGGAATTGTGCTTGCAGATGTACTTGATAAGTCAATGCTGTGTTCCACAAAGTCATGGCTTGTCTGCAGAGAGGGGTAGGAATGTGTGCCTCCTTGCTTGTTTATGTACCACATGACTGTAAATTGCCCATCTTTATCAGTTGTCCTGGATGAAGTAGATCCTTGAAGGCTGTCAGGGCATTCTGTACAGCTAGCATCTCTTTTTGATTGATATGAAGATGCATTTGGCTTGCGGGCCATGTGCCCCGAATACATTTTCCTGCCATGTGGGCCCCCCAGGCATAATCTGATGCATCTGTTAGTGTCTGCCTGGCTGTGAGTAAAGTGGATGGCTGTTCCTTGTTGTGGTGACAGGCCTGTGCCCACCATTGAAACGCCTGCTGCAGGCAGGGAATGAGGGCGATTAATGTTTCCAGGCTGTGACAATGTTGAGTCCAAACACTTTTTAGATACCACTGTAGCTTCCTCATATGCAGTCTTACAAATGGAATTAGCAGAATGCAGGATGCCATGAAGCCCAAAGCCTGCAGAATTTTTCTTGCAGATAACTGGGTCTTTTTGTTGCCATATTTTCGAAGTAAGAAGTTAGTTGCCTTTGTCTGGCGTGAGATAAGCCATCTGGGCAGTTGCATTTAAGCTTACATCCAGTAATATCTCGAGAGGGTACCAGTTTTGATTTTTCGTTTACTGTGTACCCTAAGCAAATTAGTAGTCTTTTTACAAACGCCAGATGCTTCAGTAGAATGTCCTTGTTCTCTGCTTGAATAAGGCAGTCGTCTAAGTAGGGATATATTTGGATTCCTTTTTGTCGGTAAAATGCGATTACTGGAACCAGGCATTTTGTGAAGACCCTGGGCGCAGTAGATAAGCCAAAGGGCAGTGCAGAGAATTAGTAGTGCATTCAGCCAGCTATGAGTCTGAGGTATCTTCTGCAAGATTGTCTGATTGGGACATGCAGATATGCCTCTGAGGTCCAAAGTTACAAGCCAAGCCTTCTTGCCCAGCATGGGCAGAAGCTGCTGCAGAGTCAACATTTTGAATTTTGGAATGTCCAGAAAAGTGTTTATAATCGACAGGTCCAGTATTGGTCTCCAGGCTTTGTCCTTTCTGGGTACCAAGAAAAGTCTTGAGTAAAATCCTTGTCCCGGCTCTTGCGGTGGTACTCGTTGAATAGCCCTCATGTCCATGAGATAAAACCTGCTTTTGTGCCTCTGCCCATTGATTGTGTGGCAGGTCTGGCATAACTTTTGTCTTTGGAAGGGTGTGAAAGTGGAACCTGTAGCCCTGAGACACTATTCAAGACCCATTTGTCCTGGGTGATCATATTCCAATTTTGTGAAAAAAGTGCTAGTTTTCCCCCTAAGGGTGCTGCCAAAAGATAAGCGCTTGGCATTGGCAGAGGAAAGCCACTGGGACTGTTTCCTATATGGCTGTGATTTGTCTTCGCCGCTTTTGGAGGTAGAAGCGCCCCATTGTTTAGGTCTGTATGAGCCTTGGGGCTGGGAACTGCGTCGAAGGTGTCTGTATCTGCCTCTGTGGCTTGTCTGGCACTGGAAAGGACCAATTCTTAGGCCAGTTCATGCTAAATCTGGGTGGCTGTACCTGTAAGAAATCCTCAACTGTCTGCACAGATTTCGCTTTATCCTTAAATTTCTTCAACACCTCTTCTGCCTTAACACCAAACAAAGTATCATGCTGTAATGGAGCATCCAATAATTTTGCTTTAACATGATCAGGCAGATTCTGTTCCTTTAACCAAGCATGCATTCTAATGACAGAACCTGTAACAGTGGCCCTGCAAGAGGCCTCCAGTGAATCAAAACCACATTGCAAAGTATGCTTTCCCACTTGTTCAGCTGCATGCAATAAATCCTGCATTTCCTTGTTTTCATGACATTCAGAATTTGTCAACATTTTCTGTTTTAACAGTGACATTAAGTATTGCTGATATTTAAGCATATGAAACTGACAATTTAAAGCCCTTACAGCCAAGGTAGCAGAAGTGTAAACTTTTTTCCCCCATCTGTCTCAGTGCCCTAGAGTCCCTATCAGAGGGGACAGGGTTTTTTGCAGTGGAAGCCTTGACCCCTTTGGGACCCTGACAGTTTCAGGGTCAGCAGCAGGGTTTTTATATAGAAATTTATGAGAATCTAGAACCCTGTAGCATCTGTCTGGCTTAACAGGTGCAGGGGGTAAAGTGTCAAGAGACAGGCCGGACTCTGAAAATACATCTACAATGTCCAGAACAGGTGGAATAGCAAGAGGTCTGTGCTGAGGTACTAAAAAGTCTGAGCCTTTTCTTAGAGTAATCTTGGCTCTCCCAGTGAAAATGCTCCCTCATGGTATGCAGGGTTTCCCCAAAAGAATAATCCTCAGGAGGAGAGGCTGAAGGAGTAGATTCTTCAGCATCCGAAACCTCATAGGGAGGAAGACAGTATTCCTGTTCAGAGGAGGAGTCAGAGGAAATGGAAACCTGATCAGAAGAGTCATATTCTGTGTCTTGCCTAGGCCTCTTATCAGGAGGGGGATGGGAACCTCTGATCAAAGTAATTAGGTCTTCGGCCATTTTAAGCATCTGTTTCTTAGGCATGGAAGTCTGTCCAGAAGAATGCTATACTTGTTGCTTTGTCTTTAAAGCTATTTTAGTCTTTGCCTTTGAAGCTGAGGATGTCTTGACACAACTGTGTAGGTTTGAAAACACCCTCAGAAGCCGATGCCTGCTCAGCGGCTCCGGACCCATCTGAGGTAATAGTTTCCGAGTGTCCAAAACCTCGAGTATTCAGAGGCCTTGCTGTCTCCACGTGAGAGTCTGTAGTGGCCTGTGGCTCTCAGGTAGCGGGAGATAGGGGCTGCGAAAGCACCTGAGAACCGGCGACTGGCCTAGCGGAGGTCTAGTCGGTTTTGGACCTCAGATGCTTGTCCTTTTCCTTGCGCTTTTTATAAAGTCCGGTCATCTGCTGTTTCGACGGCATTATATAATTAAATCTTCGGCCAAAGTAATGAAAGGCAAAATCATACAGACGTTTAATAGTGCGTTGGTTAAATCTAGCACAAAACCGACAGTTAGCAACGTCGTGGTCAGGGCCTAGGCAAGGAATACAGTAAGAATGAAAATCCTTATGAGGTATTTGCTTCCCACAAGAATACAATTGTTAACTTTCTCCATCGGTCTGGAGCAAGAAAAAAGTTTCCCCAACAGGGTACTTAGCTTTACTGAAGACTTTGGATCTGAAATTCGATTTCGAAAATCTTAGGAGTCGGTCGACCGGCACTTGCGAACTTTTGCTTCGGGCACAGCGCGGCAAGAAAGACTTTAGAAAATGGCATCGGCTACATCTTATATATCCCTGGCACACTGACGTCAGGGAAGAGGCGGCAGCAACAGAACTCGGACCAGGACTTTGGAATTCAGGCCGACTGCAGGTAGCCTGCCAGCAGGATAACCCAAGTGTAATGACTGCAATAGTGAAACACGATGAACATCTGACTAGCTTAATGGAAGCATCGTTGGCAGTTTTGGAACTGTGCGGTCTCTTCTCTATCCTTAAGTTTTTTTCAGAAGATGAGTAGTTGGATGGCTTACCAAAATCATATTGGAATTAGAGGACTGAGAACAAAAATATCTACCTACAAAAAGGGCCCGATGATGTACAGTTCTGGTGTTGAGCAAAGCACAAAAGTGACAGTAGGGGACTTGGTCTGGGCCTAAACAGGTGATGCAGTAAGAATGGAAGTCTCAGTGGGGTGTTTGCTTTCCACAGGCAAGACAACTGTTAACGGACATCAGTTAGGGCAAGAAAAAAAGGATCCCCAACAAGGTACTTAGCTATAAACATTTTCAGCTGCAATTCAAACTGGTAGCGCCCGACCGGCACACTTGCAAACTGCTTCTGTCACAAGCTCCACAGCAAGAAAGACTGATGTAATGGCGTTGACTGCCTTGCCTTACAGCACTGATAACATGACGTCAATCAACAAGCCACAGCAGCAATGCAGAAAAACATTGACTCTGGTATTCGGGCCGACCGAGGGTTACCACAGCAGAGAACCCACAGGTGATGACTGCAACAGTGAAACACTAAGATAATCACAGCCCCTCCCCCCCCTCCCCCGGCATATGAAACTGGCGCCAGAATCATCTCTGCGGACAAGCTATCACCCAAGGTGAGTGTGGCATCCTTAAAGGTACCCGTGACATCCAGAGTGGCAGATCCAGGTCCAGATCCTGGAACCAGATCGATGTCTGCCACAGGCTGGGGACCGGTCGGAAGAGGCTCAGCAGTAGATGAAGGCCATAAGCTCCTGGCCTTTTTTGGCAGTTCTGTGAGGACATCTGATAAGCCCTCCATCCGTAATGTAAGCTGCTTCAGATGCTGGTTTTCAAGGTAAAGATTAAGCGCATGTAAGCGACTATGTAGCGTCATAGGGACGAACGTCTGGCAAATAGGGCAGGCCTTGTGGTAGTGTGCACATCCTAAATAGAAATGGCACTTATGGGTGTCCTTATGAGTGATCTGGCAGCAGCACTGACCTTACCCTTTCTGGAAGATTGACAAGCAAAACTGAATTTTAGGCCTGAAAAGGTGCCCAACGGGGTACTTATCTTATGAAACAAACCAGGTGTCAGTGGTAGCAGAAACACCTGGTGTACAACTGGTGGCTGAAAAGTTGAGGGCTGATGCATGCTGTCATCTTTATGGCCCACATACTCTGCCACATCATACGTCTCGCACACCTTGGAGGGACTGAAAGCTTTTGGATACTGGCTGTACATATGAGCAACTAGAGGAGTAAACCCCATATGAAGAACACTGCAACATGGGAATACAAGGACATCAATCCAAGCAAGCAGCCGTGCATCTAGTAAATCTGCTTCTAGCAGTATTTTCCAACAGGATGTCTACCACACACTGTAGAAAAATGGAGCTTTGCAGTTCACATGGACAGCTTTGTAGTAAGAAAAATGCCAGAATTTAGGACAATACGTAAACTGAAGTAAAAGCTGAGCTAGTCCACATCAAACATTAATGATCTTGCCTGGTTTAGAATCCCACCATGGGAAAAATTTAAGTATTCACCATAAGGTTCCATCAGACAGAGTTGTTGCTCTTAATTTATCTTTAACCTGTGGGAACTCTGATCCAAGATGGATCCAACTCTGCCGTATGTCGCCAGCATCTGACCAGAGGTCCAAGCTCCTCCCCTACTCAGCCAGTCTCCTTACTCCCTTTAGAATTTGCTGCCAACCATTGCAACCTAGCCTGACTGTCTAATTCCTTGACATTATAACCCAGAAAGAATTATGAAAATAACCATTTATGCTAAAGAAAGGGCCATGTCTTTTCCAACCAAACCACCACACAGCCCATGTAAGGCAGGGGGAAGGAGGGAAGGACAGTTTAAGAAATAAAGAGCAACAACTCACATAGAACGTCATGAGTACATAACTATCTGAAGTTATGGTCTTCATTTGCTCTTCAACCTGTGGGACAGAGTCCCCAGCTACCCAACACCTGGGAGGCCCTCATAGGAGGATATTCCACAACACGGCAAAGCCAAATTATGCCCTACTTCTGCAGAGAAGATCCAGCTTGCAATGTGAGATGAAAATATGTGAAGTTGCCCAGGTAGCTGCAGAGCAGATGTCATCCAAGGAAACTCAGGACCAAAAGGCGGCAAAAGTGCCGTAGATCTAGCAGAATGCACCTTACTTTGACCTGGCGGAGACTCTTGAATATGCCAAAAGTATACACTGAAATCCAACAAGCAATGGTGACCTTTGATACAGATTTCTCTAAAAAGGGCTTAGAACAGGAAACAAAGTTGATCAGACTTGTGGAAGGCTTTTGTTCCAAGTAAAAATACAATTGTCTATGAACACCCAGCAAGTGCAACTTACACTCTCCCTTATTCTGAAAGGGAAAAAAGACAGGGAAGTTGATAACCTGGTTGAGGTTTCATTCTGAGACTATGTTAGGCAAAAAAGGAAGGAATAGTGCCCAACAAAAAGTACAGTTTTGTACCTACCATAAATGTAGATGTTCGAGGATCCACATTGCTGCAGTCCTAACTATTGGGTAGTCCGCTGTCCAGTCGGCCCGAATACCAAAGTATATGGCTGACGTCGGTCAGGGCGCATTAGACTGCCGTCAGTACGTCAGGGTACTAATGCGCATGACCGACGTCATATCCTCAGTCTTTTCTTGCCCCAGATGTCAGAAGACCCTAAAAAAACCAAAGCCAAATATACCTGCACCAAAAATATGTACAATATATACAAAATTACCAGCATATAACCTCACCTACACAACCACCCCTAAACACAGAGGGAAGGAGGGAGGTATTGACTGCAGCAATGTGGATCCTCGAACATCTACATTTATGGTAGGTACAAAACTGTACTATGTTCTTCACTCCACATTGCTGCAGTCCTAACTATTGGGTAGAATCCCAAAGCAGAGGTAAGGGAGGCTGGCAAATTAAAGAAGCAGGAGCTGACAACATGCCTTGCAAAATAGCTGTGGCAAAACCAGCCCTAGACTTAGAGTAGAGAGGAAGGTGATAATGCTTAGAGAAAGTATGCACTGAACTCCAAGTAGCTGCCTCCAAAATATCCTTAGTTGCCACCCCCCTTAGAAATGCTGTAGAAGTGGCAGTAGCCCTAGTGGAATGAGGCCTAATCCCAGCTGGAATCTCCTTGCCATGATGGGAATAACAAAATGCAATGCAAAACCCAATCCACCTAGAAATAGTTTGTTTTGACACAGGCTTGCCCTGCGAACTCAAAGCAAAAGAAACAAACAACTGCTGAGACTGCCTAAAATCCTTAGTCCTGCTTAAATAATAACGCAATTGCCTGTGTACATCTAAAGTGTGCAAAATCTTTTCCCCTTTATTTTGGGGGTCTGCATAAAAAGTAGGCAAATGAATAGTTTGGTTTAAAGCCACACTGGAAAAGTACAGTTTTGTACCTACCATAAATGTAGATGTTCGAGGATCCCATTGCTGCAGTCCTTACTATTGGGTATAGTCCGCATCCAGTCGGCCCGAATACCAGAGTATAAGGCTGACGTCGGTCAGGGCGCATTAGACTGACGTCAGTACGTCAGGGTACTAATGCGCATGACCGACGTCATATCCTCAGTCTTTTCTTGCCCCAGATGTCAGAAGACCCTAAAAAGACAAGGCCCAAAATACCTGCACCAAAAATATGTACAATATATACAAGAATATATACAAAAAATATAAGCAAGTAACCTCACCTACACAACCACCCCTAAACACAGAGGGGAAGGAGGGAGGGTAAATTGGACTGCAGCAATGGGATCCTCGAACATCTACATTTATGGTAGGTACAAAACTGTACTATGTTCTTCGTTCCCCATTGCTGCAGTCCTTACTATTGGGTAGAATCCCAAAGCAGAGGTAAGGGAGGCTGGCAAATCATAAAGAAGCAGGAGCTGACAACATGCCTTGCAAAACAGCTGTGGCAAAACCAGCCCTAGACTTAGAGTAGATAGGAAGGTGATAATGCTTAGAGAAAGTATGCACTGAACTCCAAGTAGCTGCTTCCAAAATATCCTTAGTTGCCACCCCCCTTAGAAATGCTGTTGAAGTGGCAGTAGCCCTAGTGGAATGAGGCCTAATCCCAGCTGGAATCTCCTTGCCATGATGGGAATAACAAAATGCAATGCAAAAGCCAATCCACCTAGAAATAGTTTGTTTTGACACAGGCTTGCCCTGTGAATTCAAAGCAAAAGAAACAAACAACTGCTGAGACTGCCTAAAATCCTTAGTCCTGCTTAAATAATAACACAATTGCCTGTGTACATCTAAAGTGTGCAAAATCTGTTCCCCTTTATTTTGGGGGTCTGCATAAAAAGTAGGCAAATGAATAGTTTGGTTTAAAGCCACACTAGAAACCACCTTAGGCATAAAGGAAGGATTAGTACGTAATGATACCCTATCCTTATGGAAAATTAAAAATGGCTCTACTGCCATAAGGGCCTGCAACTCAGACACCCTTCTTGCAGAAGTAATAGCCAACAGAAAAGCAGTCTTCCATGACAAGTATTTCAATTCAGCAGTAGCCGCAGGCTCAAAAGGTTGTAGAGTAAGTTTTTCCAACACAAAATTGAGATCCCAAGCAGGAGTAGGAGCTCTACGTGGGGTCTTATATTCTTTGCCCCTCTAAGAAACTGCTTGAACAAAGGATGCGAAAACAATGGTGGGTCACAATCATAGTGAGCTGAAATTGCTGCAGCATGAATCTTAATGGAAGAGAAGGACAAACCTTTGTCCAATAACTCAGTAAGGTATTGAAGAGCCACACTCAAATTAGGCTCAGAAACCTGCAAATTCTTTGCTGTACTCCAAAATAAAAATCTCTTCCATTTGTCTGCGTACACTTTCCTTGTACTAGGTCTTCTAGCTTCCATAATCACATTTAAAACTTGTCGAGGAAGTTGAGACCTGCTGTGTTTCAACACAGAATATGCCAGGCTGTTAGATGAAGAGAGTGAAGCTTGACATTGAGCAGATGACCATCCTTCTGAGATAACAGATGAGGAATCAGAGGTAAAGGCCATGGAGGCTTCCTTACCAGACTCCGTAGTAGTGGGTACCAGTGTTGCCGAGGCCAATCTGAAGCTATCAAAATCATCCTTGGCCTGTCTTGTCTGACCTTTAATAGTACCTTTGGAAGAAGAGGCAGAGGAGGAAAGGCATACACGAAGGTTTTTCCAACTGAAAGACAGAGCATCCACTTTCCAAGCTGTGTGATGAAACCCCTTTGTGCAATACTGTGGCAGCTGGTGGTTTAGTGGAGAAGCGAACAGATCTATGTCTGGAGTTCCCCATGACACTGTCAATTTTTGAAATACATGAAGATCCAGTTTCCACTCGTGGGGATCCATGATTTGTCTGCTTAACACATCTGCTAAGGAGTTCTGTGCTCCCGGCAGAAACCTTGCCTGAAGAGTTAGTTGCAAGCTTAGCGCAGTCTCCCATAAAATCATTGCTTGCCTGCATAGAGGATAAGAATGTGTTCCCCTTGCTTGTTGATGTACCACATGACAGTTGTGTTGTCTGTTAGAATCAACACCTGCCCTGGAAGAAGTAACTCCTTGAAAGCCATTAATGCAAACAGGACTGCTAACATCTCCTTCATGTTGATATGTAGATGCTGTAGTCTGGCAGGCCACTTGTCTTGTATCCACTTTCCATTTAGATGAGCTCCCCAAGCAATGTCCGAGGCATCTGTCGTTAAAACCTGACTCGCCTCTGGCGGGTCACAGAGAGTCCCTTGTTTAGGTGACATTCCTGAGCCCACCACAAAAATTCTTTTGAAGGCAAGGTATTATTTGAATGACAGTGTCCAAATCCTGGCAGTGCTGTGTCCATACATTTTTGAGATACCATTGTAGCTTCCTCATATGCAGTTTGGCATTGGGAAGCACCAGAATACAAGATGCCATGAACCCTAATGCTTGAAGGACTGTCCTTGCAGTCAGCACGGACTGATGAGATAGTTGATGGAAGTAAAGTGATAGACTCTTTTGTTTGTCCGGGGTAAAAAGGCCATCTGGGCTGCTGTATTCAGTCTCACACCCAGAAAGCACATGTCTTGAGAGGGTACTAGACTGGACTTTATTTCGTTCACAGAATACCCTAGGCATCTTAGCACTGCTATAACATGTTCCAGATGCTGCAGAAGGTCTTCCTTTTCTTGAGCCAGAATCAGGCAGTCGTCCAAGTAAGGATAGATTTGAATTCCTTGAAGCCTGAAGTAAGCTATCACTGGAGCCAGAACCTTTGTGAATACTCTGGGCGCAGTAGATAAGCCAAAGGGCAATGCAGAGAACTGATAATGAGAATTTCCAGCTCGAAACCGCAGATACTTCCTGCAACTTAGCCTTATAGGCACATGAAGGTAAGCTTCCTTGAGATCTAAAGTTACCATCCAGTGATCTTTGCCCAGCAGAGGTAAAAGCTGTTGTAACGTCAACATCTTGAACTTGGGAATGTCCAGAAAAGTGTTGAGGAGAGATAAATCCAAAATTGGTCTCCACGTGTTCCCCTTCTTTGGTACTAGGAACAGGCGAGAATAAAATCCTAGGCCCCTTTCTGATACAGGGACTGGCTGAATGGCCCCTATCTGGAGTAACTGAGAAACTTGCTTGTGAGCCTCTTTTCTTTGTGGAGGAGGAACGTCTGGCATGCCTTTGAAAGGGGGCATTGTATGGAAATAAAATCTGTAACCGTGGTGAATGATATCCAACACCCATTTGTCTTGAGTAATTAAATCCCAATTTTCTTTGAAAAGAGACAGTCTTCCTCCCAAAGGAGCTGCCAGACGGGAATCTACTGGCAGCTGAAAAGACAGGTCATTGGGTCTGTTTACGAAAGGACTGACCCCTGCCCTCACCAGAAGTCTGAGCAGGTGAATTCCTGTTCTAGGCCTAAAAGAACCTTGAGCCCTGCCCCTACCACGACTAGACCTACACCTAGACTGGGAATCATAAGCAGGATATGTGCACCCCTTAGCAGGCCAATTTCTACTAAACTTCGTGGCTGCACCTGCAAAAATCTTTAACAGTTTGCATAGACTTAGCTTTGTCCTCCATTTTCTTTAAAACTGCTTCCACAGGTGATCCAAACAACACATCAGACTGTAAAGGAGCATCCAAAATCCTTGTCTTAACATGCTCAGCTAAATTCTGATCCTTCAACCAGGCATGCCTGCGAAGAACAGAACTAGTAGCAGCCACCCTCGAGGAGGCCTGTACAGCATCAAAACCACATTGCAAAGAATGCTTACCCACTTGTTCAGACACATGAACCAAATCCAGCAACTCTTTACACTCAATACCTTCCGCCAAAGCATCCACCTTAGATTTCAATTGTGAAAGGAGATAATTCTGATATTTTAGCATGTGAAACTGACAATTCAATGCTCTCATGGCTAGAGTGGAAGAAGTATACACTTTCTTTCCCCACCTATCCAAAGCCCTTGCCTCTTTATCAGTGGGAACAGGATTTTTAATCACAGAAGCTTTAACACCTTTAGGCCCTTGAGAAATAGTTTCTGGGTCCGCCCTAGGGCTCTTAAACAAATACTTATGAGCTTCGGGCACCCTATAATACCTATCAGGCTTAACAGGAGCAGGAGGCAAAGAGTCAGGGTTCAGGGAAGCCTCTGCAAAAACATCTTCCACCACATTCAACACAGGAGGAATAGCTAAGGGCCTATGCTGGGGTAAAACAAGAATTCCCTAAGCCTTTTCCTGGAATCAGAGTAATCCTGGCCTTCCCATTTAAAGTGCTCCCTCATGGAATGCAGAGTCTCTGAAAATGAGAAATCCTCAGGAGGAGAAGCTGTAGGAGTGGAATCATCCACATCAGAATCAGAATAAGTAGGATACTCCTGCAAGTCTTCCAGAAGACTCTGAAGCCTCTGAACACTGTTCAAAACTATCAAACTCCGGTTCCACTCTAGGCCTCTTATCAGGCGGGGGCATAGAACCTCTAATCATAGTAATCAAATCTTCTGCCATTTTAAGCATATGTTTCTTAGGTACAGAACCCGAAATGCTAGGAGAAGCCCCCACTGAAGCTGAAGTAGGCCTACCTCTCAAAGAAGTTTTGGCAACAGAAGGAGAGGCTCTAACTACCTTGGGAAGAGAGGGAAGAACAGTCACCTGAGAAGCCCCCTCAGCCTGGCCTACCTCCTGAGAAGGCACATCCTGTAACAGTAAAGTTTCAGCCTGGGACTCCATGGAAACTCCTGGCAAAACCTCTGGCTCCACTGAGCCTTCTAAAGAACCGACGTCCAGGACTGCCGGTTCATCAACCCTAGGCTTCGCTGTTTTGTCCTTGCGCTTCTTGGACGAAGCTGGCGTCGGAGCATCCGACGGCATTTTATAATTGCAACGCTTCCCAAACACTAACCTGGCACAGTCTAACCTCCTCTTAATAGTGCGTTTGTTAAACCTAGCACAAGAGCGGTAACCAACAACGTCGTGCTCAGGCCCTAAACAAGGTATACACAAGGTATGGTAATCCCTATGAGGTATCTGTTTCCCACAAGAAATACAGTTATTCACTTTTTGACATCCGTAAAATACTGAGGCAAGAAAAAACCAAAATGTTCCCCAACGGGGTACTTAGCCAACTCTGTTTCGGTCTGAAACTCCGGTCTCGGAAATATTTCAGAACGCCAACCTGCACTCGCAAAACTGCTTCTGCATCGGACCATGCGGCAAAAAAGACTGAGGATATGACGTCGGTCATGCGCATTAGTACCCTGACGTACTGACGTCAGTCTAATGCGCCCTGACCGACGTCAGCCTTATACTCTGGTATTCGGGCCGACTGGATGCGGACTATACCCAATAGTAAGGACTGCAGCAATGGGGAACGAAGAACATCCACCTTAGGCATAAAGGAAGGATTAGTACGTAATGCTACCCTATCCTTATGAAAAATCAAAAAAGGCTCTACCGCCATAAGGGCCTGCAATTCAGAAACCCTTCTAGCAGAAGTAATGGCCAACAAAAAAGCAGTCTTCCATGACAAGTATTTCAATTCAGCAGTAGCCGCAGGCTCAAAAGGTTGTAGAGTAAGTTTCTCCAACACAAAATTGAGGTCCCAAGCAGGAGTAGGAGCTCTACGTGGGGGTCTTATATTCTTTGCCCCTCTAAGAAATTGCTTGAACAAAGGATGCGAAAACAATGGTGGGTCACAATCATAGTGAGCTGAAATTGCTGCAGCATGAATCTTAATGGAAGAGAAAGACAAACCTTTGTCCAATAACTCAGTAAGATATTGAAGAGCCACACTCAAATTAGGCTCAGAAATCTCCAAATTGTTTGCTGCACTCCAAAATAAAAATCTCTTCCATTTTTCTGTACACTTTCCTTGTACTAGGTCTTCTGGCTTCCATAATCACATTTAAAACTTGTTGAGGAAGTTGAGACCTGCTGTGTTTCAAAACAGAATATGCCAGGCTGTTAGATGAAGAGAGTGAAGCTTGACATTGAGCAGGTGACCGTCCCTCTGAGACAACAGGTGTGGAATCAAAGGTAAAGGCCATGGAGGCTTCCTTACCAGACTCCTCAGTAATGGGTACCAGAGTTGCGAGGCCAATCTGGAGCTATTAAAATCATCCTTGGCTTGTCTTGTCTGACCTTTAGGAGCACCTTTGGGAGAAGAGGCAGAGGTGGAAAGGCATACACATGAAGATTTTTCCAACTGAAAGACAGAGCATCCACTTTCCAAGCTGTGTGATGAAACCTCTTTGTGCAAAACTTTGGCAGCTGGTGGTTTAGTGGAGAAGCGAACAGATCTATGTCTGGAGTTCCCCATGACACTGTCAATTTTGAAATACATGAAGATCCAGTTTCCACTCGTGGGGATCCATGATTTGTCTGCTTAACACATCTGCTAAGGAGTTCTGTGCTCGGCAGAAACCTTGCCTGAAGAGTTAGTTGCAAGCTGAGCGCAGTCTCCCATAAAATCATTGCTTGCCTGCACAATGGGTAAGAATGTGTTCCCCCTTGTTTGTTGATGTACCACATGACAGTTGTGTTGTCTGTTAGAATCAACACCTGCCCTGGAAGAAGGAACTCCTTGAAAGCCATTAATGCAAACTGGACTGCTAACATCTCTTTCATGTTGATATGTAGATGCTGTAGTCTGGCAGGCCACTTGTCTTGTATCCACTTTCCATTTAGATGAGCTCCCCAAGCAATGTCTGAGGCATCTGTCGTTAGAATCTGACTCGCCTCTGGCCGGGTCACAGAGTCCCTTGTTTAGGTGACATTCCTGAGCCCACCACAGAAATTCCTTTTGAATGCAAGGTATTATTTGAATGACAGTGTCCAAGTCCTGGCAGTGCTGTGTCCATACATTTTTGAGATACCATTGCAGCTTCCTCATATGCAGTTTGGCATTGGGAAGCACCAGAATACAAGATGCCATGAACCCTAAGGCTTGAAGGACTGTCCTTGCAGTCAGCCCGGACTGAAGAGATAGTTGATGGAAGTAACTGGAAAGATTCTTTTGTTTGTCCGGGGTTAAAAAGGCCATCTGGGCTGCTGTATTCAGTCTCACACCCAGAAAGCACATGTCTTGAGAGGGTACTAGACTGGACTTTATTTCGTTCACAGAATACCCTAGGCATCTTAGCACTGCTATGACATATTCCAGATGCTGTAGAAGGTCTTCCTTTTCTTGAGCCAGAATCAGGCAGTCGTCCAAGTAAGGATAGATTTGAATTCCTTTTAGCCTGAAGTAAGCTATCACTGGAGCCAGAACCTTTGTGAATACTCTGGGCGCAGTAGATAAGCCAAAGGGCAATGCAGAGAACTGATAATGAGAATTTCCAGCTCGAAAACACAGATACTTCCTGCAACTTAGTCTTATAGGCACATGAAGGTAAGCTTCCTTGAGATCTAGTTACCATCCAGTGATCTTTGCCTAGCAAAGGTAAAAGCTGTTGTAATGTCAACATTTTGAACTTGGGAATATCCAGATAAGTGTTGAGGATAGATAAATCCAAAATTGGTCTCCACGTGTTCCCCTTCTTCGGTACTAGGAACGGGCGAGAATAAAATCCTAGGCCCCTTTCTGGCACAGGAACTGGCTGAATGGCCCCTATTTGGAGCAACAGAGAAATTTGCTTGTGAGCCTCTGTGCGTTGTAGAGGAGGAATGTCTGGCATGCCTTTGAAAGGAGGCAAGGTATGGAAATAGAACCTGTAACCATGGTGAATGATATCCAGAACCCATCTGTCTTGGGTAATTAAATCCCAATTTTCTTTGAAAAGAGACAGCCTTCCTCCCAAAGGTGCTGCCAGGCGAGAATGTACTGGCAGCTGAAAAGGCAGGTCATTGGGTCTGCTTACGAAAGGACTGACCCCTGCCCTCACCAGAAGTCTGAGCAGGTGAACTCCCTGTCCTAGGCCTGAAAGAACCTTGAGCTCTGCCCCTACCACGTCTAGACCTACCCCTAGACTGGGAATCATAAGCAGGATATGTCCATCCCTTAGTAGGCCAATTTCTACTAAACTTCGGAGGCTGCACCTGCAAAAAATCCTTAACAGTTTGCATAGACTTAGCCTTGTCCTCCATTTTCTTTAAAACTGCTTCCACAGGCGAACCAAACAACACATCAGACTGTAAAGGAGCATCCAAAATCCTTGTTTTAACATGCTCAGCTAAATTCTGATCTCTCAACCAGGCGTGCCTACGAAGAACAGAACCAGTGGCAGCCACCCTCGAGGAGGCCTGTACAGCATCAAAACCACACTGCAAGGAATGTTTACCCACCTGTTCAGACACATGAACTAAATCCTGCAACTCTTTACATTCAATACCTTCTGCCAGAGCATCCACCTTAGATTTCAATTGTGAAAGGAGATAATTCTGATATTTTAACATGTGAAACTGACAATTCAACGCCCTCATGGCTAAAGTGGAAGAAGTATACACTTTCTTTCCCCATCTATCCAAAGCCCTTGCCTCTATCAGGAGGAACAGGATTTTTAACCACAGAGGCCTTCACACCTTTAGGCCCCTGAGAGACAGTTTCCGGGTCCGCCCTAGGACTCTTAAAAAGATACTTATGAGCTTCAGGCACCCTATAGTACCTATCCGGTTTAACGGGGGCAGGAGGCAAAGAATCAGGATTCAGGGAAGCCTCTGCAAAAACATCTTCCACCACATTCAGAACAGGAGGTATAGCTAAAGGCCTATGCTGGGGCAAAAACAAGAATTCCCTAAGCCTCTTCCTGGAATCAGAGAAATCTTGACCTTCCCATTTAAAATGCTCCCTCATGGAATGCAGAGTTTCTGAAAATGAAAAATCCTCAGGAGGAGAAGCTGAAGGAGTAGAATCATCCACATCAGAATCAGAATAAGGAGGATACTCCTGCAAGTCTTCAGCCGAAGACTCAGAAGCCTCCGAACATTGCTCAAAACTCTCAAACTCAGGTTCCACCCTAGGCCTTTTATCAGGAGGGGGCATAGAACCTCTAATCATAGTAATCAAATCCTCTGCCATTTTAAGCATATGTTTCTTAGGCAAAGACCCTGAAGCACTAGGAGAAACCCCCACTGAAGCTAAACTTGGCCTGCCTCTCAAAGAAGCCTTGGAAACAGAAGGGGAGGCTCTAACCACCTTAGGAAGAGAGGGAAGAACAGCCACCTGAGAAGCCCCCTCAGCCTGGCCTACTTCCTGAGAGGACACATCCTGTAACAGTAAAGTCTCTCCCTGAGACTCCAAAGAAACTCCTGGCAGAACCTCCGGCTCCACTGAGCCTTCTAAAGAACCGACGACTGGGACTGTCGGTTCTTCCACTCTAGGCTTTGCTGCTTTGTCCTTGCGCTTTTTGGCCGAAGCGGCGTCGGAGCATCCGGCGGCATTTTATAATTACAACGCTTCCCAAAACTAACCTGGCACAGTCTAACCTTCTCTTAATAGTGCGTTTGTTAAATCTAGCACAAGAGCGGCATCCAACAACGTCGTGCTCAGGCCCTAAACAAGGTATACACAAAGTATGGTAATCCCTATGAGGTATCTGTTTCCCACAAGAAATACAGTTATTCACTTTTTCTGACATCCGGTTAAATACTGAGGCAAGAAAAAAACAAAATTTTCCCCAACGGGGTACTTAGCCAACTTTGATTCGGTCTGAAACTCTGACTTCAGAAACTTTCAGAACGCCAACCTGCACTCGCAAAATTGCTTCTGCATCGGACCATGCGGCAAAAAAGACTGAGGATATGACGTCGGTCATGCGCATTAGTACCCTGACGTACTGACGTCAGTCTAATGCGCCCTGACCGACGTCAGCCATATACTTTGGTATTCGGGCCGACTGGACAGCGGACAACCCAATAGTTAGGACTGCAGCAATGTGGAGTGAAGAACATCCCTCTCTTTATGGAATATCATGTAAAGGGGCTAGATTGAGGAGTCCTGAAGCCCAGACACCATTTTGCTGAACAGCAATCAGGAAAGCAGTCTTCCAAAACAAGAAAGTACAATGTACAGCTACCATAAATGTAGATGTTAGAGTGTATTCACTGTTGCAGTCATCACACTTGGGTTATCTGCTTGCAAGTAGCCCTCATTTGGCCCGAATACCAGAGATTTAGTAATTCTGCGTCGGTTGCTGTCGCTCCAGGACTGACGTCAGTTTGTCAGGGGTATAAAAACAGGCAGCAGACACCATTACATCAGTTTTTCTTGCCTCAATGTCAGGAGCCCCCCCAAATAGGGAGCTAAGTTATGGTGGAAAAAACAAGAATAAAAAGTAAATTCCAATAGCCCTGTAAGGGGTGAGTAAGAGAGACAGAGAAAGAGAGACAGACAAGTGGGCTGGTGGGTGGGAAACCAGGACTGCAACAGTGAATACACTAACATCTACATTTCTGGTAAATGTACACAACTGTACTATGTTCTTCGTGATTCACTGTTGGTCATCACACTTGGGTTGATTCCCAAAGCTGAAGAATGGGTGGAGGCAGTCAAGAAGAGTTGGGCCTGGGTAGTAATGCCCTGCAGGACTGCTGTTGGAATACCTGCCCAGGATTTGGAAAAGAAAGGCAGGTGGTAATGCTTGGTGAAGATGTGAACAGAACTCCAAGTAGCAGCTTCCAGAATGTCCCTCGTAAAGACTCCCCTGAGGAATGCTGTAGAAGTAGAGGTTGCCCTAGTGGAATGCGTTCTGACACTCTGAGGGATTTGCTTCCCATGAGGTTTGTAACAGAAAAAGATACAATGTGCTATCCATTTGGAAATTATTTTGATATGGCCTTGCCCTCTGCCACTGGTGCTTTCCTGAAGGGCTTAGTCCTATCAAGGTAGAATCTGAGCAGTTTGTGGACGTTCAAGGAGTGCAGGATCCTTTCCTCTATTTTGCTGATTAGTGAAGAAAGTTGGCATATAGATTGGTTGAGAGCTACACTGGACACCACTTTAGGCATAAAAGTAGTGTTAGTCCTGAGGTAGACTGTCAGCATGAAAAATAATGAAGGGTTCCACAGCCATAAGTGCTTGTAGCTCAGACACCCTTCTAGCTGAAGTGATGGCAAGAAGCAAGGCTGTTTTCCAAGAGTAATTTTATGCTGACACTGCAGGCTCAAAAGGGGGTAGCGTGAGCTTTTCCCGTACAAAGTTAAGGTCCCAAGCATGGGTGGGAGCTCTCCCTGGTGGCCTTAAGTTGTTGGCCCCCCTCAGGAACTGTGACAGGGTGAGAGAAGAGAGATTGCTCAGTGTTGTAATGAGCAGAGATGGCAGAGGCATGTATCTTAATGGAAGAGAAGGACAGGCCTCTGTGGAGTAGATCTGCTAGGTTATCCAGGATTAAAAGGAAAGAAGATCAGTGCTGTGTCAGCTCCTTTAGACTGAATTTAGGAACAATACCTTTTCCATTTATCAGCACAGGATTTCCTTGTACTGGGTCTTCTGGCTTAGACAGACATCCAGCACCTGCTTGCTTAGGCTGGTCACTGGTGGAGAATTCAAGGAATAAGCCAGGCTTGCAAGGCTCAGGGTTTGCAGGTGCAAGCTCTGTCCTTCCTGAGTGAGGAGGGTTGGGATCAGGGATATGGATGCCATGGTGGCACCGGTGACAGGCTGGTCAGTAGTGGGTACCAGTGCTGGCGTGGCCAGTCTGGGGCAATCAGTATTGCTTCTGGTCTGTCCTGTCTTATCTTGAGTAATATTCTTGTAAGAGGCAGAGGGGGAATGCATAGATTGAGAGGTTTACCAACTGGAAGGATAGAACATCCACTTTTCAGGCCCTGCAGTGAGGTGTCTTGGTGCAGAATTTGCTGAGCTGGTGATTGTAGGGGGAGGCAAAAAGGTCCACCTCTGGGGTTCCCCATTTCTAGGTTAGAAGACTGAAAGTGCTGGAGTCTAATTGCCACTCATGTGGGTCTAGGAGATTTCTGCTCAAGTCATCTGCCAGAGTGTTTTGGTTGCCTGGCAGGAATTGAGCTTGCAGATGAATATGCATGTCCAAGGCAGTGTTCCACAGGGCCATGGCTAGCCTGCAGAGTGGGTACCCCCTGCTTGTTGATTTACCACAACTGTGGTGTTGTGTTTATTAGCAGGGGTCCTGGTGAGAGTAGGGATCTGAAAGCTGTCCGAGCATGCTGAACAGCTAGCATCTCTTTTTGGTTGATGTGCAGATGAATTTGATTTGGGCTTCAGTGGCCCTGAACGCACATGTCATCCAGATGTGCCCTCAGGCATAGTCTGATGCATCTGTGGTTAGGGATCTGGGCAGTGTGGGGCTGTGTAAAGGGAAGTCCCTTGTTGTAGTTGCATGCTGCTGCCCACCAAAGAAACTGTCCTTAGACAACGTATGATGGTTTCCAGGTCCTGAGAATGTTGGCACTAAAGACTTTAGTACCACTGAAGTTTCCTCATATGCAGACTGGCATATGGAATTAGTAGAATGCAAGAGGCCATGAACCCTAGAGCCTGCAGGATTTTCCTTGTGGATAGCTGGGTTCTTTGGCCATTTGAGCGAGCGAAGTAGCTTGTTAAATAGGCTTGTTTTTCTTGAGTAAGGAATGCCATCTGGGATGCTGTGTCCAAGCTTGCTCCCAGGAATACAATATTTTGACTGGGGACTAGTTTGGATTTATTTGCAATGATAGTGTACCCCCAGGAGGTTAGAAGGTTCTTTACAAAGGTCAGGTGGTGCAACAGCTTTTCCTGACTGCCTGAATCGGGCAATTGTCCAAGTAAGGGTATATTTGAATCTTTCTCTGTCTGCAATAGGCAATTGCTGCAGCCAAGCATTTTGTGAACACTAGGAACAGTGGAGAAGCCAAAGGGAAGTGCAGAGAACTGATTAGCATAGATCCTGCCCTGAAACGTAGATATTTCCTGCATGGGTTCTCTGATAGGGATGTGCAGATGGGCTTCTTTTAGGTCTAGGTTGGCTAACCAGGCATCTTTGGACAAGCATAAGAAAAAGCTGCTGGAGGGTGAGCATTCTGAATTTTGGTACCACCAGGAAGGTGTCTAGAATGGAAAGATCTAGCACTGGGTTGCCAAGTGCCCTCTTTTCTGGGTACCAGGAAAAGTATGGAATAACACCCTTGACCTATCTTCTGCAGAACAGGTTGAATTGCCCTTATGGAGTGCAGGGAATGAACTTGGTTTTGTGCCTCTGCCCACTGGTTTGTAGGAAGGTCTGGGAACCCTTTTGGGGTTGGCAGTGTGTGGAAAATTTGTACCCCTAGGATACAATGTTGAGAACCTATAGGTCTTTCGTGGAGGTCCAGTTTTTTGCATGGTGGGCAAGTTTTCCTCCTAGGGGCATGAGCAATTGGGCAGAGGAGTGGAGTTGAGAAGTCATTGTGAATTTGTTCTGTAAGGGGGTGGGGCTCAACACTTCCTGTTGTAGAAGTGGTACCTCTATATTGCTTAGTTCTCTGCATACTTTGTAATCTTGAGGGGGGGGGGTCTGCTTCCCCTAGGTCTAGTTTGAGATTGCCTTGAGGGGTCTGGAAAGGATCAATGTTTCAAGGGGCAATGCCTACTGAATCTAGGAGGCTGCACTTGCAAAAATCTTTGACCATCTGCATAGACTTAGCTTTTTCTTCCATCTTTTTTAGAACCTCTTCTGCTTTGGTGCCAGACTGTCCTTATTCACAGGCACGTCCAGTAATTTTGATTGGATATGTTTTGGCAAGGTCTGCTCCTCAAGATAAGTATGCCTTCTCAGTATAGACCCAGTGACCGCTGCCCTGCAAGATGCTTCTAGGGCATCAAACCCACATTGCAAAGTATACTTGCTGACTTGGCTTGCAGAATGCATAAGCTCCTGTAATTCATTTTCTGCAGTCTGTAAAAGTAGATAATTTTGCTTAACAAGTTCCATATGTTGCTGGTATTTCAGCATATGAAACTGGAAATCCAATGCCCTAAAGGCAAGAGTTGCAGGTGTATACTTTTTACCCCATCTGTTTAAAGCATAGAATCCCTTGTCCTAAGGGGTGGGGATTGCTAGCTGTAGTGGCTTTATACCTTTAGGCTCTTGGGAAATGACCTCTGGGTCAGCAGTAGGATTTCTGAAAAGAAATTTGAGTGTCATGGACTCTGGTTTCTTTGGAGCAGGTGGTAAAGTATCAGGAGTTAGACTGGATTCCATAAAGACATCATCCACAACATCCAAAACAGGAGGGATAGGTAAAGGTCTATGTTGTGGCAAATTTAAAAATGCTCAGTCTTTTTGGACTGAATAATCCTGGCATTCCCAGTGGAAATGTGCTTTTAAAGTATGTATGGTTTCACCAAAAGAAAAAGCCTCTGGAGGGGAAGCAGAGGGAATGGATTCCTCTGCATCTGAATCCTCAAGCAGATAGGCATGTCTTCATAATCAGAAACCTCAGTCATCGGACTCCTGGTCAGTTAAAGCTGCTGGGGACATTTTTCTTTCCCTTAGTAGGAGAAGGCTGGCTTCCCCAACCAGCATGCTCAGGTCTTCTGCCATTTTACGCATTTGAGATTGTGGCAAGGAAGCAGGTGCTAGAGTTTGGGTCTTTTTTTTAGGCGTAGCTTGTACTCTTGGCCTTAGAAAATCGGTAGTTTTAGACAAAGTACAGTTGTGTACACAACATATAAATGCTAGAGTGTATTCACTGTTGCAGTCATCACACTTGGGTTATCTACCTGCAGGTAGCCCTCAGTCGGCCCGAATACCAGAGTATTGGGATTTCTGCTTCAGATGCTGCCGCCTCTTACAGGACATCAGGTCGTCAGGGGTATAAAACATGCAGCAGACGCCAGTACATCAGTTCTTGCCCCAGATGTTAGGAGCCCCAAAAAAAGGAAGCAATTACATGGTGTGGAACACCACCAGTAAAAAGTAAATACCACTGCCATGAGACATGGGCAAAAAGAGAATAGGTAGAAAGTATAGACGAAATCAATGGGCTGGAGAGAGGGTAACCATGACTACAACTGTGAATACACTCAAACATCTACATTTATGTTAAGTGTACAAAACTGTACTATGTTCTTTGTGTTTCACTGCTGCAGTCATCACACTTGGGTTGATTCCCAAAGCTGAGGAAGGGTGGAGGCAGTCAAAAATTTAGGGCTGGCTAGCAGGCCTTGTAAGACTGCTGTGGCAAATCCAGCTCTGGAGTTAGAAAAGATAGGTAAGTGGTAATGCTTGGTGAAAGTGTGTACAGAGTGCCAGGGTGCAGCTTCCAGGATGTCCCTGTTAGGGACTCCCCTGAGAAACGCTGTAGAGGTTGAGGTAGCCCTAGTGGAACGAGTTCTGATCCCATACAGGGTAGGTTTTCCATGGTGTTTGCACAGAAATGGATGCTGTGTGCTAACCCTTTGGAAATGGTTTGCTTTGTAAAGTACAGTTTTGTACCTACCATAAATGCAGATGTTAGAGTGTTCACCCTGCTGCAGTCATCACACTTGGGTTATCCTGTCGTCAGGCAGTCCCGCAGTCTGCCGGATTTCCAAAGTCTTGGACCGGTGTCGGTTGCTGTCGCCTCATCCCTGACGTCAGTGAGCCAGGGGTACATATATTGCAACAGACGCCATTTTCTTCAGTTTTTTCTTGCCCCAGATGTCAGGTGCCCCCAAAAAGGTGATCCAAATTAGTACCAAAAGGTGTGAACACTGTACCAACACAAAATCCCTTCAGCTATAAGCAAATACATCAGAAAGGCATAGCAAAGATTTGAACAGTAGGTCAGAGGGGTTGGAGGGAGGGTAACCTGGACTGCAGCAGGGTGAAAACTCGAACATCTACATTTATGGTAGGTACAAAACTGTACTATGTTCATCGTGTTACTCTGCTGCAGTCATCACACTTGGGTTGAGTCCCAAAGCTAAGGTAGGGTGGAGGCATCATAGAGGGTTAGTGGAGCCAATGAGGCCCTGCAGGAACTGCAGTGGTGAAGCCTACCCTGGACTTAGAATAAAGAGGTAAGTGATAGTGTTTGGTGAAGGTGTGTACAGAACTCCAAGTTGCAGCTTCTACAATTTCCTTGGTAGGAACCCCCGTGAGAAAGGCTGTAGCGGTAGCTGTTGCCCTGGTAGAGTGGGATCTAATGGTAGGAGGAACTGGTTTCCCATGATGGGTATAGTAGAATCATATGCAATGGCCTATCCATTTAGAAACGGCTTGTTTGGATATGGCCCTCCCTTGAGAAGCTGTAGCATAGGAAACAGAGCTGGTCAGTTTTTCTGAAAGCCTTAGTTTTATCCAAGTAGTAACGAAGTTGCCTGTGAATGTCCAAGGAATGCAGGAGTCTCACCTTTATTCTGTGGATTGGGGATGAAAGTGGGTAGGTGGATGGTATGATTTAAAGCTACACTGGAAACCACCTTAGGCATGAAGGAAGGATTAGTTCGTAGAGACTCTGTATTGGTGGAAAATGAGGAAAGGTTCCACTGCCATAAGTGCCTGTAATTCTGAGACTCTCCTACCAGAAGTTATTGCCAGGAGCACGGCAGTTTTTCAGGATAGGAACTTAAGGTCTGCAGAAAAAGCTGGTTCAAAGGGAGGTAGCGTTAGTTTTTCCAAAACAAAGTTGAGGTCCCATGTTGGTGTAAGGGCTCATCTAGGTGGTCTAATGCTTTTTGCCACTGAGGAAAGTACAGTTTTGTACCTACCATAAATGTAGATGTTAGAGTGCTAATACAGCTGCAGTCATAACAGATGTATTCTAATGCCGTCAGGCGGGTCCTCGGTCGGCCAAATTCCAAAGTCTAGGTCCGGCATCGGTTGTCGTCGCTTCTTCCCTGACGTCAGTGCGACAGGGGTATAAAAGAACCAGCCGACGGCATTTTCTTCAGTTTTTCTTGCCCCAGATGTCAGGTGCCCCCAGAAGGAAGGCAATACATAAAATTATGTAGTAATGCAATATAATCAAAAAACAGTAGTTGCAAGTAAATACACCATAAAAGAATACCCCTAGAGGGGAAGGAGGGAGGGAAACCTGGACTGCAGCTGTATTAGCACTATAACATCTACATTTATGGTAGGTACAAAACTGTACTATGTTCATCGTGCATACCAGCTGCAGTCATAACAGATGGGTAGAATCCCAAAGCTAAGAAAGGGGTGGTAGGCACTAGGTGGAACTAGGAGGAGCCAAAATGCCCTGCAAGACTGTAGGGGCAAAGCCTGCTCTAGATTTGGAGTATAATGGTAGGCTGTAGTGCTTGGAGAAGGTATGTACAGAACTCCAAGTGGCTGCTTCCAAAATATCCTTGGTAGGAACTCCTCTGAGGAAAGCTGCAGAGGTGGCTGTGGCCATGGTGGAATGAGTTCTAATGCCTGTAGGTACAGTTTTGCCATGAAAGGAATAGCAAAAGCGTATGCAGTGGGCTATCCATTTTGAGATTGTCTGTTTGGAAATCGGCTTTCCTTGAGCTCCTACCGCATAGGCCACAAAGAGCTGTTCTGTTTTTCTGAAAGGTTTTGTTCTGTCCAAATAATAACGCAGTTGCCTGTGGATGTCCAAGGAATGTAGTAATCTCTCCCCTTTGTTTTGAGGAATGGGATAAAAAGTAGGTAAATGTATGGCCTGATTTAAAGCTACCCTGGATACCACACTTTAGGCATAAATGACGGGTTGGTTCAAAAGGAAACCCTCTGTCCTGATGGGAAGATGATGATAGGCTGGACAGCCATGAGAGACAGTAGTTCTGAAACTCTACGAGCTGAAGCGATAGCCAGAAGGAAAGCTGTTTTCCAGAACAAATATTGCAAATCTGATGAGGCAGCTGGCTCAAAAGGAGGCAAAGTCAGTTTTTCCAGAATAAAATTAAGATCCCAAGCAGGTATTAGTTGTTTCCTTGGAGGTCTTAGATTCTTAGCCCCTCTGAGGAACTGTCTTAAAAGAGGGTGAGAGAATAAAGGAGGATCAGTGTTGTATTCTTCAGAAATGGCTGAGGCATGGATTTTGGAGGAGGAGAACGAAAGTCCGCTGCTTAGCAGTTCAGCCAAATATTGTAGTATTTGAGGTAAATTCAGTTTTCCAGGGTTCTGGCCCTTTTTCTCATTCCAGACACAAAAACGTTTCCATTTTGCGGAGTAAGCTTTTCTAGTTGACGGCCTTCTGGCCTCCAAAATGACATCCTGCACCTCCTTGGAGAGTAGGGCCTGCTGTGATGCTAAGGAATTTTCCATGCGGCTAGATTGAGTGTTTTTAGCTGACTGAAGAGTTTTGAAGCTGTGCTGAGTCAGAAGAGGAGGCATTAGAGGCAGGGTCCATGGAGGGGAATGAGTCAGGCTCCTCAGGAGTGGGTAACAGTGTTGCCTTGGCCAATCCGGAGCAAGGAGGATCATCTTTGGTCTGTCTGCTCTGGTCTTCAATAGGACTTTGGGCAGCAGAGGAAGAGGTGGGAAGGCATAAACTGTCATTGATGTCCAACTGAAAGAGAGAGCGTCCACTCTCCAGGCCTTTGGATGGAAGATCCTCGAGCAGAATTTTGTCAAGTGATGATTTTTGTGGGAGGCAAAGAGATCTGTGTCTGGCCTTCCCCATTCTTGGATTATTTCTGTAAAAACTTTTGGATGCAACTTCCATTCGTGTGGATCTGTCATATTCCTGCTGAGGTTGTCTGCCAGCGTGTTTTCCTTGCCTGGCAAGTACTGTGCTTGTAGTTCCATTTGTAAGTCCATGGCCATTGTTCCAAAGTGACATGGCCAGTCTGCATAGGGGATAAGAATGTGTTCCTCCCTGCTTGTTTATGTACCACATAACTGTGGTGTTGTCCGTTCTTATCAATAGTTGACCTGGTTGTAGAAGGTCCTTGAAAGCTATAATAGCATTTATTACTGCTGGCATTTCTTTTTGATTGATGTGAAGGTGCTTTTCTTTTTGGGACCATTCGCCCTGAATGCACCGGTCTGTCATGTGCGCCCCCCAGGCGTAGTCAGAGGCATCTGTTGTGATGACTTGATTTGCTTGAGGCTTGCTGAATAGAAGACCTGTGTTTGACATGCTTGAGCCCACCACAGAAATTCCTTTTGCAGACATGGAATTACTGGTATTACTGTTTCCAAACTGTGGCTGTGTTGACACCATATGTTTTTTAGGTACCATTGTAGTTTTCTCATATGCAGCTTTGCACATGGGATTAGTAAGATGCAAGATGCCATGAATCCCACAGCCTGCAGGATTTTCCTTGCAGTCAGCCTGGTGCAATCTGCCAGTGTTCTGAAATATTGAATTAGTTGCCCCTGCTTCTCTGGCGTGAGGTAGGCCATCTGGGTGTTTGTGTCCAAATTGGCACCCAGGAAAGTTATATTCAGAGTGGGTATTAGCCTTGATTTCTCTTTGCTGACTGTGTATCCCAGAGAGTTTAATAACATTATTACATAAGCCACATGTTTCAGAAGAATGTGCTTAATAACGGTATATTTGTATCCCTTGAAGTCTGCAGTAGGCAATTACTGATGCCAGGCATTTCGTGAATACTCTGGGCGCAGTCGATAAGCCAAAGGGCAATGCAGAGAATTGATAATGGGTTGAACCTGCAAGAAATCTGAGGTATCTTCTGCAATTGTCTGATTGGGACATGCAGGTATGCCTCCTTGAGGTCCAATGTTACCAGCCAAGACTCCTTGCCCAGCATGGGAAGAAGTTGCTGTAGGGTGAGCATCTTGAATTTTGGTACGAGTAGGAATGTGTTTAGGATGGAAAGATCCAAAATAGGTCTCCAATCTTTTCCCTTCCTTGGCACCAGAAATAGCCTGGAATAAAAACCTTGACCTTGTTCGTGTGTAGGTACCTCTTGAATAGCTTTCATGTTTATAAGATCTGAAATTTGCTTTTGTGCCTCTGCCCTTTGATTGTGTGGCAGTTTTGGCATGCCTCTCATTTTTGGAAGGGTATGAAAATGGAATTTGTAGCCTCTATTTATAATGTCCAGGATCCATTTGTCCTTTGTGACATGCCAATTTTTTGAGAATAGTGCCAGCTTTCCTCCTAAGGGGGCTGCCATTTGAGACCTGGTTGGCCTGCAAAGGGGAAAGTCATTGGGTTTGCTTTCTGGAACATTGTGAGTTGTCCTCACCACCTCTGTGTAGGAGCTTGCCATTGTCTGCCTCTGTACGATCCTTGTGATTGTCCTCTGCCCCTCGGGCGCCTGTATCTGCCTCTTTGGGGTCTGTCTGTGGCAGGAAAGGACCAGTTTTTGGAAGGCCAATTTCTACTAAAACGTGGGGGATGAACCTGCAGAAATTCTCTGTTTGCATTGATTTAGCTTTTTCCTCCATTTTCTGTAATACTTCCTCAGCATTTGCCCCAAATGGTACATCCTTTTGAAGAGGGGCGTCTAGTAATTTAGCTTTGACATAATCAGGCAAGGCTTGTTCCTTGAGCCAGGCATGCCTACGTATGACTGAGCCTGTAACAGCAGCTCTACATGAGGCCTCTAGAGCATCAAAACCGCATTGTAAGGTATGTTTACCCACTTGTTCTGCACTATGCATCAAATCCTGCAACTCCTTCAAGTCTGGTTGTTCAGGTTGTGACATTTTACTTTTCAAATGAGATAACAGAAACGGTTGGTATTTTAGCATATGAAACTGACACAGTTTAAGGCCCTCATGGTTAAGGTAGCAGAGGTATATACCTTTTTTCCCCACCTTTCTAAGGATCTGGAATCTCTCTCGGAAGGCAATGGATTCTTGGCAATGGAAGCCTCAACTCCCTTGGGCCCCTGTGAGATGGTTTCTAGGTCAGCAGCATGGCTTTTGTAAAGAAATTGGTGCAAGTCAGGAACCCTATAGTACCTGTCAGGCTTAACTGGAGCTGGAGGTAGAGAGTCCGGGTTAAGGCAGGCCTCAGAGTAAACATCATCTAGTATGTCCAAGACAGGAGGTATAGCCAGAGGCCTGTGCTGCGGTAAACAAAAGAAATTCCCTGAGCCTTTTCTTGGAATCTGAATAATCCTGGCCTTCCCAGTGGAAGCGTTCCCTTAAGGTATGCAAAGTTTCCCCAAATGAGAAATCCTCAGGGGGGGGGGGTGGGATACAGAAGGAATAGACTCCTCCGCATCAGTGTCTTCAAAAGGGGAGTAAGAATGTTCCTGATCATCAGAGTGCTCTGAAATAATGGAGCCCTGATCAGAGGAGGGGGAATCTTCCTCCACTCTGAGCCTTTTGTCCGGTGGGGGCTGAGAACCTCTGATTAGAGTAATTAAATCCTCAGCCATTTTAAGCATCTGTTTCTTAAGCATGGGGCCTGGAGATGGGCACTGTGAAAGCCTTGATGGAGAAAGAAGAAGGTTTGAAGACACCTTGAGTGGAGGTGGACCTGTCTACATTCTGAGTTTCAACGCCAAGAGTGGCTTCGGTATCTGTAGCCGGGGTGTGGGCCGAGGAGCCTGCGACCTCGGGCACAGGAGACACAGTCAAAGTGTAGTCGGTAATCAGGGGCTGTGTAGGTGCCTCGCTGAGAACCGGACCACGTGTAGTCTGCTTTGGCGTGGTGTCGGTAGAGGCCGCGGACCTCGTGCATCTGTCCTTGTCTTAGCGGTTTTTAGACAAAACCGGAGTCGGAATATCCGACGACATAGTAGTTAAATGCTTTCCCAAAATAATGCTGGGTGAACTCCGCCAGATGCTTAAGTGCGTTTGTTGAATGTAGCACAAAGCGACAGACCGAGACGTCGTGGTCTGGGCCTAAACAAGGTATACAGAGGGAATGGAAATCCTTATGCGGTGTTAGCCTCCCACAAGAAATACAATTATTAACCGTCTGACATCAGTCTGAGGCAAGAAAAGTTTCCCCAACGGGGTACTTGGCTTTTAAGACTACTTCGGTTTCCAAATTTTTGTAATCTCAGGAGCTGGCCGACCGGCACTTGCGAACTGCTTCTGCTTCGGGCACCGCGCAGCAAGAAAGACTGAAGAAAATGGCGTCGGCTGGTTCCTTTATACCCCTGTCGCACTGACGTCAGGGAAGAAGCAACGACAACCGACGCCGGACCTAGACTTTGGAATTCGGCCAACCGAGGACCCACCTGACGGCAGGAGAACCCATCTGTTATGACTGCAGCTGTATGCACGATGAACATCTGCCTTAGAAGAGGATTTGAAAATAAAAGGTGGATTCGTGTCGTAGTGAGCTGAAATAGCTGAAGCATGGATTTTAATAGAGAAGGAAAGTCCTTTATGCAACATCTCAGCTAAATACTGCAGAATTTGAGGCATATGAGGCTGAGTTGCGTCTTGGCCTTTAGCTTGGTTCCAATCACAAAACCTTTTCCATTTGTCCGAGTAAGCCTTCTGGCCTCTAGAATAACATCCAGTACTGCTTGTGAAAGAGGGGCTGGTGGGATGCTTAACTGATTTGCCATGCAGCCAGGTTTAAGGTTTTGATCTGGCTGTGTAGAATCTGCTTGTCCTGCTGCGTGAGTAAATGAGGAATTTGAGGCAATATCCATGGTGGGCTGTGAGCCATATTCTTCAATAGCGGGTACCAGTGCTGGCGTGGCCAGTCTGGGGCTATGAGAATAAGTCGAGGTTTCTCCTTTTTGACCTTCAAAAGAACCTTTGTGAGAAGAGGTAATGGAGGAAAGACATATGCTGTCAGGTTTTTCCAACTGAAGGAGAGAGCGTCCACTTTCCAAGCTTGATGGTGGAATGTCCTTGCACAAAATTTTGTCCGCTGGTAGTTTTGAGGACTGGCAAACCGGTCTATATTTGGTAGACCCCATCTTTGAGTTATCATTGTAAATATTTGTGGTACTAGCTTCCACTCGTGGGGATCTTTGATGTTTCTGCTTAGGTCGTCTGCCAATGTGTTTTTCTGTCCTGGCAGGAATTGAGCCTGTAACTGGACTTGGTAGGCCAGAGCTGTGTTCCATAAGATTATTGCTTGCCTGCAGAGAGGGTAGGAATGTGTGCCCCCTTGTTTATGTACCACATTACTGTGGTGTTGTCCGTCTTTATTGCAAGTTGTCCTGGCTGTAGTAGATCCTTGAAGGTTGTCAGAGCTTTCTGTACAGCTAGCATCTCTTTTTGGTTTATGTGCAGTTTTCTTTGTTCTGCAGTCCATAGGCCTTGAATGCATTGGCCTGCCATGTGTGCCCCCCAGGCATAGTCTGAAGCATCTGTTGTGATAGTTTGCCTAGGTAGGGGCAAGATGAAAGACTGACCCTTGTTGACGTGACATGTCTGTGCCCACCATAGAAATTCCTGTTGAAGGCAGGGAATGAGAGAGATCACTGTCTCCAGGCTGTGGCTTTGTTGAGACCATACGCTTTCTAGGTACCACTGTAATTTCTTCATATGCAGTTTTGCAAATGGTATCAGAATGCAAGATGCCATGAAGCCCAAAGCCTGCAGAATTTTTCTTGCAGTTAATTGGGTCTTTGTTGCCATTGTCTTGAAATATTGAGTCAGTTGTAATTGCTTGTCTGGTGTAAGATAAGCCTTCTGGGCAGTTGTGTCCAAGCTGGCACCCAGGAATGTCATTTTTTGTGAGGGTACTAGTTTTGACTTCTTTTCGTTTAATGTGTACCCCAGACAATTTAGTAGATGCTTCACAAAAGCCAGATGTTGTAAGAGAACGTCCTTTCTTTCTGCTTGGATGAGGCAGTCATCCAGATATGGATATATTTGAATTCCTCTGTCTGCAGTATGCAGTTACTGGTGCAAGGCATTTTGTGAATACTCTGGGCGCAGTAGATAAGCCAAAGAGCAGTGCAGATAATTGATAATGGGTTGAACCTGCAATGAAACGGAGGTATCTTCTGCAACTTTGTCTGATAGGGACATGCAGGTATGCCTCCTTGAGGTCCAACATTACCAGCCATGCTTCCTTGCCCAACATGGGAAGTAGCTGCTGTAGTGTTAGCATCTTGAATTTGGGAACTTGTAAGTGTTTAGAATTGAAAGGTCCAGAATTGGTCTCAAAGCATTTTCTTTTCTGGGTACTAGGAAGAGTCTTGAGTAAAATCCTTGGCCTTGCTCTTGAGTTGGTACCCTTTGAATGGCTCTCATGGCCATGAGAGCTGTAATTTGTTTTTGAGCCTCTGCACTTTGATTTTGTGGCAGGTTTGGCATTCCTCTTTTTATTGGCAAGGTGTGAAAGTGGAATCTGTATCTTTGTACAATTATGTCTAGGACCCATTTGTCCTTTGTGACCATGTGCCAGTTGTCTGCAAATAGTGCTAGTTTTCCCCCCAAGGGGGCTGACAAAAGAGCTTTGTTTGGCCAGCTGAGGTGCAAGTCATTGAGTTTGCCTTCTGGTGGGTTGAGACCTGTCTTCTCCCTTCTGGGTTGGAGTGCCCCATTGGCGAGGCTTATACTGAGCTTGTGGTTGTCCACTGCCCCTTGGGCGCCTGTATTTACCCCTCTGAGGCCCGTCAGTGGCTGGAAAGGACCAATTTTTTGTTGGCCAGTTTCTGCTGAAGCGAGGGGGTTGTACTTGTAGTAAATCTTTGACTGTCTGCATTGATTTCACCTTATCTTCCATTTTCTTTAAAACTTCTTCTGCTTTAACACCAAAAAGAACATCCTGCTGTAAAGGAGCATCTAATAGTTTTGCTTTAACATGATCAGGCAGACTTTGTTCTTTTAACCAGGCATGCCTACGTATAACTGATCCAGTGACAGCTGCTCTGCAGGAGGCCTCTAAAGAATCAAACCCACATTGTAAGGTATGTTTGCCCACCTGCTCGGTGGCGTGCAACAAGTCCTGTACTTCTTTCATTTCAGATTGTTGAGGTAAGGTGGTTATCTTTTGTTTTAACTGACAGATCAGAAATTGCTGACACTTAAGCATATGAAATTGACAGTTTAGTGCTCTCATAGCTAAAGTGGCTGAGGTGTAAACCTTTTTCCCCCATCTGTCTAGTGCTCTTGAATCCCTTTCAGAAGGTACTGGATTTTTAGCCATGGAAGCCTTAGCCCCCTAGGGACCCTGGGAGATTGTCTCTGGGTCAGCTACTGGGCTTTTGTAAAGGAATTTGTGGGAATCAGGTACTCTGTAGTATCTGTCAGGCTTGGCCGGGGCAGGAGGTACAGAGTCAGGGTTGAAACTGGATTCTAAGTAGACATCATCCACAATGTCCAAAACAGGAGGGATGGCTAGAGGTCTGTGTTGGGGGAGTAAAAGAAACTCTCAGCCTTTTCTTGGAATCAGAGTAATCCTGAGCTTCCCAGCGAAAATGTTCCCTCATAGTGTGTAAAGTTTCCCCAAAAGAGTAATCTTCTGGAGGAGAAGCTGAGGGAATAGATTCCTCAGCATCAGAATCTTCATAAGGAGAGAAGGAATAGTCTTGGTCCTCAGAGGAATCCGAAGAAATAGACAATTGTTCAGAGGAAGCAGAATCATCCTCTTGTCTAGGCCTTTTGTCAGGAGGAGACTGTGAATCCCCAATAAGAGAAATCAAATCTTCAGCCATTTTGAGCATCTGTTTCTTAGGCATAGGGCCTTGAACAGGAGACCTGAAGTAAAGCCTTTTTCGATTTAGGAGTCTTCAACTTGGAAAACGTTTTGACTGTAAGAGTAGTCTGTCTGAAAACGCCTTCAGAAACCGATGGCGTTTCAGAAGTACCGACGCCCTTGGAAGGTAAATCGTCGGAAGGGCCTGAAGTAAAAGGCTGCATCGGCCTAGTACATTCCGTCAAAATATCTGTAGCGGTCTCGGGTTCCAGAACTCCGGTAGTCAGAGGCTGCGTCGGAGCCTCACTGATAACCGGAGAACCAGAGACCGGATCAACCAAGGCCTCGGAATCGGGCTTAGGCCTGGGCGGTCTGTCCTTGTCCCTGCGTTTTTTGTGCACGCCGGTAGTCTGTAGCTCCGACGGCATGTTATAGTTAAATTTTCTACCAAAAAAGTGTTGTGCGAAATCAAAACGTCTTCTAATAGCAAGTCTATTAAATCTAGCACAAAAACAAGTGACGTCATGATCAGGGCCTAGGCAAGGTATGCAATAAGAATGAAAATCCTTATGAGGTATTTGCTTCCCACAGGAAATACAATTGTTAACTTTTTCTGACATCGGTCTGAGGCAAGAAAAGTTTCCCCAACGGGGTACTTGGCTTTATAGAAGACTTCTGTCTGAAATTCGAATTCGAAAATCTCAGGAGTCGGCCGACCGGCACTTGCAAACTGCTTCAGGCACCACGTGGCAAGACAGACTGAAGAAAATGGCGTCAGTTGCAATGTATGTACCCCTGGTGCACTGACGTCAGGGATGAGGCGACAGCAACTGATGTCGGACCAAGATTTTGGAAATCCGGTCGACTGCGGGACCGCCTGACAACAGGATAACCCAAGTGTGATGACTGCAGCAGGGTAACACGATGAACATCTGCCTTATCCTCTCTGCCCCTCTAGCAAAGCTGACTAGCAGCTGGTCATTTTCTGAAAGGTTCAAGTCCTGTCAAGGTAGAATTGGAGCTGTCTGTGCACATCCGAGGAGTGCAGGATCCTTTCCCCTTTATTCGGAAGATTAGGGAAAAAAATGGTAAATGGATGGATTGATTTAAAGCCACACTGGATACCACCTCGGGCATAAATGATGGGTTAGTACGGAGGGAAACCCTGTCAGCATGGAAAATAATGAAGGGTTCTATAACCATTAGTGTCCAACTCAAACGCTCTTCTTGCTGAAGTGATGGCTAGCAGTAAGGCTGTTTTCCAAGAGAGGAATTTTAACTCTGTTGCAGCAGCAGGCTCAAAGGGGGTGAAGCGGGAGTTTCTGTAGTACAAAGAGAAGGTCCCAGGCAGGGGTGGGAGCTCTCCTCAAGGGTCTTAAATTGTTAGCTCCCCTCAGGAACTGTTTGAGAGTGTGAGAAAAGAAGAGGTTCGGTATTGTAATGAGCTGAGATGGCAGAGGCATGAATCTTAATGAAGATAAGCCTCTGTAGAGCAGCTCTGCTAGGTAATCTAGGATTTGAGGTAAGGTGGGCATGGCTGTGTCCTTCCCTTGAGACTGGCTCCAAGAACAATATCTTTTCCACTTTTCTGAATAGGATTTCCAAGTACTAGGCCTTCTGGCCTCAAGGATTATGTCCAGCACCTGTTTGAGGGTTGCTGGTGGTGTGTATTCAGGGGGTAAGCCAGGCTGCAAGGTTCAGGGTTTGCAGATGTAGATGCAAAATCCATCTCTCCTGCTGGGACAGCAGGGAGGGGGGTCTGATGTAGGTGCCAGGGTGGCACTGCTGTCAGAGTGCGTAGGGTACCAGTGCTGGCAAGGCCAGTCTGGGACAAGAATTGTCCTTGGTCTGTCCTGTTTGATCTTGAGTAGTACTTGAGAGGGGAGGGGCAGAGGGAGAAGGCATAAATTGAGTGGTTTTCCCATGTAAAGGATAGGGCATCCACTTTCCACACTTTGCTGTGAGGATTTCTGATGCAAAATTTGTACAATTGATTGTTTTGGGGGGAGGCAAAGAGGTCCACTTCTGGTATCCCCCATCTGTGAATTAGAAGTTTGAATGAGTTTGGTTCCAGTTTGCACTCGTGTGGGTCCAATAGATTTCTGCCCAAGTCATCTGCCAGAGAATTTTGTTTGCCTGGCAGGAATTTGAGCTTGCAGGTGCACTTGTTTGCTCAAGGATGTGTTCCACAGGGCCATGGCTAACCTGCAGAGTGAGTAGGATTGAGTGCCCCCCTGCTTGTTTATGTACCACATAACCGTGGTGTTGTCTATCAGGTGTTGCCCTGGAATGATAAGGTATTTGAAGGCTGTCAGAGCACTCTGTACAGCTAACATTTCTTTTTGATTGATATGCAGGATAATTTGTTCTGGGCTCCATTTGCCTTGAATGCATTTGCCTGCCATGTGAGCCACCCATGGATAGTCTGATGAGTCTGTTGTCAGGGTTTGGGCGGCAAGGGGTTGAGTGAAAGGAAGTCCCTTGTGGTTGCATGCCTTTGCCCAACTAAGGAACTCGGCCCTTAGGTAAGGAATGCTAGGAAGCACAGTTTCCACGTCCTGAGAATGTTGACACTACAGACAAGTACTATTGAAATTTCCTCATATGCAGTCTTGCATGTGGAATTAGTGGAATGCAAGAGGCCATGAACCCTAGGGCTCGTAGTATTTTTCTTGCAGATAGCTCGGTTTTGGTGGCCATTAGTTTGAAGTAGCTTGCCAAATATGCCGGTTTTTCTCAAGTGAGGAATGCCATCAGGGAAGTTGTGTTCAAGCTTGCTCCTAGGAATACAATCTTTTGGCTGGGCACCAGTTGTGATTTCTGTTCATTGATGGTGTAACCCCAGAGAAGTTAGGAGTCTTTACAAATGCCAGGTGCAGAAGTAGCAATTCCTGACTGTCCACCTGAATCAGGCAATTGTCCAAGTATGGGTAAATATGAATATTTCTCTGCCTGCAGTACGCAATGGCCGGAACCATGCACTTTGTGAACAACCTGGGCAAGATAGATAAGCCAAAAGGAAGTGCAGAGAACTGATCGTGCATAAAGCCTTCCCTGAAAAGTACAGTTTTGTACCTACCATAAATGTAGATGTCCGAACTGGATAGCATCTGCAGTCATAACAAGTGGGTTGTCCTGTCGTCAGTCGGCCGGATTCCAAAGTCCGGGTCCGGCTTCGGCTGATGTCGCACTCCACCCGACGTCATCTCTGTTGGTCTTCGGGTATATAAGCATCAGCCGACGCCATTTTCCTCAGTGTTTCTTGCCCCAGAGGCCAGTAGCCCTCTTGCAGGCTAAAATTTGGATAGATGCCAATGTTTCCAAATAGATAGAGGTAAACACAACAATAAGCATATATGTACATATATACAAACAAATACACCATAAAAGACTCCCCCCCAACAGCTAGCTATTAGGAGGGTAAACACCCTAGGAGTACCACAGAGGGAAGGAGGGAGGGTAATCCTGACTGCAGATGCTATCCAGTTCGGACATCTACATTTATGGTAGGTACAAAACTGTACTATGTCCTTCATGGATGCATCTGCAGTCATAACAAGTGGGTAGAATACCATAGCCAACTAGGGGAGGAGGATAAAAGTAGATTATGGTGTGTTTAGGATCCCTTGCAGTACAGCAGTGGCGAACCCTGCTCGGGATCTGGAATATAGAGGCAAATTATAATGCTTGGCAAATGTATGCACGGAGGTCCAAGTAGCCGCCTCAATAATGTCTTTGGTTGCCACTCCTCGTAAGAAGGCTGTGGTAGTGGCTGTTGCCCTTGTAGAATGAGGTCTTATGTTCTGTGGAATTGGTTTTCCATGGAAGGAGTAACAGTATCGTATGCAATTTCCTATCCATTTGGAGATTGTCTGTTTGGAAATAGCTTTTCCTTCCCTTCCTGTTGCATAGGCTACAAAAGTTGGTCAGTCTTTCTGCTATTTTTGTTCTGTCCAAGTAGTAGCGTAGCTGTCTATGTACATCCAAGGTATGCAGTATTCTTTCCCTCTGTTTTGTGGGTTGGGAAAGAAGGTAGGTAGGTGGATTGCCTGGTTTAAAGACACTCTGGATACCACCTTGGGCATAAATGTAGGATTAGTCCTCATGGACACTCTATCTTGGTGGAAGATTAGGAAGGGTTGCACTGCCATTAAGGCCTGAAGTTCTGAAACCCTCCTTGCTGAAGTAATTGCTAGTAGGAAAGCAGTTTTCCATGACAGGTGTTGTAGGTCTGCTGTTGCTGCTGGTTCAAAGGGTGATAGTGTCAACTTTTCTAGCACAAAGTTTAAATTCCAGGCTGGTAATGGTGGTTTCCTTGGAGGTTTTACATTCTTGATTCCTCTGAGGAACTGCCTGAGCAAAGGGTGCGAAAAAACAGGTGGATCAAAGCTGTATTCTGCTGAAATAGCTGATGCATGTATCTTGATGGAGGAGTAGGACAGGCCTGAATGAAGAAGTTCGGCCAGATACTCCAGAATGTTAGGCATATCTATGATTGACACATCTTTTCCTCTTTCCGTACTCCAAATGACAAACCTTTTCCATTTTCCAGCATAGTTCCTTCTTGTTGAAGGTCTGCGCGCTTCAAGAATAATGTCTTTAACTCTTTGGGAAAGTTCTGGATTAGCTGCTGCTATGTGATGTTCCATGCAGTCAGTTGCAGCGTTTTTAGGTTTGGATGTATGATGCTGTAGTTGTTCTGAGTTAACAAAGGCATCAGGGGTATTGGCCACATATTGTTCCGAGACATGCTCTTCAGTAGTGGGTACCAGTGTTGTCTTGGCCAGTTTGGAGCTATCAGGATTATCCTTGGGCGTTCTTCCTTGATTTTTAGTAGTACCTTGTGTATCAAAGGAAGAGGTGGGAATGCATATGCTGTTAGGCCTTTCCAGTTGAAGGAGAGTGAGTCCACTTTCCATGCTAGTGGGTGGAATGTCCTTGTGCAGAATTTTTTGAGCTGGTGATTGAGAGGTGATGCGAATAGGTCTATCTGTGGCATTCCCCATTTCTTTGAGATGGTCTTGAAGATGTCCGGGTGCAGCTTCCATTCGTGGGCATCCGAGTGGTTCTGCTTAATATGTCTGCTAGAGTATTGTCTTTGCCCGGTACAAATATTGCCTGTAACTGAATGTTGTAGCTGAGTGCCAGGGTCCACAGCTCCAAGGTCATTCTGCATAGGGGATATGAATGAGTGCCTCCCTGTTTGTTGATGTACCACATGACTGTGGTGTTGTCTGTCCTTATCAACTGGCCCTCTTTGAGAAATGGTTTGAACTTTTGGATTGCCAGTTTTACTGCCAGCATTTCTTTTAGATTGATGTGCAGGCGAAGTTGATCCTGTGTCCACAATCCTTGCACGCATTTGTCCAGCATGTGGGTCCCCCATCCTAGGTCTGAAGCGTCTGTTGTGATGGTCTGGCTTGGTTGACATCTGCGAAAGGGTAGGCCTGGGTTTGACTGGCATGCCTGAGCCCACCATAGGAACTCCTGTTTTAAGCATGGAATTAGTGGGATTTCTGTTTCTAGACTGTGTCTGTGTTGGGACCATAAATTCTTTAGGTACCACTGTAGTTTCCTCATATGTAGTCTGGCAAATGGGACCAAGATTATGCATGATGCCATGAAGCCCAAGGCCTGCAGAACTTTTCTTGCTGTTAACTTGTTCAGTTTTGTTAGTGCCAAGAAGTAAAGAGGAAGTTCTTTTGTTTTCTGTAGTCAGGAATGCCATTTGTTGTACTGTGTCCAATTCAGCCCAAGAATGTCCTTGTTTGGGATGGTATCAGCCTTGACTTTTGTAAATTGACTGTGTATCCCAGTCCTTGTAGCAAGTAAATGACCCTTTGTAAATCTGTTGTCAGCTTGCTTTTGTTGTCCCCTTGTAGCAGGCAGTCGTCCAGGTATGGGTAAATTTGAATTCCCTGTAGTCTGCAATGGCGATTACTGATGCCAGGCATTTTGTGAATACTCTGGGCGCAGTAGATAAGCCAAAGGGCAATGCTGAGAATTGATAGTGCTCTGATCCTGCAAGAAATCTGAGGTATCTTCTGCAGATTGGTCGAATGGGGACGTGCAGGTATGCCTCCTTGAGATCTAGAGTTACCAGCCAAGACTCCTTGCCCAGCATGGGAAGAAGTTGCTGTAGGGTCAGCATTTTGAATTTTGGGACAATGATGTATGTATTTAAGGTGGACAGGTCGAGAATTGGTCTCCAACTTTTTCCTTTCTTGGAACTAGGAATAGTCTGGAATAGAACCCCTTTCCTTGTTCTGCTGTTGGCACTCTTTCCACAGCTCTCATGTTTGCTAACTCCATTATCTGGCGTAGAGCCTCTGTTTTTTGATTTGGAGGTAGATTTGGCATTCCTCTTTTGACTGGTAAAGTGTGGAAGTGAAACCGGTAACCTTGATCTATGGTTTGTAAAATCCACTTGTCTTTTGTTATGTAGTGCCAGTTCTTTGAAAATAAGGTTAACTTTCCGCCTAGAGGAGCTGCTATTTGTTCCCTGGTAGGCGGATTTAGGATCAAGTCACTGTGGTTGTGCTGATGTAGTGGCAGTGGCTGTGTCTGTGCCTCTGTTGTTACCTTGCCACTGTCGTCCTCTGTAGGCACCTCCTCTGGATTGGTTTCTGCCTCTGGAGCGTCTATTCCTGCCCCTTTGAAATTTTGTGGAGTCAGGAAAGGACCAATTTTTGGCAGGCCAGTTCCTGCTAAACCTTGGGGGTTGAACCTGTAAGAAATCTTTAACAGTTTGAACAGATTTTGCCTTCTCTTCCATTTTCTTCATAACCTGCTGGGCAGGTGTACCAAACAAACTTGTCTTGTCCATAGGAGCATCTAGCAACTTAGCTTTAACATGATCCGGTAAAGCTTGTTCCTTTAGCCATGCATGCCTTCTTATCACTGTGCCTGTCATGGCTGATCTAAATGAAGCCTCCAGTGCATCATAGCCACATTTTAAGGAATGGTTGCTAACCTGTTGTATGTTATTTACCATGTCTAATACATATTTCTTATCAAGAGATTCATCAGTGGTTAGTTTTTTAGTTAACTGATCAAGCATAAACTCTTGGTATTGTATCATGTGAAACTGACAGTTTAAAGCTCTAGCTGAGAGAGTAGCTGAAGTGTAGACCTTTTACCCCATCTGTCTAATGACCTTGCTTCCCTTTCAGAAGGAATAGGGTTTTAGCTGTGGTCGGCTACTGCCTTGGGACCCTGGGATATAGTTTCTGGGTCTGCAAGTGGGGCCTTGTAAAGGTGGTGATGAGTATCTGGCACCCTGTAAAATCTGTCTGGTTTGGCAGGGGCTGGGGGTAAAGAATCTGGAGCGGAGCAAACATCATTGAAAGCATCATCCACCACAGAGAGAACAGGAGGTATAGCTAAGGGCCTGTGCTGTGGGAGGTGCAGAAAGGTCCTAAGTCTTTTTCTGGAGTCTGAAAAATCCTGTTGCTGCCATTGGAACTGTTCTCGCATGGCATGCAAGGTTTCCCCAAAGGAGAATTCTTCTGGTGGGGAAGCAGCTGGAATGGATTCTTCAGCATCAGAATCTTCAAAATTGGAGAAGGGAGCCTCTGGCTGGTCAGTTATGTCTGATTCATCAGCAGAATCATCAGAAGACACTGGCTCAGGGGGCTCAACCCTAGGTCTCTTCTCTGGGGGCTGAGAGGCCCTGTCTGGGTGAGATTGAGATCCTCTAATTAAAGAAATTAAATCTTCTGCCAAAGAAAGCATTTGAGTACTAAAAGAGGGCCTGGATGTGGGGGGTTTAACAGGCACTGTTTTAGTAGTCTTGGCTGCTTTAGCCCTGGCGAAGGCCTTAATGGACATGGCTGCTGGAGGCCTAGCAGCACCACGTGCTGGGGTAGAGACATCCAAGGGGATGGTGTCTGATAAGTCAACCACCGTAGTGGGTAAAATTTCTGAGGTCGATTCAAGAGTTGTAGCAGGGGCCTCAGTTGTAAGAATAGGTTCAGCTGTACTTTGATCAGTTTTCTCGGTTTCGGCCGAAACCGAGACACTCATGATTTGCTTTACCGTGGTTTCGCCGAAACCGCGGACCCAAGTGTCGGTCTTTATCTTTGCGTTTTTGGTAGACTGGGTAGTCGGAGGATCCGGCGGCATAATGTACGCAAAATCAGAACCGAAAAACTGTTCTGCAAACTCCGACCGGCGCCTAAGCGTTTCGGTTGAAAGAGGCACAGGCCGAACAGGCTGCTACGTCGTGGGCTGGGCCTAAACAAGGCAGACAGTAAGAGTGGAAATCTTTATGAGGTATTTGTTTCCCACAGGTTAGACAATTGTTAACTTTTCTGACATCGGCTGAGGCAAGAAAAAGTCCCCAACGGGTACTTAGCTTTAGAAGTCTTGAAGTAGTATTCGTAGAAGTAATCTCTGGATCCGACCGACCGGCACTTGCGAACAGCTTCTGCTTCGGGCGCCATGCGGCAAGAAAGACTGAGGAAAATGGCGTCGGCTGATGCTTATATACCCGAAGACCAACAGAGATGACGTCGGGTGGAGTGCGACATCAGCCGAAGCCGGACCCGGACTTTGGAATCCGGCCGACTGCAGGGCTGCCTGACGACAGGACAACCCACTTGTTATGACTGCAGATGCATCCATGAAGGACATCGTAGCTATTTCCTGCAAGATTCCCTTATGGGGATGTGCAGATAAGCTTCTTTTAAGTCTAGGGTGATTAGCCAGGCGTCCTTGGCTAGCATAGGAAGAAGGTGTTGCAGCTTAAGCATGTTGAATTTTGAGACCACCAGGAAGGTGTTGAGAATTGACAGATCCAGAATAGGGTGCCAAGAGCTCTCTTTTCTGAGCACCAGGAACAGTAGAGTAGAAACCCTGTTCCCTTTGCTCTACTGGAACAGGTTGAATAGCCCTGACACCGAGAAGAGAAAGTACTTGCTTGAGCCTCTGCCCACTGGTTTGGAGGAAGGTCTGGCATCCCGCTTGGGGCTGGCAGTGAGTGGAAGTAGAATCTGTATCCCTGGGAAACAAAGTTTAGGACCCATTGACCTTGGGTAATGGACATCGTTTTCTGCATGCAGGGTGAGTTTTCCTCCAAGGGGTGCAAGTAATTGGGCATGGCTGGGGAGGATGATGGACAAGTCATTGTGAACTTTTCCCATAAGGGGGTGTCTTACCACTCCGTTTTTGAGGTGGGAGCACTCCATTGTTTAGATCTCTGCATACCCTGAGACAGTAGTCTTGGTGGTCTGTTGCCCCTCGGTTTGGTCTGAAGACCTGAGAGGGACTGGAAAGGACCAGTTTTTAGAAGGCCAATGCCTACTGAATCTAGCTGGCTGCACCTGTAAGAAATCTTTAACAGTTTGCATAGATTTAGCTTTTTCCTCCACCTTTGATAACTTTTGCTTTTGTGCCAAACAAGCATTCCTGGTTTAATGGAGCATATAATAATTTTGATTTGACATGGTCTGGCAAGATTTGTTCCTTTAGCCAAGCATGCCTTCCCAGTACTGACCCAGTGACAGTAGCCCTGCAAGATGCTTCTAAGGCATCAAAACCACACTGCAAAGTATCTTTACTAACATGGTTTGCAGAATGCATTAACTCTTGTAAATCTATTTTCTGTACAATCTGGAAGCAACATTTTTTGTTTCATTAGTCCCATAATATGCTGGTACTTCAACACGTGAAACTGGCAATTCAAAGCCCTGATGGCAAGAGTTGGAGAGGTATATACCTTCTTACCCCATCTGTCTAAGGCTCTAGAATCCCTGGCCTAAGGAGCAGGGTTTTTGGCTGTAGTAGCCTTCATGCCTTTAGGTCCCTGTGAAATTGTTTCTGGATCCGCAGTGGGATTTTTAAAAAGAAATTTGAGAGAGTCAGGTACTCTGTAGTACCTCTCAGGATTTCCAGGAGCTGGTGGTAAAGTATCAGGAGTACAACTGGATTGCATGAAGACATCTACAATATCCAGGACAGTGGGTATAGCTAGAGGCCTGTGCTGAAGCATGTCTAAAAATTGTAAGCCTTTTTGAACTGGGGGTAGTCCTGGCATTCCCAGCGGAAATGTTCTCTTAAGATATGCAAGGCTTCACCAAAAGAAAAATCCCCTGGAGGGGAGGCAGTGGGAATGGAATCCTCTGCATCTGAATCCTCATACGTAGATAAGGGTAAGTTCTGGTAATCAGAGGGATCACAGTCACTGGACTCGTGGTCTGTTGAATCAGGGAAATCAATTCTGTCTTTTAGAGGTGGAAGGCTGGCTTCCCCTAATTAAAGTTGCAAGGTCTTCAGCCATTCTAAGCATTTGTTTCTGTGGCATGGGAGCTTGAACATGCACTTTGGTCGCCGTTTTTCTAAGCGTAGTGCAAATTTTGGGCCTGAGAAATCCGGTAGTTTGTCAAAAACGAAGTTGTCGGTTTAAGATGAACATCTGAAGGTCGGAAAACACCCTGAGAAGCCGGTGCCTCAGAGCAGCTCTGGACCCATCCAAGGTAGGGACATCGGCAGGTTCCATAGTTGAAGCATCTCAGCATACCGGACTCCAAATGGGTCTCAGCAGAGGCCTGAGAATCTGTAGAAGCAGGTATCAGGGGCTGCAAAGGTGCCCCACTGAGTACCGGTGGACTGTCGACTAGCTTAATGGAAGCATCTGCAGTTTTGGACCTATGTGGTCTTTATCCTTACGTTTTTTTTTTTTTTCCGGAAGATCAGTAGTCTGATGGCTTATCGAAGCCATTCCGGAATACGAACAAGAGCAAAAGAATTTAGCGATAAACAGCCAGACAAATAGTTCGGGTATTAAACAAGAAACAAATCAGACAGCGAAGAACGTCATGGTCTGGGCCTAAACAGGTGATGCAGTAGGAATGAAAATCTTTGTGAGGTATTTGCTTTCCACAGGCAAGACAATTAACTTTGACATCGGTTAGAGCAAGAAAAAAGCATCCCCAATGGGGTACTTTAGAAGACTTCAGGTTTGAAACATGAACGAAAATTTCAGGAAGCGGCTGACCAGCACTTGCTAACTGCTTCTGCTTCAGGCTCTCGCGTGGCAAGAAGCTGATGTAATGGCGTCTGCTGCATATTTTATACCCCTGACATCATGGAAGATGCGACGCAGAAATCCCAAGATTCTGGTATTTGGGCCAACTGAGGGCTACCTGCAGGCAGACAACCTAAGTGTGATGACTGCAACAGTGAAACACGAAGAACATCTCAAGACATGAAAGAAGTCTAGAATATCGGTAATGTGAAGAATTTCCTCAGAAGCCAGTGCCTGCACAGTGGCTCCGGACCCAACCAAGGTAGAGACATCAGCAGGTTCTGTAGTCAAAGAGGAGTCTCGCGGCATACCTGACTCAGAACGGGGTCTCTGTAGCGGCCTGCGAATCCATCAAAACAGGCATCAGTGGCTGCGAAAGTGCCTCACTGAGTACCGGCGAACTGGCGACTAGCTTAATGGAACAGTCAGCAGTTTTGGACCTGTGCAGCCCGTCTTTATACTTATTTTTTTTTCAGAAGATCGGTAGTCTGATGGCTTACTAAAGCCATTTCAGAATACGGAGATAGAGAGCTAAAGTATTTAGCGATAACGGCCCTGACAATGAATAGTTTGGGCGTTGAACAAAACACAAAACCGACAGCGAGGAATGTCGTGGTCTGGGCCTAGACAGGTGACAGTAAGAATGGACGTCTGTGTGGCATTTGCTTTCCACAGGCAAGACAATTGTTAACTTTCTGACATCTGTTAGTGCAAGAAAAAAAAGGATCCCCAATGGGGTACTTAGCTTTAGAAGACTTCAGGATGATTCAATTCGGAAACAAACTCAGGTAGCAGCCGACCGGCACTCGTGCGAACTGCTTCTGCTTCGGGCTCCTCGGCAAGAAAGACTAATGTAATGGTGTCTGCTGCCTGTTTGTATACCCCCGACGACCTGATGTCAGTCCTGGAGCGACAGCAACCGACGCAAAAATACTAAGTCTCTGGTATTCGGGCTGACTGAGGGCTAACTGCAGGCAGATAACCCAAGTGTGATGACTGCAACAGTGAAACATGAACACATGTAAAGCCAATGAAGCAGTGGATTCAAAGGAGAGAGACCAGGGTTTGAAGGACTAAAGTAAGATCCCAAGGAGACATAGGGTCCTTGATCTGTGACCTAAGGAAGGAAGATGCCCTTCAGAAAGACTTTACAGAGCTTAGAAGAGGTTAGAGAAGTTGACCTCTCCTATATGGAAATTAGAAACAGCCGCTAGTTGAACTTTAACAGTAGAGAAACTGGCACCCTAATGAAAAATACCCGCTAGAAGCTCCAGAAATGGGAGCAGGGAAGGGATCCAAATCCCTTTCAGATGCCCAAACTGAAAAATGTTTCTACTTAATCAAACGTTTTGCATGGAAGATCTATGAGCTGTTAAAATCTTTTTAACCAAAGATAGCCTGGGAGTCCCCCAACTATAATGGGAACTTGAGCAGCCAAGTGGTGAGCTTCACACTGGCCAGATCTGGATGCGGAAGTCCAGGAAGGACACTGAGACACCAGAAAAAGGGAACCATACCTGGTGAGGCCAGAAGGGGGCAAGGATGACTGAGCTCCCCAGCAGTTGTGCTTTCTGGAAGAGTTTCAGTATCAGGGGAAATGGATAGCATAAAGAAGACCATTGGGCCAAGCATGAACCAGAGCATCTGAGAAACTCCCCTTGGGGTGGGGGGGTTAGAGCGAAAGACTCGCTGTACTTAGTGTTGGAAGGAGAGGCGAAGAGATAGCAGCAAGGCTGACCCCACTTCAGGAAGATCTGCTTCACTACTGATGGATTCCAAGACCACTCGTAAGGCTTCAGGATAGACCTGCTGAGCCTGTCTGCTAGAATGCTGAAACTCCCTGGAATGTGCGTTGCCACCAGGAAATGGCTTGAGATCGCCCACTCCCACAATCGCATGGCTTTGCGGCAAAGGGGTAAGACCTGGCTCCCCCAAGTTTGATGTACCATATGACGCCCGTGCCCTGGCCCAGCAATCAAGGAGCCTCAATCCTCACCACTAACACCAGAAAGGGCGTCTCATACGAGGAAAGGATAAAAACACAAAGTAAAGTGCAATTTCCCTTAAGAGCACAAAGAAACCGTCTGAGGCTGGTTGCTCCCTTGCTCTCCAGGTCCACAATAAGACTCCCCACTAGAACAGCTGTAGGGTCCAGATCTCCGCCTAGCTGGCAAGCTAACCTACAGTACCCTCTGTCCAACCAGTGCTTCTTGTCCCTGCCCAAGTAGCTGACCCACACTCTGAGATAAGTATTTATACAACTTCACAGACACTCCTGGGAAAGGCTGACATTCTCCAGCTGTGCCCCTACACCCACACTATACAATAGTAATTCCTGCCACCACCAGCTAATTATTATCAGCTACCCAAAGGCCCTTGTCTTGGTCCCCAGAGGAATCCGAAGAAATAGACAGTAGTTCAGAGGAAACAGATTCTTCCTCTTGTCTAGGCCTTTTGTCAGGAGGAGGCTGTAAACCCCTGATAAGAGAAATCAAATCTTCTGCCATTCTGAGCATCTGTTTCTTAGGCATAGGGCTTCGAACAGGTGACTGAAGTGAAGCCTTTTTTGATTTAGGAGTCTTCGACCTGGAAAACGTTTAGACTAAGTGCAGAAACCGATGGCGTTTCAGAAGTACCGACATCCTTGGAAGGTAAATAGTCGGTAGGGCCTGAAGTAAAAGGCTGCGTCGGCCTAGTACATTCCGATAAAATATCTGTAGCGGTCTCGGGTTCCAGAACTGTGGTAGTCAGAGGCTGCGGAGCCTCACTGATAACCGGAGACCGGATCAACCGAGGCCTCGGAATCGGGCTTAGGCCTGGGCTGTCGGTCCTTGTCCCTGTTGTGCGAAATCAAATAGTCTTAATAGTACGTTTATTAAATCTAGCACAAAAACGACAAGTGACGTCGTGATCAGGGCCTAGGCAAGGTATGCAATAAGAATGAAAATCCTTAAGAGGTATTTGCTTCCCACAAGAAATACAATTAACTTTTTCTGACATCGGTCTGAGGCAAGAAAAGTTACCCCAACGGGGTACTTAGCTTTATAGAAGACTTTGGTCTGAAATTCGAATTCGAAAATCTCAGGAGCCGACCGGCACTTGCAAACTGCTTCTGCTTTGGGCACCGCGAGGCAAGAAAAACTGGGGAAAATGGCGTCGGTTGCAATATATGTACCCCTGGCGCACTGACGTCAGGGATGAGGCAACAGCAACCGACGTCGGACCAAGACTTTGGAAATCCGGCAGACTGCAGGACCGCCTGATGACAGGATAACCCAAGTGTGATGACTGCAGCAGGGTAACACGATGAACATCTATAAATATGCAATGTACTCTAGAGCTCATCTCTACAAACCACCCAGTTAAAGGGTTTAAAAGTATTTAACACTAAAACACAAGACAATACTATTACACCACAGTGCTATTCAAGAGTTCAGAGATCACACAAACTTAAAATAATTCAGTAGTACAGTTTTGACATAGAAAACGGTCTAATCTTTTCTAATTCCTAGCTATTGCTTCAAAAAACATACCTCTAAAGTAAGTAACTTAGAGCATAAGGCAGTGCTGATGAGTTGGATATACAGACAAAAAAATGCTTAATCTCTGTTGCAGTTCTGATCAACATTAAATCTTACATTTTCCTGGTGTTCCCAGGCGGACAGATTAACTACATTTACATTAACATCTCCCTTTTGGCATCTTGCAGTTGGTCAGGAACAGAGCAATAAAAACATTAGCATGTTTAAATTTAAGAATTTAACTCTTAGCTAAAACAATAGAAAGATTGTGCTAGTCCAGACAGAATGACTCCAAGCTCTAGAGATCAAAAGGATCAAAGGATAGATTTGAAATGCTCAACTTAGTTTTCCTTGCAGCAGACAGCAATGTTGCTACAAATCTTGAAGTTCAACAGTTCACAGTATTTTCTTTCATGTAGGAAACAAGCCTGTATTTTACATTTCTATTTACAAATGCCAGAATTATGTATCAAATTTTATTTGACTAGGCTTGGCAGCTTTCATCCATCTCTACCCAATCTTCACATCTCTTTACCCATCTCTCCCCAATCTTCACATACCAGACTACATATTGTTGGGGTCTGGATAGCAATTGCCCCAATTAGAAGATGGGTATGGGAAAGCCTGCAATGCCAACAGCACCACCCTCAAGTCCAGGATTCTGATATGCAACTGGGTCTCCAGGGAAGACCACATGCCTCAAACTGTCCATCCCAAGCAATGCCACCCCACCTGAGTAGAGGCATGTCCATTGTCACCGTGGTCAAAGGGGAGGGAAAAACAAACGAGCGACCGCAAAGACGTTCCATGGACAGAGTCCACCAAAAAAGATTGTACATGTCCACGATAGGCAAATAGGATGCGACAGTGGCAGATCTAGAAAGGACCACTGGACAGAGTACATTGGAGCACCCTCATGTGTAACCAAGCTGTGGGAATAAGGCTGATAGTGGCATCTATGAACCCCAACACCCTTAAAACAAACTCTGCTGGAGGAGATGGAAATTGAAGAATGTGCAAGACGAAGTTTGAGGGACTGAAGTCTGGTCAGTAGTCAGGAAAGCCTTGGTCTGAATGGTGTTTAACCAGGCTCCAATGAAATCCAGAACTTGAACCAGTTCTTATCGGGATTTGTTGAGCTTGATTGTGATGCCTAAGTGGTGGGCAGTTAGGATAATAAAGTCCCTGGCTTGGCAGAGTCTATGCTTGGAGGGGGCAGAAAGGAGCCAATCTTTCAGGTAGGGGAAGACCTAGAAGCCCTGCAGCCACAAGTGAGCTGCTACCACCGTCATTATTTTGAACACCCTAGGGGCTGTGGTGAGACCAAAGGGTAATGTTCTGAACTGTTAATGATTGCCGCCCCCCCCAAAAGCCGGAAGCAGAGAAACCTCAGAGAAGGTCTGTCCAATCTTGCACATCCAGTCATTCTCCTGCAAGAAGGGCAGGATAGATTGGAGTGTGACCTTACAAAATTTTGCCTTAGCAACTGACAGATTCAGGATGCAGAGATACAGAATTTTCTTTGGCACCAACTGGATGACTTTTCTAGTGGCTTAAAAACTTTTTGTGTTGCAGCCTCCCTTTGCGCAGGTAGAATATCCGGGAGGAGTTTGGCCAGAATTGGCCTTTGAAAGAAGGGGATTAAATATCCTCTGGAAACGATTCTCAACACCCACTGATAGTTCCTAATCTACTCACAGGCTAACTGGTGTAGAGAGTAAACTCCCAACTGTCGCCAGAGACAAGCAGTCTGGCAACCCTTCAGGGCTGCTGCAGTCTATCATGGAACAAAGCCCGAGACCCTTGGTTCCTCAGACCCCCCCCCCCCGTCAAATCTCCCTCTGCTTTTGGGGGAAGGCAAATCCAGAGCATCCTGGGAATAACCCAGAGACTTCTGGTCAAACATCTTCTCCCCCTGCTGACTCCTGGAGAAAGATCATTGAGGGTTTGAGAAGCGGATTTAGACTGCAAACAGTCTTCCTGTCCTTCTCGCTCTGGACCAGTGTGAGATGTACCGTTTTCCCAAAGAGTGTGGAATCGTACGGGGCATTTGTAAATACCTTGAAAGGCTCAAGAGAAGGAGAAGCCGGAGCCAGATGTGATGCCCGATGACAACGCCTGTTCTGGCAGATCTAGCAGTGCCCTCAGTAGCTAGAGAGAAGCTGCACAGAAGTATTGGCAAGGGTGGCCATTCGAGAGGAGAAAATGTTGTCCTCCGCCGACATGGACTTTGGGGTAGACTGAGTGACCTTCACTAGGTCTCAGTGAAGCCCAATAACGTGAGCCAAATAGTTTGGTGCATGTAGGGAGAATGTGGCTGAAGCATAGGTCCACTTCCTAAAACTGTCTAGTCCTAGACTCAGTTTAGAGGGAGGGATGACAGAGGCAAGGCTGAGTGGGGCCCGTTTCCTGTGTTCCTTTCTGGGTTTAGTCAGATCTCTTGCTAGAAGTTCTCAAAATTTTTGTTGGGTCATTCCACTGAAAAATGGGTATTCGAGAGACAAAGATGCCTCAGGTCCTGCAGTTCCTTCCCTTTGGTTTGGAGGGCTTTAAAGAGATCAGCAGCTCCTGTCCACAGGGGCATCCAGGAGGATTTGATGTCATCAGGGAGAGGTTGCAATCTCAGCCATGAGTACCTCCTGATAACACAGCCTGAGGCAGCAGCTCTAGCAGAGGTTCAACACAATCGTAGCTGCACTTTATGGAATGTTTTGTGACCTGGGAGCAAAAGCTCAGAAGGAAAGATCTTCACCTTAGCAGGGAAATTTGGAATTTCTTCCAATTGTTTTGTTGCATCTGCCATGAGAGCCAGGACATTTAGCCACGTCTGATGATTGATGACTCTTACAGCCAGGGTGGCAGAACTGTAAACATTCTTTTCCAGGTGTTACATCATCCTGCTCTCTATCAGAGGGCAGAAGAGAAGTGGAAGGGAGCAATTTGGAAGTTTTGTCCGTGGTCACAGTAATAACTGCCAGATCTGCAGCAGGAGCCTTGTACAGAAAGGTTGCTGCCTCAGGCACCTTATAGAATCTGTCAAGATTTGGGGGCTTGGGGCTGTGAATCAGGCTTTTAAGAAGCAGTCATGAATGCATCCCAAAAAGCAAGGTGCACAGGGGGCACAGCAGAAGACTAGGGAACTCCAGTTGGCGTAATTCATATATTTTTTTTTAGTCTCAGCGACTTGGCTACTACCCCCATTTAAAGAAATCTTGCATCTTAGTGATCGTCTCACCAAAGGTGAGATCCTCGCACGGGGAATCTGTGCCACTGGACTCCTCCTCTGGGGAGGCATATCCCAGGGGAGAAGCCATTTGTGATTCATCATCCTCTTAAGAACCCTGTTCCACAGAAGGCTGGTCAGTGATTGCTCCCTTGGGGGTAGATGCCATAGGGGCCTGAGTAGGGATCAGGGCCTGACGCAAGGCCAGGAAAACTTTGAGGAGGCCTTGGGTAAAGGGCCTGCCAATCCGGGGCTGTTCAACGCTCACAGAAGAGATTGGGAAATAAGTTTAGTTTTCCGTTTTCTCTTCCTATGAGAATCTGGTGGAGACTGTTGAGAAACAGTGGAGGGTAGGAGGGCTTGATGCCGGCCTGCACTCCACAACGTCCAATTCTATGTCAAACTGCAAAATGAGAAACCCCACTCAGTCACTTGGAAATGAGCTTAGGTTCTACCTTGGCGACCGACTTGGATGCCAGATTTTCCCTCCAGGACATGACCTTGTGCAACAAAACAGTTTCCTCCAGGCCTCCCGCTGAAGGAAGCGCAGAGGACACCGGCATTTCACTGGCCTTGAGAGGCACGGCTGGAGTGAAGGACGCAGCAGTTGGTTCAGGCCTACTACTTTAGCCTTCCTGACTGGGGGCTCTTCTGAAGGTACAAATGACTGATCCATACTTGTGGTAGGACATTGAAGCCTTTGGTTCTCAAGGTACAAATTCAAAGCTACTACATGGCTTCTAAAAGTTTTGGGGACAAATGTGGCATGGTCGTGTTCTCGGCCTAGACAAATTAGGCAGAGCTCTTGAGTCCCTATGTGGAATTTGCCTTCCACACCTACATTTGCCCTTCCTACCCGACATGAAACCCAAAGCAGTAGCAAGAAAAGATTAGAAAACCCCTATGGGGTACTTATCTGGAGCCAGATGTGAAAAACACTTCCATCTGATAAGCGATGACCAGAGCTGGTAGTCACACAAGCTGCAGAAAAGGTCTGAGGTGGATGCATGCTGATGTCCTCTTTAAACCAGATGTCCATTTAAAACAGATGTCACAGAAAAGGCACAGGACGTCGCTCGCACTCTAGAGGTAGCATTTAACTTTTGTATAAAATGGCCAGATGTTAGACAGTTTGCAGGAGCAAACTCCCTGATGTCATGAATACAGCAGCATAGGAATAGGACATACCTTGATTATGCAGTCCACTTCTGCCTCTAGGGCGACATCTACTGGGATTTCCACCACCTCTGCAATGTGAATATCTATCACCAGGAAAATCCTGGTAAGAACTCCGATATCTTTCCCCCAGCGCCAATTCCTGGAGTACGATTTTTGAGGCATGAAAAAGCGAATGCCTACAGCAGAGTGCCTCTAACCATCCTGCTGGCTAGTGGACATCTTTTTCATGTTGAGCCCAAAAGTGTGGTGCCACTGTAAGGTATGTTGAACAATGTCTTGAAGCCTTATGCAAATTACAAAGGCACATCCAGGCATGCCAATTTTAAGACCTGTTTGCTGCTCTGGCTGAGCCACTGGCTGCATTAAAAATGACACATGGCTACAATAGAGGTTGACAGAAGAGCTGATAAGCTTAGAGTCCAGTCTTCTGGATGCTCGCAGGCAAAACTCCAGAAAGACTGAAATTTCTCAGGTCCCTGCGAACTCTGACGTGAGCAAGAAAAATCAGTGACTTGAGTGCAAATGTCACTGATGAATGTCAGTTTCCTGAACATGTCCAATGCCCTAGACTCCCAGTTAGGAGAGATGGACAAACTTTCTGCAGACAACTCCTTTTTGAAGCTGCTGCTACAAAACAGCATTTGCTGGAGGACATTTACTGCAATGCTTCCTGTCTTTCAGAGCGGGCAAAATTCTGTCTGGTTTCTTAGGAATGGGCTCCACCCCCATCAGGGTTCTTCCAATCTTGCTGCGCCACTAGTCAACTTGAGGAGCAACAGGTGGTACCACCCAGGAAGATAATCCAGACCAAAGGCTTCCAAAACTACAAATTCATCTGGTGATGACCTTTGGTAGACCATCCCACTTTTCAGGAGTTCAAAAATTTTACTACAGGTGACATCTTTTCAGGGGAACCTGGGTGAATCCTCACCTTAATCCACATCTATATCCTCCATGAAAGACTCTGGGAAGGAGTCTACATGCTTTGGCTTGCAGATTCTGTTTCTTGTTAACAGATTCTGTTGGGGGTACAGATGGTTCAAAAAGAGAATGGGAGCTGACTTTGCAAACTGCTTAAGAAACCTGCAGTGTCGACTGTCCCTATCTAGCAAGATAAAATGAGGACATTGCACGATTTGGTTGGAGCTTGGCTGAAACTAAACTAGGAGAAAGCATATTCTTTGGTTAAACCCAAAAGCCAACTGAAAAGAACAGCTATGTAAAATCTTACCATAAATCTGAGATGTCCTCTTCCATGTTGCAGTATTCTTACTGTGGGATTCTCCACCTCAGGCGACCAGAAAGTTAACTCCTATGCAAAACGTAAGCCAGGTTGTTGCTAGTGTGTCAGATGTCACATGCAGGGCTATAAATCAGGTGCCTTAAAATGTGACTTCTACACGCACAGACCTCAGAACTGCCCAGTCCGACAGTAGACTAGGTAGAGCCAACTGATGTCCTCTAGACCGGTGAAATGCCATAGACTGTCCAGAGTGACCCTAGTGTAGGAAGTGCCCCTGGGAGCTCCATAGACAAGTGGAAAGGAATGCAGGGGGAGAGGTGGGAGGGAAAGAATACTGCAACATGGAAGAGGACATCTATGGTTATGGTAAAATTTTACACAACTATTCTATCCCTTGTATTCTCATGTTGCAGTATTCTTACTGTGGGAGAGTACCACAGTTTAGGAAGGGTGAATGGTGGAAGCAGAGGTAGCAGATTCCAGAAATCCCTTCAGGATTGCACTAGCAAAACATATGGATACACGATCGAATCTGTAGTGTCTGGTAAATATACGCACAGTGGACCAGTGGCTGCCTCCAGGGTCCTCTTTCCCCAGAAGTAAATCCTTGCCATGGTAACAGAAGCAAATGGCTTTCCTGATCCAACAGGAGATAGTTGTTTGGCGATTGTATCCTTTGCTTTGCCCAAGGCCCTGGGATGAAAGTTTAGATTTTCTAATGGCTTTAGTTTTGCCCAAGTAAAACCTTAACTGCCTGTGAACATCCAGGGAATGGAGTATTCTCTCACTGTCATTGGTAGGAGAAGGAAAGAATGTGGGCAGATGAATGGACTGATTTAATAGCAGCATGTTGACCACTTTGGGCATGGAGGGATTGGTGTGCAGGGTCACACTGCTTTGTGGAAGACAGTGTAGGGGGGCAGGCCATGAGAGCCTTAACTGACATCCTTCTGGCTGAGGTGAGAGCTACCAGCAGGATTGTATTCAGTGTGCAAATCTGAAGTGAAGCCAAGCTAGGTGGCTCAAATGGGGCCAGTGAGAGTCTTTCCAGGATACAGTTTAGGTTCCAAGGTGGTGGGGTAGGCTTCCTTAGTGGTCTGATGAGTAAGACCCCCCCTCTTCAGGAACAGTTCAACATCTAGCCTGGAGAGTAAAAAGAGTCTAGGAGTAAGCAGGCAGAGATAGCAGAAAGGTGCACTTTCACTTGAGTAAGAACGGATTGACTTGATAAGCTCACACACAAGACAAGAGGTACATCTGCTTGAAAGGGATCCCCAAGTCTCTGGAGACACCATTTGAAGAATTCTTACGATTTTAGCATGTAGGATCTCCTTGTGTTAGGTTTCCTGGCCTCCCTCAGGACAGAAAGCACATCAGAGTAGTGGTGTCTGAAGGGTATTAAAAGTTTAATCACCCAAAGTGTTAAGCACAGCATCTCCAGATGAGGGCAGATAAGAGCTCCCTTCTGTTGTGTGAGTAGGTCCACCTTAAGGGGTAAATTGCATTGATTGTCCGTGGCAAGGGATAGAAAGGGGAAAACAATGTTGCCTTGGCCAACAGGGAGTCACCAGCAAGATTTTTGGATTGTCCCTCTTTCAGGAGGACTTTTTGAATGACAGGAAAGGCATACAGAAATAGTCTATACCATAAGATGAAGGCATCCACTCTCCAGGCTAGAGGGGAATGGTCCTTCGTACAGAATTCTCAGTGGTCTGTTCTGGGGGGAGGCAAACAAGTCTATTTGAGGTGTGCCTCACTGGTGGACAATGTCTTGAAAAACTTCTCTGCAACTTCCACTCGTGATGCAGAGAAAATTATCTGCAGAGAGCATCCGTTTAGCGGTTGTCCTGGGATGGGATGTAGACTGCCTGCATAAGTTTTTTTGTATGGCTAGGTCACAAATCTGCATTGCCAGCCTGCAGAGGAGGAAAGACTTGCCCCCCCCCCCCACACCCAATTTGTTGATGTACCATATGACCATGGCATTGTCTGTGAAGTGAAGGGGGCCTGGCTGTAGAAGGGGGGGGGGGGAGACTAAGGGTTAAATGAACTGCAGTCATTACCCTTACATTGATTTTTTTTTGCAGGAGGGGTGCATGCCATTGTTCTTTACCTCAAGTCACTTGATGGTAGCCCCCTAGCCCAGATCTGAGGCATCTGTGTGCATATGCTGGACTGGTGTGGGGGGTGGGAGGGGAAGCCTGGGTTCATTTGAATTTGTTGAATCCACCACCATAGCGCTGCCTTGAGGCATGATAGGAAGGGGACTTGGAACTAGAGGGTGGCTGTGCTGGGACTACAAGCTTTTTAGTTACCACTGTAGCTTAGTCATGTGTGCCCTGGCTAGTGGAAGCCTGGCAATGGTGGCTGCAATAAGACGCAGAAGTCGCATGAATAGTCTTGCAGACGATTGCTGGGTCTGGAGAAGATCCTGGAAGAGGCCTGTTTGGGAAAGTACCTTGCCTGAAGGAAGGAATGCCTTCATCAGGTCTATTTGGATCCTGCATCCCAAGAAGGTTTTGTCCTGCTCTGTTGCAAGGAATGATTTGGGGAGGTTGAGGGTGAACCCCAACCCTTGTAGTACAGACATTGAAAAAGTACAGTTGTTTACACTTACCACAAACATAGATGTTAGTGTATTCACTGTTGCAGTCATCACAGGGTTATCTGCCTGCAGGTTGTCCTCAGTTGGCCTGAATACCAGAGTCTTGGGATTTCTGCATCAGATGCCGTCGTTTCTTCCATGACGTCAGGTAGTCAGGGATATAAAACATGCAGCCGATGCCATTACATCAGTTTTTCTTGCCCCAGATGTCAGAAACCTCCAAAATAGGAAGCATTTACATGCATGCAAAACCCCCAGCAAAAACAAATACCAATGATGTAATACATGCGAAACAAAGTTAGGAAGTAAAGAGAAGTCAGGAGACGGGAGGGTAAAGTACAGTTGCATAAACTTACCATAAATGTAGATTGTTGCAGTCATTACATTTGGGTTATCTGCTTGCAGTAGCCCTCAGTCAGCCTGATTAACAAAGTCTTGGGTCCTGCGTCGGTTGCTATACCTTCCTTCCATGACATCAGGTCAGAGGTATAAAATATGCAGCAGACGCCATTACATCAGCTTTTCTTGCCCCAGATGTCAGGTGCCCCCTAATGGGAAGCAATTAAATCTATAAATACATGGATATACCTCCAACAAAAAAGCAAATACACCAAAAAGCTTTTTGAGCATAGTAAGTGAGAAGAGGTATAGCCAAAAGAAAAAAAGAGGGCTGGAGGGAGGTTAACCAAGACTGCAACAGTGAATACACTAACAGCTACATTTATAGTAAGTGTAAACAACTGTACTAGGTCCTTCGTGTTTCACTGCTGCGGTCATTACATTTGGGTAGATTCCCAAAGCTAAGGTTGGGAGGAGGAGGACCAGCTATAAGGCTCTAAGACTGCAGTGGCAAAACCAGCTCTGGATTTAGAGAAAAATTGGCAAATGATAATGCGTGGTGAAAGTATGTACAGAACTCCAGGTAGCAGCTTCTAGGATGTCCCTAGTAGGGAACGCCCATGAGAAAGGCTGCATAGGTAGATGCAGCCCTGGATGAGTAGGGCCTGATGCCCTGTGGGATAGGTTTTCCATTGTGGTCATTGCAGAAAAGAATGCAGTGGCCTATTCATTTTGAAATGGTTTGCTTTGAAATGGCTTTCCCCTCTGTCCGTGCAGCAAATGCCACTGGCAGTTCTGATTTCCTTTGAGGTTTAGCCCTGTCCAAGTTGTTTGTGCACATCTAAGGAATGCAGTATCCATTCCCCTTTGTTATGTGGGTTAGGAAAGAAGGTAGGGAAATGAATGGACTGATTAAGAGCCCACACTGGATACCACCTTGGGCATCGAGGAGGGATCGATTCTGAGGGACACCCTGTCCGCATGAAAAAGATGATGAAAGGCTCTACTGCCATAAGGGCCTGTAACTCAGATACCCCTTCTTGTAGAAGTGATTGCTAAAAGGAAAGCTGTTTTCCAGGAAAGAAATTTAAATCTGCAGTAGCAGCTGGCTTGAAGAGAGGAACAGAGTTTCTCCAAGACAAAGTTAAGGTCCCAGGTTAGAGTTGGAGTTCTCCTCAGTGGCCTTAAATTTTTGGCCCCTCTGAGGGACACTGCTTGGGCAGTGGGTGAGAAGAGGGGAAGCTCTGTGCTATGAACGGAAATGGCTGAGGCATGAATTTTGGAGGAGGAAAAAGACAAGCTCTTATGAAGAATTTCAGTCAAATATTGTAGAATCTGGAGGTAAACTGGGCACTGCGCTCATCCCTTGAGATTGGTTCCAGGCACAAAATCTTTTTCATTTTGCAGCATAAGATTTTCTAGTACTAGGCCTCCTAGCCTCAAATTATATCCATCACTGATTTACTGAGGGGTGGTAAAAGACAGATTAGATAGCCAGGCTGCTAGATTCAGGGTTTGCAGCTGAGGGTGCAGAATCTGGTTCTCCCGCTGAGACAACAGGGAAGGAGTCTGAGGCAGGTGCCATGGGGCCAAGTGTGACACTGCGCAGGAGGGGGTACCCGTGTTAGTGTGGCCAGTCTGGTGCAATTAAAATTGTCCTTGGCTTGTCCTGTTTGATCTTTAGTAGTACCTTGGAGAGCAAAGGTAGAGGAGGAAAGGCGTAAACTGATAGGTTTTTCCAAGCTAGTTTGTGGGGAATCCTTGTGCAAAATTTGCCCAGCTGATTGTTCTTGGGGGGGGGGGGGGGGGGTCCCATATCTGGTCTCCCCTATTTGCTTATCAACATGCTGAAAATCCTTGGTTCCAGTTTCCACTCGTGTGGGTCCATGAGGTTTCTGCTTAGTCCATCTGCCAGTGTATTGTTTTCCTGGCAGGAATTGAGCTTGTAGATTTCACTTGGTAGCTCAAAGCTGTGTTCCACAATATCATGGCTAGTCTGCAGAGGGGCTAGGAGTGTGTACCCCCCCCCCCCCGCTTGTTGATGTACCACATGAACGTGGTGTTGTCAGTCTTTACCATTAGTTGTCCTGGAAGAATGTGGTCCTTGAAGGCTGTCAAGAGCATTCTGTACAGCTAACATTTCCCTTTGATTTATGTGCAAGGTGCATTTGACTTGGGTTCCATTTGCCCTGAATGCACTTCCCTGTCAGGTGAGTCCCCCATGCATAGTCTGATGCGTCTGTTAAGGTTTGGGCGGCAGGGGGTAGTGTGAATGGTAATGGTAGTCCCCTTGTTTTAGTGGCAAGCCTCTGCCCACCAAAGGAACTCTAGGCAAGGTATAAGAATCGTAGCTTCTAGATCCTGTGAACGTTGATACCATTGCAGTTTCCTCATATATAGCCTTGCATATGGAATTAGAAGAATGCAGGTGGCCATGAACCCCAAGGCTTACAGTATTTGTCTTGTGGATAACTAGGTTTTTGTGGCCACTTGAAGTAGGTTGTCAAATGAGTCAGTTTCTCTGGCGTGAGGAAAGCCATCTGGGAAGTTGTATTCAAGCTTGCTCCCAGGAATATAATTTGCTGACAGGGTACCAGGTGTGACACTTCGTTTATGGTGTACCCCAGACAAGTCAGTACCCTTTGTACAAAGGCCAAATTATTCAAAAGAATGTCCTGGTTTTCTGCCTGAATTAGACAATTGTCCAGGTATGGATATATTTGAATATTTCTTTGCCTGCAGAATGCAATGACTGGAGCTAGGCACTTTGTGAATACCCTGGGCACAGTAGATAAGCCAAAGGGCAGGGCAGAGACCTGATGGTGCATGTAGCCTGCTTTGAAGCACAGGTATCTTCTGCAAGACTCTGATAGGGATATGCAGGTATGCTTCTTTTAAGTCTAGTGTTGCCAACCATGCATCTTTGCCTAGCATAGGAAGTAGCTGGTGAAGAGTCAGCATCAAATTTTGGAATCACCAGAAAGGTATTTAAAGTAGAAAGGTCCAGAATAGGACGCCATGTGTTGCCTTTTCTGGGTACCAGAAAAAGTCTCGAGTAGAAACCTTGCTCCTTTTCCTCTTCTGGTACTAACAAAATAGCCCCCATTCTTGAGAGTACACTTCATTTTTGGCCTCGCCCACTGAGATTTGGGGGTAGATCTGGCAACCCACTTGGTGTTGGTAAGGTGTGGAAGTGAAATCTGTATCCTTGGGACACTATTTAAAACCCATTTGTCCTGGGAAATGAGTTCCGAGTTTCTGGCCTGCAGACCAATCTTTCCACCTAAAGGAGCATTTCAGTTGAGAAAGTTTTCCATTGGGGGGGGGGGGGTCTTACTACGGGGGGGGGTCTTACTACTCCCTGATTTGGGTATGGAAACCCCCACTGCTTAGTCTTGTCCCCAGGAACTGAAACCTGGGGTTTCTGCTGTGTCTGGGTTTGGCTTGAGAAAACCTGGAAAGGACCAATTCTTCGAGGGCCAGTGCCTACTAAATCTAGGAGGCTGAAATAGTAAGAAATCCAACAGTTTGCATAGATTTAGCTTCATCTTCCATCTTTTTAAGAACTTCCTCAGCCTTGTTGCCAAACAGGTGGTCCTGATTTAAGGGAGCATTCAACAATTTAGCTTTAACGTGATCAGGCAAAGATTGCTCCTTAAGCCAAGCATGCCTTCTGAGCACAGAACCAGTAACAGCAACTTTGCAAGAGGCCTCTAATGAATCAAATGCACATTGCAACGTATGTTTTCAAACCTGTTCAGCAGAATGAATTAAATCCTGTAATTCTTTATTTTCCGCACAGTCAGGAATCAACATTTTCTGTTTAAGCAATCCAATCACATGTTGATACTTTAACATATGAAACTGGCAGTTTAAAGCCCTAATGGCCAACACTGCAGAAGTGTAAACCTTAGCCCATCTATCCAGCGCCCTGGAGTCTCTATCAGAAGGGGTAGGATTTTTAGCAGTAGGGGCCTTAATGCCCTTGGGTCCCTGTGAAATACTCTGGACCTGCAATAGGATTTTTAAAAAGGAACTTGAGACTCAGAAGCCCTGTAATATCAGTCAGGTTTTCTGGGAGCAGAAGGCAAAGAATCAGGGGCCAAACTAAATTCCAAAAAAAGCATCAACAATGTCTAGTACAGGAGGGATAGCTAAAGGCCTATGCTGAGGCAGGAGTATGAAATCCCTAAGCCTCTTTTCTGAATCAGAAAAATCCTGGCTTTCCCAGTGGAAATGCTCCCTTAGAGTATGTAAGGTTTCACCAAAAGAAAAATCCTCTGGAGGGGAAGCAGAGGGAAGAGAGTCCTCTGTATCAGTATCCTCATAAGTAGATGAGGACAAATCCAGATCAAAAGAATCAGAAAAATCAGAATGCTGGTCAGAAGATTCATAAACAAATTCAGTCCTAGGTCTCTTAGAAGGGGGAGGTTGGCTTCCCCTGATTAGAGTTGCAAGATCTTCAGCCATTCTTATTTGTTTTTTAGGCATAGAAGCCAGAGCATGCAGTCTGGGTGTCGGTTTTTTAGGCATGGTTCGAGAGTTAGGCCTAAATGAAGGAGGCAGCATCGGTTTAATATGCACGTCTGGAGGCCTGAATACACCCTCAGAAGCCAGCGTCTGCACAGTGGCTCCGGACACATCCAAGGTAGAGACATCCGCGGGTTCCTCAGTTGAACCATCTTGCGGCATACAGGACTTCGAATGGGTCTCAGCAGAGGCCTGCGAACCAGAAGTAGCGGGTATCAGTGGTTGCGAAAGCGCCTCACTGAGTACCGAACTGGCGACTAGTTTAGAAGCGTTGTCGGCAGTTTTGGACCTCAGCGGCCTGTTTATTTTTGTGTTTTTTCAAAATCCCAGTAGTCGGATGGCTAAAATATGACATTTCTGGAAAATTAAACCGAGAAAGTACAGTTGTGTACACCTACCATAAATGTAGATGCTAGAGTGTCTTCACTATTGCAGTCATGACTGTAGGGTTCTCCCCTGCCGGCAGGCAGTCCTCGGTCGGCCAGAATCCCAAAGTCTGGGTCCGGCGTTGGCTGTTCAACCATGCTCCCTGACGTCAGAGCGCCAGGAGTACAAAGCTGACAGTCGATGCCATCTTCTCCAGTTTTTCTTGCCCCAGATGTCAGGAGTCCCAAAACGAGAAAGGTCCCATATCCTTTGCAAATATACCTCAGAAGAATGGTGAAAGAAGGAACCACACAAAAGCAAAAATAAGAGGGGACAGGAGGGAGGGAAACCCAGACTACAACAGTGAAGACACTCCAACATCTACATTTATGGTAGGTGTACATAACTGTACTATGTTCATCGTGTTTCATTGTTGCAGTCATGACTGTAGGGTAGAATCCCAAAGCTGAAAGAAAGGGAGGTGGTCACAAAGAAGGGGCGGCTAAAAGGCCCTGCAAGACTGCAGAGGCAAAGCCTGCCCTAGACTTAAGAGTACAGAGGTAAATTGTAGTGCTTAGAAAAAGTATGCACTGAACTCCAAGTTGCAGCTTCCAAAAATGACTTTGGTAGGAACTCCCCTGAGGAAGGCCGCAGAAGTGGCAGCAGCTCTGGTGGAATGAGTCCGTATACTCCCTGGGATAGAGTCCGTATACTCCCTGGGATATGCTTTCCATGGTGTGAACAAAGTCAGATTCCATGAGCAATCCATTTAGAAATGGTCTGTTTTGAAATGGTTTTACCTTGGGAACTTGAAGCATAAGAAACAAACAACTGCTCTGATTTTCTGATGTCCTTGGTTCTGTCCAAGTAAAAACGTAGTTGTCTGTGTACATCCAAGGACTGTAAGATCCTTTCCCCTTTATTTTGAGGAGTGGGGAAAAAAGTTGGCAAGAGGATAGTTTGACTTAAGGCCACTTTGGAAACCACCTTAGGCATGAAGGTAGGATTAGTCCTCAAAGACACCCTGTCTTGATGAAAAATAATATAAGGTTCCACAGCCATAAGAGCTTGTAACTCAAACTCTCCTGGCAGAGGTTAGGGCTAACAGGATAGCTGTCTTCCAAGATAAAAACTTGATGTCAGAAGAGGCAACAGGCTCAAAAGGAGGCAAGGTTAGTTTTTCCAAAACATAGTTGAGATCTCAAGCAGGAATGGGAGGAAATCTAGGAGGTCTTAAGTTCTTAGCTCCTCTGAGAAACTGTCATGAGCTGGTGGGAAAAGATTGGAGGGTCTGTATTATGAGCAGAAACAGCAGAGGCATGTATCTTAATGGAAGAGAAAGAGACCCTTATGTAAGAGATCTGTCAAGTAAAGTAAAATTAAAGGAATGTTAGGAAGAATAGGATCAGAATCCTGAGCCTGCATCCAGGAACAAAATCTTTTCCATTTTCCTGCATAAGATTTTCTAGTGCTAGGACGTCTGGCTTCTAAAATGACATCCATAACCTGCTTGGGTAGGAAATAAGAAATCAAAGGCCCTGGAATAACCAGGCCGCCAGGCTGAGAGTTCTGACATGAGAGTGTAGAACCTGACCCTGATGTTGGGACAGAAGGTCCGGAGACTGAGGTAAAATCCAAAGAGGGCTCCAGACAGTTTTTTTTTTTTTTTTGAGTTGGGTACCAAAACTGTCGAGGCCAATTTGGGGCCAGCAAGATTATCATCTTGGGCTTGTCCTGTTTTATCTTTAATAATACCCGTGGAAGAAGAGGAAGAGGCGGAAAAGCATACCCCAAGAGGTTCCTCCAACCGAATGATAGGGCATCCACTTTCCAAGCTTCTTTGTGGAAAGTCCTGGTGCAAAAATTCTGTAGTTGATGATTGAGATAGGATGCAAAGAGGTCTATGTGAGGACATCCCCAGACTGCTATCATCCTGAATATTTTGGTGTCCAGCATCCACTCGTGTGGATCTGAAAGATTTCTGCTCAGACTGTCTGCCAGGAAGTTTTGCTTCCCTGGTAGAAACTGAGCTTGAAGGTCCAGATTGCAAACTAGAGCTGTGTTCCATAGATCCATGGCTAGTCTGCAAAGGGGGTAGGAATGAGATCCCCCTTATTTATGTACCACATAACTGTGGTGCCTGTCCGTATTAGTAGTTGTCCTGGTTGGAGAAGATTCCTGAAGCCCATTAGAGCTTTCTGAACGGCTAATTGATATGCAGGTGCTTCTGATCCTTTGTCCAAAGGCCCTGCAGACAGTTTCCCTGAAAACGGCCTCCCCAAGCATAATCCGAGGCATCCGTGGTTAGAATCTGAGTGGTAGGAGGAAGACAGAAGGGTTTCCCTTTGTTTAGAGTACATGCCCTGGACCACCAAAGAAATTCCTTTTGAAGGCAAGGCAGGACGGAGATCAGTATGTCTAAACTATGGCAATGCTGAGACCATACACTTTTTAGGTACCACTGTATTTTCCTCATGTGTAGTCTTCCATATGGTACGAGAAGGATACAGGAGGCCATGTAACCGAAAGCCTGCAGGAATCTCCTTGCAGATAGCAGAGTTAAAGTTGCCAAGGTCTTGAAAGTTGAAGCCAGCTGTAATTGTTTTTCGGTTGTCAGAAATGCCATCTGGGTTGTGGTGTTTAGAAGAGCACCCAGAAAAGTTATCTGTTGTGAGGGTGTCAAATTTGACTATGTTTACAGAGAATCTCAGGAACTTGAGGAGGTTCTGTGCAAATTCTAGATGCTGGAGTAAGACCATCCTTGCTGTCTGCCTGAATTAGACAATCGTCCAGATAAGGGTAAATTTGAATTCCCTTGAGTCTGCAGTAAGCTACTACTGGAGCCAGGCATTTGGTGAGGACCCTGGGCGCACTAGACAATCCAAAGGGCAGCGCAGAGAATTGAAAGTGCCTCGATCCGGCCTTGAACCAGAGGTATTTTCTGCGTTCCTGCCTGATGGGAATGTGTAAATATGCCTCCTTTAAATCCAAAGTTCCAATCCATGCATTTTTGTACAGCATTGGAAGTAGCTGCTGTAGAGTAAGCATCTTGAATTTTGGAATCTCTAGAAAGGTGTTCAAGACTGACAGATCCAGAATGGGTCTCCATGAGTTTTGCTTCCTGGGGACTAGAAAGAGCCTTGAGTAAAAACCCTGTCCCATCTCTGAAAGTGGAACCGGTTCTATGGCTTTCATGGCCAAAAGAGCTTCCACCTGGTTTAAGGCCTCTGTCCATTGATGTTTTGGAAGGTCTGGCCATCCGCTTGGCCTTGGCAGGGTATGAAAATGGAATTTTTAACCTCAAAACCACATCCAGAACCCACTTGTCTTGGGTTATACGAGTCCAAGTTTGATAAAAGAGAGTTTTCCTCAGAGGGGCTTCCAGGCAAGAAGTTCCTGCAGCCCAACAGAGGGAGTCATTGAGTTGGTTTCCTATGAGTTTGTGACCTGTCCTCTCCTCCCCTAGGGGTGGAAGCAGTCCACTGTCTTGGTCTATAAGAAGCTTGTGTTTGAGGCCTTCCTCTGGAGCGTCTATATCTACCCCTCTGAGGCCTGTCTGAAGTGGGAAAAGACCAATTTTTAGAAGGCCAATTCCTGCTAAATCTTGGTGGCTGTACTTGTAAGAAATATTTAACTGTTTGCATGGATTTCACCTTATCCTCCGTCTTTTTAATCACCTCTTCAGCTTTTGATCCAAACAAAACATTATGCTGAACAGGAGCATCCAATAATTTAGCTTTAACTTGTTCTGGCAAATTTTGTTCCTTTAGCCATGCATGCCTTCTAATGACTGTGCCGGAGGTAGCAGACCTACAAGAAGCCTCCAAGGTATCAAATCCACAGTGTAAACCATGCTTCCCAACTTGTTCAGTGGCATGCAATAAGTCATGTAATTCCTTATCTGCACAGGCAGAAATGGAAGTAAGCTTTTGTTTTAAAACAGACAAGAGAAATTGCTGGTATTTCAGCATATGAAACTGACAGTTTAAAGCCCTAATGGACAAAGTAGCAGAAGTGTACACTTTTTTGCCCCATCTTTCTAAAGATCTAGAAATCCTTTTCAGTGGGAATGGGATTTTTGGCAGAAGTGGCCTCAACTCCCTTAGGACCGTGAGAAATGGTTTCAGGGTCAGCAGAAGGGTTCTTGTATAAAAACTGGTGGGAATCAGGAACCCTGTAATATCTATCAGGCTTAACAGGAGCAGGAGGAAAAGAGTCAGGAGTTAGGTTAGCCTCCGAAAAAGCATCATCCACAATATCCAAAACAGGAGGAATAGCCAGGGGTCTATGTTGGGGGAGAAGAAAATCCCTTAGTCTTTTCTTAGATTCCGAATACTCCTGTCCTTCCCAGTGGAAATGTTCCCTCATTTTATGCAAAGTTTCCCCAAAAGAGAAATCCTCAGGGGGAGAAGCTGAAGGAATGGATTCCTCAGCAACATAATCCTCATAAGGAGGGAAAGAATATTCCTGGTCAGAAGAAACTGAAGAAACAGAAGCCTGATCAGAGGAATCATAATAAACATCCTGCCTTGGCCTTTTATCTGGAGGGGGATGAGAGCCCCTAATCATAGTAAGTAAATCCTCCGCCATCTTGAGTAACTGTTTCTGTGACTTGGGAGCCGGTTCAGAAGAGGCCTGTGCTGCAGTCTTTGATTCAGGAGTCTGTCTTTGCCTTTATTAGAAGCTGAGTAGGCCTGAAAACCCCTTCGGAAGCCGGTACCTGCACAGCAGCTCCAGACCCATCCGAAGGAGCATTGTCCGAAGATCCTGCAATAGAAATATTTAAAGGCCTGGTTGGCTCCTCATGAGAGTCCGTTTCGGCCATCGATTCTGAAATGGCCGACGACAGGGGCTGCAAAAGCACCTCAATGACAGCCGAAGCTGGCTCCGCTTGTGCGCTATCATCAGATTTGGACCTCGGAGGCCTGTCTTTATCCTTGCGACGTTTGTGAACTCTGGTAGCCGGGACCGTATCAGACGACATTTTGTAGTTAAAACGCCTACCGAAGTAATGAAAAGCAAAATCGTACCTTCGTTTAATTGCACGTTGATTGAATCTAGCACAAAACCGACAACTAGCTACGTCGTGGTCAGGGCCTAAGCAAGGAATACAATAAGAATGAAAATCCTTATGAGGTATTTGCTTCCCACATGAAATACAATTATTAACTTTCTGACATCGGACTGGAGCAAGAAAAAGTTTCCCCAACAGGGTACTTAGCTTTGAGTGGAGAAGAGAGTCTTCGGACTGAAGTTTATCCGAAAAAAAAATAGTCAGGAGTCAGCCGACCGGCACTTGCGAACTGCTATCACCGCACGGCAAGAAAGACTGGAGAAGATGGCGTCTGCTGTCAGCTTTGTACTCCTGGCGCTCTGACGTCAGGGAGCATGGTTGAACAGCCAACGCCGGACCCAGACTTTGGGATTCTGGCCTACAGAGGACTGCCTGCCGGCAGGGGAGAAAGTACAGTTTTGTACCTACCATAAATGTAGATGTTCGAAGATCCACATTGCTGCAGTCCTTACATATGGGTAGTCCGCTGTCCTCGGTCGGCCCGAATACCAAAGTATTAGGCTGACGTCGGTCATGGGCGCCTAGATCTGACATCAGAGCGTCAGGGTATAAAAGCGCATGACCGACGTCATATCCTCAGTCTTTTCTTGCCCCAGATGTCAGAAGGCCCTAAAAAGAAAGGCCACAGCTCAAAAACAGGATACCTCCCGCAAACATGCCCAACAACAACCATCACCCAAACCATATAACCATGTCAAACTACAGAGGGGAAGGAGGGAGGGTAAATTGGACTGCAGCAATGTGGATCTTCGAACATCTACATTTATGGTAGGTACAAAACTGTACTATGTTCTTCATCTCACATTGCTGCAGTCCTTACATATGGGTAGAATCCCAAAGCAGAGGTAAAGGGAGGATGGCAAAATCATAAAGCATTAGGGGCTGCTAAAATGCCCTGTAATATTGCAGTGGCAAATCCAGCCCTAGACTTAGAATAAAGAGGAAGGTGGTAATGCTTGGAAAAAGTATGTACTGAACTCCAAGTGGCTGCTTCCAAAATATCTTTGTAGCTACCCCTTAGAAAGGCAGTAGAAGTGGCAGCAGCTCTAGTGGAATGAGGTCTGATTCCAGCGGAATCTCCTTACCATGATGGGAATAACAGAAAGAAATACAAAACCCAATCCATTTAGAAATAGTTTGTTTTGAAACAGGTTTTCCCTGAGAACCCAAAGCAAAAGAAACAAACAACTGCTGAGACTGCCTGAACCCCTTGGTTCTGCTCAAATAATAACGTAACTGCCTGTGAATATCCAAAGTATGCAAAATCTTCTCCCCTTTATTTTGGGGTTTGCATAAAAAGTAGGCAAATGAATAGTTTGGTTCAAGGCCACACTAGAAACCACTTTAGGCATAAAGGAAGGATTAGTACGCAAAGATACCCTATCCTTATGAAAAATCAGGAAAGGTTCCACTGCCATAAGGGCCTGTAATTCAGAAACCCTTCTTGCAGAGGTAATGGCCAACAAAAAAAGCAGTCTTCCATGATAAATACTTTAACTCGGCAGTAGCTGCAGGCTCAAAAGGTTGTAGAGTAAGCTTTTCAAACACAAAATTGAGATCCCAAGCAGGAGTAGGAGCTCTACGTGGGGGTCTTATGTTCTTTGCCCCTCTAAGAAATTGCTTAAACAAAGGATGTGAAAATAAAGGAGGGTCACAATCATAGTGAGCAGAAATGGCTGCAGCATGAACCTTTATCGAGGAGAAAGACAAACCCTTGTCCAATAACTCAGTAAGATATTGAAGAGAAACACTTAAATCAGGCTTGGAAACATCAAAGTCCTTCGCTTTGCTCCAAAGAAAACATCTCCATTTATCAGCGTAAACTTTCCTTGTACTAGGCCTTCTGGCCTCCAAAATAACATTCAAAACTTGTTGTGGAAGCTGAGACCCTCCAGGGTCTAAAACAGAATATGCCAGGCTGTGAGATGCAGAGACTGAATCTTGACATTGAGGAAGTGATTGCCCTCCTGAGACAAAAGATGCGGAATCAAAGGCAGAGGCCATGGAGGCTCCCGTACCAAACTCCTCAGTAGTGGATACCAGTGCTGTCGAGTCCAATCCGGTGCTATCAGAATCATGGATGGCTTGTCTATTCTGGCCTTCAGGAGTACCTTGGGAATGAGAGGCAGAGGTGGAAAAGCATAGACATGAAGATTGCTCCAACTGAATGATAGAGCATCCACCTTCCAAGCTGTGGGATGAAACATTTTTGTGCAAAACTTTGGCAACTGGTAATTTAGTGGAGAAGCGAACAGATCTACGTCTGGAGTCCCCCATAACACTGTCAACTTTTGAAACACATGAGGATCCAGTTTCCACTCGTGAGGATCCACCATTTGTCTGCTCAACACATCCGCTAAGGAGTTCTGTGCTCCTGGTAGAAACCTTGCCTGAAGATTGAGGTGTAAACTGATAGCAGTCTCCCACAAAATCGCTTGCCTGCAAAGAGGGTACGAATGGGTTCCCCCTTGCTTGTTGATGTACCACATGACAGTAGTGTTGTCTGTTTGAATCAACACCTGTCCTGGGTGAAGTAAATCCTTGAAAGCCATCAATGCAAATTGGACTGCTAACATCTCCTTCAAGTTGATATGCAAATGTTGAAGTCTGACAGGCCACGTGTCTTGCACCCATTTTCCACTGAGGTGTGCTCCCCAAGCCTTGTCCGAGGCATCTGTCGTTAAAATCTGACACGCCTCTGGTCAGGTCACAGAGAGTCCCTTGTTTAGGTGACATTCCTGAGCCCACCACAAAAATTCTTTCTGAATGCAAGGTATTATCGGAATGACAGTGTCTAGATCTTGGCAGTGCTGTGTCCATACATTTTTGAGATACCATTGAAGCTTCCTCATATGCAGTTTGGCATTGGGAAGCACCAGAATACAAGATGCCATGAACCCCAAGGCTTGAAGGACTGTCCTTGCAGTCAGCCTGGACTGTACAGACATTTGATGGAAATAAAGAGAAAGGCTGCTTTGTTTGTCCGGGGTCAAAAAGGCCATCTGGGAAGCTGTATTCAGTCTCACACCCAGAAAGCACATGTCCTGAGAGGGTACTAGACTGGACTTTGTTTCATTCACAGAATACCCTAGGCATCTTAACACTACCATCACATACTGTAGATGATGCAGAAGTTCGTCTGTGTTGTGCAATAACCAGGCAATCGTCCAAATAAGGATAAATCTGTATTCCTCTTAACCTGAAAAAGGCTATCACTGGAGCCAGAACCTTTGTGAATACTCTGGGCGCAGTAGATAAGCCAAAGGGCAATGCAGAGAACTGATAATGTAAATTTCCAGCCCGAAAACGCAGGTATCTCCTGCAACTGGGCCTGATAGGAACATGAAGATAAGCCTCTGAGATCCAGAGTTACTATCCAGTGATCTTTTCCCAACAGAGGTAAAAGCTGTTGTAATGTCAGCATTTTGAACTTTGGAATGTCCAGATAAGTGTTGAGGATAGATAAATCCAAAATTGGTCTCCACGTGCTCCATTTCTTTGGCACTAGAAACAGGCGGGAATAAAATCCTAGTCCCACTTCTGACAGAGGAACTGGCTGTATAGCTCCTATTTGAAGAAGTAAAGAAATCTGCTTGTGAGCCTCTATCCTTTGCCGAGGAGGAACGTCTGGCATGCCTTTGAAAGGAGGCAATGTATGGAAATAGAACTTGTAGCCTCGGTTTATAATGTCCAATACCCATTTGTCCTGGGTTACTAAAAGCCAGTTTTGTTTGAAGAGTGCTAACTTTCCTCCCAAAGGAGCTGCCAGGGAAGAAGAATCTGGCAGCTGAAAATGCAGGTCATTGGGCCTGTTTACGAAAGGACTGGCCCCTGCCCTCACCTGCAGATTGTGCAGGTGAACTCCAAGTTCTAGGCCTGAATGTACTTTGAGCTCTGCCCTGCCACGTCTAGATCTACCCCTAGACTGAGAATCAGAAGGGTAGGTCCACCCCTTAGTAGGCCAATTTCTACTAAACTTTGGAGGTTGCATCTGCAAAAAACAGTCTGCATGGACTTAGCCTCGTCTTCCATTATCTTCAAAACCGACTCCACAGGGGGGCCAAACAAAACTTCAGACTGTAAAGGGCATCCAGAATTCTAGATTTAACATGCTCGGACAAGTTCTGATCCTTAAGCCAGGCGTGCCTACGAAGAACTGAACCAGTGGCAGCCACCCTAGAAGAGGCCTGTACAGCATCAAAACCACACTGCAAAGAATGCTTACCCACCTGTTCAGAGACATGTACTAAATCCTGCAATTCTTTACACTCTATGCCCTCTGCCAAAGCATCCACTTTAGATTTTAGCTGAGAAAGGAGGAAATTCTGATATTTCAACATATGAAACTGGCAATTTAAAGCCCTCATTGCTAAAGTAGAAGCGGTATACACCTTCTTACCCCATCTATCCAAAGCTCTAGCTTCCTTATCTAGAGGAACCGGATTCTTTACAACAGAAGCTCTAACACCCTTAGGCCCCTGACTAATAGTTTCTGGGTCCGCCCTAGGACTCATACAGATATTTATGAGCCTCAGGCACCCTGTAATACCTGTCCGGTTTAACTGGCGCAGGAGGCAAAGAATCTGGATTAAGGGAAGCCTCCGAGAAAACATCTTGAACAACATCCAAAACAGGAGGTATAGCCAAGGGTCTATGCTGTGGTAAAAACAAGAATTCCCTAAGCCTCTTCCATGAATCAGAGAAATCCTGTCCTTCCCACTTAAAATGCTCCCTCATGGAATGCAGAGTTTCAGAAAATGAAAAATCCTCTGGAGGGGAAGCAGAAGGAGTGGAATCCTCTGCATCAGAATCCGAATAAGGGGGAAAATCTTGAATATCTTCAGCAGAAGAGTCTGAGTCCTCTGAGGCCTGATCCAAACTTTCCAACTCTGGCTCCACCCTGGTCCTCTTATCAGGAGGGGGCATAGAACCTCTAATTAAAGTAATCAAATCGTCTGCCATTTTAAGCATGTGCTTTTTAGGCACAGACCCTGAAGTACCTGGAGGGACACCAGAGGAAGGCAAAACAGACCTGCCCTTAGAAGAAGCCTTAGAAATAGTAGCAGAAGGCCTAACCACCTTAGGCATAGAAGGGAGAACAGTAACTTGAGAGGCCCCTTCAGCTTGACCTGACACCTGTGAGGCCACATCCTGCAAAATCAAAGTTTCCCCCTGAGACTCAACAGAACCTTCAGCCGGATCCACCTGCTCCACTGTAGGTTCTGCAGGACCGGCGTCCGAAACGGACGAATCAACCTGTCCAGGTTTCAAGGATTTGTCTTTGCGCTTCTTCGTGGAAGCGGGCGTCGGAGGATCCGACGGCATATTATAATTACACCGCTTACCAAAGACTAACCTAGCACAATCTAACCTTTTTATCGTGCGCTTATTAAACCTAGCACAAAACCGACACCCGACTACGTCGTGGTCCGGTCCCAAACAAGGAATGCAAAGAGTGATAATCCCTATGCGGTATCTGTTTCCCACAAGAAATACAATTATTCACTTTTTCTGACATCCGGAATTAACTGAGGCAAAAAAAAAACAAAAATATTCCCCAAAGGGGTACTTAGCCCAACTTGGTTTCGGTCTGAAACTCAGAATACGAAAATTTCAGAACGCCGAACGGCACTTGCAACGCTGCTTCTGCATCGGACCATGCGGCAAAAAAGACTGAGGATATGACGTCGGTCATGCGCTTTTATACCCTGACGCTCTGATGTCAGATCTAGGCGCCCATGACCGACGTCAGCCTAATACTTTGGTATTCGGGCCGACCGAGGACAGCGGACTACCCATATGTAAGGACTGCAGCAATGTGAGATGAAGAACATCCCTACAGTCATGACTGCAACAGTGAAACACGATGAACATCCGAAATATTTAAAGGCAAAAATGTACAGACAACGGATAGTGCACTGATTAAAGCACAAAAAGTACAGTTTTGTACCTACCATAAATGTAGATGTTCGAAGATCCACGTTGCTGCAGTCCTTACACTTGGGTAGTCCGCTGTCCTCGGTCGGCCCGAATATCAAAGTATTAGGCTGACGTCGGTCATGGCGCTTAAGACTGACATCAGGACGTCAGGGTACAAATGCGCATGACCGACGTCATATCCTCAGTCTTTTCTTGCCCCAGATGTCAGAAGACCCTAAAGAAAAAGGTCAAAACCAAAAGACAGCAAAAAACAACCAACCACCCTTGCACCAAACAAATGTACAATATCTACAATATTCACAATATTTACAACCCAACCCACACAACCGCCTCTAACCACAGAGGGGAAGGAGGGAGGGTAAATTGGACTGCAGCAATGTGGATCTTCGAACATCTACATTTATGGTAGGTACAAAACTGTACTATGTTCTTCATCTCACATTGCTGCAGTCCTTACACTTGGGTAGAATCCCAAAGCAGAGGTAAGGGAGGATGGCAAAACTATAAAGCAGTAGGAGCTGCCAAAATGCCCTGTAAAATTGCAGTGGCAAAACCAGCCCTAGATTTAGAGTAAAGTGGAAGGTGATAATGCTTAGATAGCTGCCTCCAAAATATCTTTAGTTGCCACCCCCCTTAAAAAAGCTGTAGAAGTGGCAGTAGCCCTAGTGGAATGAGGCCTAATCCCAGCTGGAATCTCCTTACCATGATGGGAATAACAGAAAGCAATACAAAACCCAATCCACTTAGAAATAGTTTGTTTTGACACAGGCTTGCCCTGAGAACCCAAAGCAAATGAAACAAATAACTGCTGAGACTGCCTGAACCCTTTAGTTCTGCTCAAATAATATCGCAACTGCCTGTGTACATCCAAAGTGTGCAAAATCTTCTCCCCTTTATTTTGGGGGTTTGCATAAAACGTAGGCAAATGAATAGTTTGGTTTAAAGCCACACTAGAAACCACTTTAGGCATAAAGGAAGGATTTACTAAAGATACCCTATCCTTATGGAAAATTAAGAAAGGCTCAACTGCCATAAGGGCCTGTAATTCAGAAACCCTTCTTGCAGAGGTAATGGCCAACAAAAAAGCAGTCTTCCATGATAAATACTTCAACTCGGCAGTAGCTGCAGGCTCAAAAGGTTGTAGAGTGAGTTTCTCCAACACAAAATTGAGATCCCAAGCAGGAGTAGGAGCTCTACGTGGGGGTCTTATATTCTTTGCCCCTCTAAGGAATTGCTTAAACAAAGGATGAGAAAACAATGGTGGGTCACAGTCAGTGAGCAGAAATTGCTGCAGCATGAACCTTAATAGGAGAAGGACAAACCTTTGTCCAGTAATTCAGTAAGATATTGAAGAGCCACACTTAAATTAGGCTCAGAAACATCAAATTCCTTTGCTGTACTCCAAAATAAAAATCTCTTCCATTTATCTGCGTACACTTTCCTTGTACTAGGCCTTCTGGCCTCCAAAATAACATTCAAAACTAGCTGTGGAAGCTGAGACCCTCCAGGGTTCAAAACAGAATATACCAGGCTGTTAGGTGAAGAGAGTGAAGCTTGACATTGAGTAAATGACTGTTCTCCTGAGACAGCAGGTGAGGAATCTAAGGTAAAGGCCATGGAGGCTCCCGAACCAGACTTCTCAGTAATGGGTACCAGTGCTGTCGAGGCCAATCTGGAGCTATTAAAATCATCTTTGGCTTGTCCTGTCTGACCTTCAGGAGTACCTTTGGGAGGAGAGCAGGCAGAGGTGGAAAGGCATAAACATGAAGCTTGCTCCAATTGAAAGAAAGAGCATCCACTTTCCAAGCTGTGGGATGAAACCTTTTTGTGCAAAACTTTGGCAGCTGGTAGTTTAGTGGAGAAGCGAACAGATCTAGGTCTGGAGTTCCCCATAACACTGTCAATTTCTGAAATACATGAGGATCCAATTTCCACTCGTGGGGATCCATTTGTCTGCTCAACACATCTGCTAAGGAGTTCTGTGCTCCCGGCAGAAACCTTGCCTGAAGAGTTAGCTGTAAACTGAGAGCAGTCTCCCACAAAATCATTGCTTGTCTGCATAGAGGATAAGAATGTGTTCCCCCTTGCTTGTTGATGTACCACATGACAGTTGTGTTGTCTGTTAGAATCAACACCTGCCCTGGAAGAAGTAAATCCTTGAAAGCTATTAATGCAAATTGGACTGCTAACATCTCCTTCAAGTTGATATGTAGATGTTGAAGTCTGGCAGGCCACGTGTCTTGTACCCACTTTCCATTTAGATGAGCTCCCCAAGCTTTGTCTGAGGCATCTGTCGTTAGAATCTGACTCGCCTCTGGCCGGGTCACAGAGAGTCCCTTGTTTAGGTGACATTCCTGAGCCCACCACAAAATTCCTTTCGAATGCAAGGTATTATCTGAATGACAGTGTCCATATCTTGGCAGTGCTGTGTCCATACATTTTTGAGATACCATTGCAGCTTCCTCATATGCAGTTTGGCATTGAGAAGCACCAGAATACAAGATGCCATGAACCCCAAGGCTTGAAGGACTGTCCTTGCAGTCAGCCTGGACTGATGAGACAATTGATGGAAGTAAAGAGAAAGATTCTTTTGTTTGTCCGGGGTCAAAAAGGCCATCTGGGATGCTGTATTCAGTCTCACACCCAGAAAGCACATGTCCTGAGAGGGTACTAGACTGGACTTTATTTCGTTCACAGAATACCCCAGGCATCTTAGCACTGCTATCACATACTGTAAATGATGAAGAAGTTTGTCCTTTCCTTGGGCCAGAATCAGGCAATCGTCCAAATAAGGATAAATCTGTATTCCTCTTAGCCTGAAGAAAGCTATCACTGGAGCCAGAACCTTCGTGAACACTCTGGGCTCAGTAGATAAGCCAAAGGGCAATGCAGAGAACTGATAATGAGAAGTCCCAGCCCGAAAACGCAGATACTTCCTGCAACTTAGCCTGATAGGAACATGAAGGTAAGCCTCTGAGATCCAGAGTCACCATCCAGTGATCTTTGCCCAGCAGAGGTAAAAGCTGTTGTAACGTCAACATTTTGAACTTGGGAATGTCCAGGTAAGTGTTGAGGATAGATAAATCCAGAATTGGTCTCCACGTGTTCTCCTTCTTTGTTACTAGGAACAGGCGTGAATAAAATCCTTGGCCCACTTCTGGCAGAGGGACCGGTTGAATGGCCCCTATTTGAAGCAACAGAGAAATTTGTTTGTGAGCCTCTAGTCTTTGCTGAGGAGGAACGTCCGGGCATGCCTCTGAAAGGAGGCAAGGTACGGAAATAAAACCTGTAACCTTGGTGTATGATATCCAATACCCATCTGTCTTGGGTAATCAAACTCCAATTTTCCTTGAAGAGTGCCAACCTTCCTCCCAAAGGTGCTGCCAGGCAAGAAGGATCTGGCAGCTGAAAAGGTAGGTCATTGGGCCTGTTTACGAAAGGACTGGCCCCTGCCCTCACCCGAAGATTGTGCAGGTGAACTCCCTGTTCTAGGCCTGAAGGAGCTCTGAGTTCTGCCCCTACCACGTCTAGATCTACCCCTAGACTGTGAATCATAAGAAGGGTACGTCCACCCCTTAGCAGGCCAATTCCTACTAAACTTCGGAGGCTGAACTTGCAAAAAATCTTTAACAGCCTGCATAGACTTAGCCTTGTCTTCCATTTTCTTCAAGACTGACTCCACAGGAGGACCAAACAATACATCAGACTGTAAAGGAGCATCCAAAATCCTTGTCTTAACATGGTCAGATAAATTCTGATCCCTCAGCCAGGCGTGCCTGCGAAGAACTGACCCAGTGGCAGCCACCCTAGAAGAGGCCTGTACAGCATCAAACCCACATTGTAAAGAATGCTTACCCACCTGTTGAGACATGTACCAAATCTTGTAATTCTTTATACTCAATGCCTTCCGCCAGAGCATCTACCTTAGACTTCAATTGAGAAAGAAGATAATTTTGATATTTCAACATGTGAAACTGGCAATTCAAAGCCCTCATAGCTAAGGTGGAAGAAGTATAGACTTTCTTTCCCCATCTATCCAAAGCTCTGGCCTCTTTATCCGAAGGAACCGGACTTTTTACAACAGAAGCCTTGACACCCTTAGGTCCCTGACTAACAGTCTCTGGGTCCGCCCTAGGACTCTTATAAAGATATTTATGAGCTTCAGGCACCCTGTAATACCTATCCAGTTTAACAGGAGCAGGAGGCAAAGAATCAGGATTAAGTGAAGCCTCTGCAAACACATCTTCCACAACATCCAGAACAGGTGGTATAGCCAAAGGCCTATGCTGGGGTAAAAGCAAAAATTCCCTAAGCCTTTTCCTGGAATCAGAGAAGTCCTGACCTTCCCACTTAAAATGTTCCCTCATGGAATGAAGAGTCTCTGAAAAAGAAAAATCCTCTGGAGGAGAAGCAGAAGGAGTCTAATCATCTGCATCAGAATCAGAATAAGGAGAGTACTCCTGCAAGTCTTCAGCCGAAGACTCTGAAACATTTGAAGCCTGCTCAAAACTCCCCAACTCTGGCTCCACCCTAGGCCTCTTATCAGGAGGGGGCAAAGAACCTCTAATCAAAGTAATTAAATCTTCTGCCATTTTAAGCATGTGCTTCTTGGGCACAGATCCTGAAGAACTAGGAGTGACACCAACAGAAGCTAAACCTGGCCTGCCTCTAGGAGAAGCCTTGGAAACAGAAGGAGAGGGCCTAACCACCCTAGGAAGGGAGGGGAGTATAGTAACTTGAGAAGCCCCTTCAGCCTGACCTGCCTCCTGAGAGGCCACATCCTGCAATATCAAAGTCTCCCCCTGGGACTCCAGAGAAGCCTCTGGTGGAACCACCGGTTCCACTGACGCCTCTAAAGAACCGGCGTCCGGTACGGACGACTCTTCTTGCCTGGGCTTAGCTGCTTTGTCTTTGCGCTTCTTCGAAGAAGCGGGCGTCGGAGCATCCGACGGCATATTGTAATTGCACCGCTTCCCAAAGACCAACCTGGCACAATCTAACCTTCGCTTAATAGTGCGCTTATTGAACCTAGCACAAAAGCGACACCCAACAACGTCGTGCTCAGGCCCAAACAAGGAATACACAAAGTATGATAGTCCCTATGCGGTATCTGTTTCCCACAAGAAATACAGTTATTCACTTTTTCTGACATCCGGTAAACCACTGAGGCAAGAAAAAACTAAAATATTCCCCAACGGGGTACTTAGCCAACTTTGACTCGGTCTGAAACTCCGAATTCGAAAAATTTCAGAACGCCGAACGGCACTTGCAACGCTGCTTCTGCATCGGACCATGCGGCAAAAAAGACATCTGACGTCGGTCATGCGCATTTGTACCCTGACGTCCTGATGTCAGTCTTAAGCGCCATGACCGACGTCAGCCTAATACTTTGATATTCGGGCCGACCGAGGACAGCGGACTACCCAAGTGTAAGGACTGCAGCAATGTGAGATGAAGAACATCTGACAGCAATGTATGTTGTGGTCAGGGCCTAGGCAAGGAATACAGTAGGAATGAAAATCTTTATGAATTATTTGCTTTCCACAAGTAATGCAATTAAACTTTTACTGACATCGGTAAGGAGCAAGAAAAAGTTTCCCCAACGAGGTACTTTGCTTTAGTTGAAGACTTCAGTTCTGAAACTCGAAAATGAAAATTTCAGGAGTCTGCCGACTGGTACATGCGAACTGCTTTGGGCACCGCACGGCAAGAAAGACTGATGTAACAGCGTTGGCTACATGTTTTATAACCCTGACGACCTGACGTCATGGAAGGGAGAGCAACTGACGCATGACCGAAGAATCTATTAATCAGGCCGACTGAGGGCTACTGCAAGCAGATAACCCAAATGTAATGACTGCAACACTGAAACAAGAACATCTGCACTATGATCTTTATGTTTCACTGTTGTAGTCATCCCATTTGCATCAATTCCCAAAACTGAGGATGGGTGGAGGTAAAGAAGCATTAGGGCTGGCAATCAGGCCCTGGTAGACTGCTGTGGCAAATCCAGCTCTGGATTTAGAAAAGCTAGGCAAGTGGTAATGCTTGGTGAAAGTGTTCAGAGCTCCAGGTTGCAGCTTCCAGGATGTCCCTGGTAGGGACTCCCTTGAGAAAAACTGTAGAGGTTGATGTAGTTCTAGTGGAACGTGTTCTGATCCCCTGTGGGGTAGGTTTCCCATGGTGTTTGTAGCAGAAATGGATGCAGTGTGCTATCCATTTAGAAATGGTTTGCTTTGAAATGACCTTGCCCTCTGCAGCAAAGCTGACTAGCAACTGGTCAGATTTTCTGAAAGGCTTAGTCCTGTCCAGATAGAACCTAAGCTGCCTGTGCACATCCAGGAAGTGCAGGATCCTTTCCCCTTTATTTCAAATATTAGGGAAAAAGGGTGGCAAATGAATAACTGGTTTAAAGCCACTCTATATACCACCTTTGGCATAAATGAAGGGTTAGTCCTGAGGGAAACCCTGTCCGCATGGAAGATAATGAAGGGTTCCACGACCATACGGACCTGTAATTCAGACGCTCTTCTTGCTGAAGTGATGGCTAGACAGACTGGTTTTCCAAGAGAGGAATTTTAACTCTGCTGTAGCAGCAGGTTCAAAGGGCAGAAGCGTAAGCTTTTCCAATACAAAGGTAAGGTCCCAAGCTGGAGTGGGAGCTCTCATGCAGGGTCTTAGATTTTTTGCTCCTCTCAGGAACTCAGGATGAGAGAAGAGAGGTCGCTCAGTGTTTTAATGAGCTGAGACGGCAGAGGCATCAACCTTAATTGGAGAATAGGCCTTTGTGGAGCATTTCTGTTAAGTAATCTAGTATATGAAATAAGCTAGGCACAGTGATATCTATTCCCTGAGACTAGCCCCAGGAACAGTAGCTTTTTCACTTTTCCCGAATAGTATTTTCTAGTACTAGGCCTCCTTGCCTCCAGAATGACATCCAGCACCTGCTTACTGAGGGTTGCTGGTGATGAGATCAGGGGATGAGCCAGGCTGCTAGGTTCAGGATCTGGAGCTGAGGGTGCAAAATCTGGCCCTCCTGCTGGGACAGCGGGGAAAGGGTCTGAGGCAGGTTCCAAGGTGGCATTGTAATACTGCGCAAAAGAGGGTGCAGTGGCCAGTCTGGTGCAATCAGGATTTTCCTTGGCTTGTCCAGTTTGATCTTTAGTAGAACCTTCAGGAGGAGCAGAGAGGGAAAGGCATAGATTGAGAGGCTTTCTAGGTAAAGGACAGGGCCATCCACTGTCCAAGCTTTGCTGTGGGGAGTTCTGGTGCAGTATTTGCTCAATTGATAGTTCTGAGCGGAAGCAAAGAGGTCTACCTCTGGTGCCCCCCCCCCCCACCTGTCCCTCAAAAGCTTGAATATTTTGGGCTCCAGTTTCCACTCATGTGGGTTCCATGAGATTTCTGCTCAAGTCGTCTGCCAGTGAATTTAGTTTCCTGGCAGGAATTGAGCTTGCAGGTGCATTTGTTTGCTCAAGGCCACGTTCCACAGAGCCATGGCTAATCTGCAGACTGGGTAGGAATGGGTTCCCCCTGCTTATGTACCACAATTGTGGTGTCTACCAATAGTTGTCCTGGAAGAATAAGGCCTTTGAAGGCTGTCAGAGCATTCTGTACAGCTAGCATTTCTTTTTGATTGATATGCAGGTGCATTTTCTTTAGGCTCCATTTGCCTTGAATGCATTGCCCTGCCATATCAGCTCCCCCCATGCATAGTCTGATGCGTCTGTTAGGGTTTGGGCAGCAGGGGGTGAGTGAAAGCGAGTCTCCTGTTGTGGTAGCAGGCCTCTGCCCACCAAAAGAACTCAGATACCCACTGTTCCTTGCTTAAGGACATTGTTTCCTGGTCCTGAGAATGTTGACACCAGAGACTTAAGGACCACTGAAGTTTCCTCATATGGAGTCTTGCATGTGGAATTAGTAGAATGCAGGAGGCCAAGAATCCTAGGGCTTGCAGTATTTTTATTGCAGATAGCTGGGTTTTGGCAGCCAGCAGATAGAAGTAGTTTGTCAAATAAATTTTTTTTTTATGGAGTGAGGAATGCCATCTGGGAAGTTGTGTTCAAGTTTGCTCCTAGGAATACAATCTGTTGGCTGGGTACCAAATGTGATTTCTTTTTGATGATGGTGTACCCCAGTGAAGTTAGAAGTCTCTCTACAAATGCCAGGTGCTGTAGTAGCAATTCCGGTCTGCCTGAATCAGGCAATTGTCCAAGTAAAGGTAAATTTGAATGGTCTGCCTGCAATATGCAATGGCTTGAGCTAAGCATTTTTTGAATACCCTGGGTGAAGTAGATAAGCCAAAGTGAAGTGCAGAGAACTGATGGTGCATACAGCCTGCTCTGAAACGGGTATTTCCTGAAAGATTCTCTTATGGGGATGTTCAGATGAGCTTCTTTCAAGTCTAGGGCTGCTAGCCAGGAGTCCTTGGCTAGCATAGGAAGCAGCTGTTGGGAGCATAAGCATTTTGAATTCTGGAACCACTAGAAAGGTGTTAAGAATAGACAGATCCAGGATAGCCAAGAGTTTTCTTTTCTGGGTACCAGAAACAATATGGAATAAAAGCCTTGCCCACGTTGTTCTGCTGGGACAGGTTGAATAGCCTTGATAGTGAGAAGAGACAGTACCTGCTTTTGGGCCTTTGCCCATTGGTTTGGGGGGAGGACTGGCCATCCGCTTGAGGTTGGGATTGAGTGGAAGTGGAATCTGTATCCCTGGGAAACAATGTTCAAGACCCATCTGTCCTGGGTAATGTACTCCGTTTTTGGCATGCAGGGCAAGTTTCCCTCCTAAAGGTGCAAGTACTTGGGCAAGGCTTGGAAGATTTAAGGATAAGTCATTGTGAGATTTTACCATAGGATGGCAGCTTACTACTCCCTGTTTTGGAGGTGGGAGCACTCCATTGCTTAGATCTGTGCACACAGACTGTAGTCTTGGTGGTCTTCTGTCCCTGGGTTTGGGCCGAGAAGGTCTGGGAGGGACTGGAAAAGACCAGTTTTTAGAAGGCCAATGCCAACTGAATCTAGGTGGCTGTACGTATAAGAAACCTTCAACAGTTTGCATAGATTTAGCTTTTTCCTCCTCCCTTTTGAGGACTTCTGATTTATTGCCAAATAGATGCTCTTGGTTTAATGGTGCATCTAGTAATTTTGCTTTGAATGGTCTGGCAAGGTTTGTTCCTTAAGCCAAGCATGCCTTCTACGAACAGACCCAGTGACAGCAGCCCTGCAAGATGCTTCTAAGGCATCAAAACCACACTGCAAAGTATGTTTACCAGCTTCTTTAGCAGAATGCATTAACTCTTGTAAATCTATGTTCTGCACAATCAGGCATCAACATAATTTTGTTTAATTCCATATGTTGCTGATACTTTAACATATGAAACTGGCAATTTAAAATCCTGATGGCAAGAGTAGCAAAGGGGTAAACCTTCTTTCCCAGTCTGTCTAAAGCCCTAGAATCCCCTTCCGAAGGGGTGAGATGTTTGGCAGTCGTAGCCTTAATGCGTTTAGGTCCCTGGGAAATTAACTCTGGATCCGCAGTAAGAATCTTAGAGTAACTTGTGGAAGTCTGGTACTCTATAGTACCTGTCAGGCTGCTTGGGAGCTGGAGGCAAAGTATCAGGGGAAAGGCTGGATTCCAAGAAGCAATCTACAAATTCCAGAACAGGAGGTATAGCTAGAGGCCTGAGCTGAGGCCAGTTTAAAAATTCCGAGTCTTTTTGGACTGACAGTAGTCCTGGCTCTCCCAGCGGACATGCTCCCTAAGAGTATGCAGGGTTTCAAAAGAAAAATCTTCTGGTGGGGAAGCAGAGGGAATGGAATCCTCTGCACCAAAATCCTCATAGGGAGATAAGGGTATGTCCTGGTAATCAGAAGGGTCAGAGTTATCTGACTCCTGATCTGAAGAATCAGAAGGAAATTCAGTTCTTGGGCTTTTTGAGGGGGAAGGCAGACTTCCCCCCAATTAAAGTAATAAGGTCTTTTGCCATTCTAAGCATTTGTTTTTGTGGCATGTGGGCCTGAAAATGCACTTTGGTCGGTTTCCTAGGCGTGGTGCAAACTCTAGGCCCGAGAAATTTTTTTGGTTTGAAACGAAGTAGTCTGTTTAATATGAAAATTGGAAGGCCTGAATACAACCTCAGAAGCCGGTGCCTGCACAGCGGCTGCAAACCCATCCAAGGTGGAGACATCCGCAGGTTCCATAGTCTAAGAAGCATCCTGCGGCATACCGGACTCTGAATGGGTCTCAGTAGAGGCCTGTGAATCTGTAGAAGCGGGTATCAGGGGCTGCAAAAGCACCTCACAGAGTACCGGCTGACTGGCGACTAGCTTAACAGTGGCGTTGGCAGTTTTGGACCTATGCGGTCTATCTTTATTCTTACATTTTTTTCAGATCGGTAGTCGGATGGCTTATCAAAGCCATTTCGGAATACGGAGATAAACAGCGAAAGAATTTAGCGACAATAGCCCGATGACCAATAGTTTGGGCACTGACCAAGGCACAAAACCGACAGTGAGGAAAGTACAGTTGTGTACACTTACCATAACTGTAGATGTTAGAGTGTATTCACTGTTGCAGTCATTACATTTAGGTAATCCTGTTGGCAGGTTGCCCTCAGCCAGCCTGAATTCCAAAGTCTTGGGTCCCGCGTTGGTTGCTGTCACCTCTTCCCCGACGTCAGGTCATCACGGGTATAAAAGAAGCAGCAGATGCAGTTTTCTTCAGTTTCTTGCCCCAGATGTCAGGTGCCCCCTAAAAGGGTAGCCAGACTTTATATATCAATAAATGCATCAATATAAATGTTACCTTCATCTATAAGCAAATACACCACAGAGGTTGTATAAATCAGAGAAAAGAAGATCCATAGAAAAAATGGGGATGGCTGATGGGTAACCTGGACTGCAACAGTGAATACACTAACATCTACATTTATGGTAAGTGTACACAACTGTACTATGTTCTTAGTGTTTCACTGTTGCAGTCATTACATTTGGGTAGAGTCCCAAAGCTATGGTTGGGAGGCTGGAGCTAAGCCACATTAGGAGCAGCTATGAGGCCCTGCAAAACTGCAGTGGCAAAACCTGCCCTGGATTTAGAGTAGAGTGGCAGATAATGCTTTGTGAATGTGTGCACTGAACTCCAAGTAGCTGCCTCTAAAATATCTCTGGTTGGAACTCCCCTGAGAAAGGCTGAAGTGGCCGCAGCCCTGGTGGAATGAGATCTAATGCCCTTAGGCACTGGTTTGCCATGGTGTAAATAGCAGAAACTAATGCAGTGTCCTATCCACTTAGAAATAGTCTGCTTTGAGATGGCCTTTCCTTGTGATCCTGCAGCATATGCCACTAGTAAAGTACAGTTTTGTACCTACCATAAATGTAGATGTCCGATAGGTATGCATCTGCAGTCATAACGTATGGGTTGTCCTGCCTCAGGCAGCCCTTTGGTCGGCCGGATTCCAAAGTCTGGGTCTGGCCTCGGCTGATGTCGCACTTTCCCCGACGTCAGAGCGTCTGGGGTATAAAAGCATCAGCAGACGCCATTTTCCTCAGTGTTTCTTGCCCCAGATGCCAGGTGCCCTCTAGGAAGGACAAATTTGGAGGAATGCAATAAATTCCAAACATTTTCCAAAATATATACATATATATACAAACAAATACACCATAATAGATCCCCCAGCTAGCTAATGGAGAGGTAAGCACCCTAGGAATACCACAGAGGGGAAGGAGGAAGGGTAAACCTGACTGCAGATGCATACCTATCTGACATCTACATATATGGTAGGTACAAAACTGTACTATGTCCTTCAAGGATGCATCTGCAGTCATAACATATGGGTAGAATACCATAGCCAATCTGGGGGAGGAGGTACTAAGAAAAGGATGGTGTAGTTAAGATACCCTGCAGGACTGCTGTAGCAAAACCTGCTCTGGATCTGGAGTATAAAGGTAAATTGTAATGTTTGGCAAATGTATGCACGGAGCTCCATGTAGCAGCTTCTAAAATGTCCTTGGTAGCCACCCCTCTTAGGAAGGCTGTAGTGGTGGCTGTGGCCCTCGTGGAATGAGGCCTAATGTTTGCAGGAACCGTCTTTCCATGAAAGGAGTAACAAAATCGAATGCAATTTCCTATCCACTTTGAAATTGTCTATTTGGAAATTGCTTTTCCTTGTACCCCAGCAGCATATGCTACAAGGAGTTGGTCAGTCTTTCTGTAACTTTTAGTTCTGTCCAAGTAGTAGCGTAGTTGTCTGCTGTGTATATCCAGAGTGTGTAGAAGTTTTCCCCCTTTATTTTGTGGATTTGGGAAGAACGTAGGCAAGTGAATAGCTTGGTTCAAGGAAACCCTAGATACCACCTTTGGCATAAAAGTAGGATTGGTTCTCAATGAAACTCTGTCCTGATGGAAGATAAGAAATGGCTGTACTGCCATTAAAGCTTGTAACTCAGATACTCTTCTTGCTGAAGTTATGGCCAGAAGGAATGCAGTTTTCCAAGACAGAAACTGTAGATCCGCCGATGCTGCTGGTTCAAAGGGAGGAAGTGTTAATTTCTCCAGCACAAAGTTGAGACCCCAAGTAGGTAAAGGGGGTTTCCTTGGAGGATTGACGTTCTTGATTCCTCTCAGAAGTTGCCTGAAGAGAGGATGCGAGAAGATAGGTGGATCAACATTGTATTCAGCTGAAATTGCTGAGGCATGAATCTTAATGGAAGATTAGGACAGGCCATTGTGGAACAATTCTGCCAAGTATTCCAGAATATGTGCCATGCTCGCCACTGTCACATCTAAGCCTTTTGTTGTGTTCCAAATGAGAAATCTTTTCCATTTTGCTGAGTATGTCTTCCTTGTGGAAGGCCGGCGAGCTTCCATAATGTCCTTTACTCTCTGTGATAGGTTATTTTGAGGGGGGTTTATGGAATTTTCCAGGCAGTTAGCTGCAATGTTTTCAAGTTGGGATGCATGATCTTGAAATTGTTCTGTCAGAAGTGGCCAAAGGGGGAAGAGGCCACGGTTTCGTCTGACATGCTCCTCAATAGTGGGTACCAGTGCTGCCTTGGCCAGTTTGGAGCTATCAGAATCACTCTTGGCTGTTCTGCCCTGATCTTCAGTAAAACCTTGGACATTAATGGGAGAGGTGGGAAGGCATAGACTTTTAGAGCTTTCCAGCTGAGAGAGAGTCCACCCTCCAAGCTTGTGGGTGGTATGTCCTTGAGCAGAATGTCTTCAGTTGATGATTGTGGGGCGAGGCAAACAGATCTATCTCCAGCTTTACCCATGCTTGTGTTAGGAGTAGAAAGATGTCTGGGTGCAGCATCCATTCGTGTGCATCCATGGTAGTTCTGCTTAAGCTGTCTGCCAGTGCATTTTCTTTCCCTGGCACGTACTGAGACTGTAGGTGGATATTGAGTTTCAAGCATAGTTCCCATAGATTTATGGCCAGCCTGCATAGAGGGTAGGAATGCGTGCCTCCTTGCTTGTTTATGTACCACATAACTGTGGTGTTGTCTGTCCTTATTAACAGGTGGCCTTGATGGAGGAAAGGTTTGAAGGCCTCGAATGCGTGCATCACTGCCAGCATTTCCTTTTGGTTTATGTGCATGCACAGCTGTCCTTGAGACCATAGGCCTTGGATACATTTGCCCTCCATGTGTGTTCCTCGGTCTGAAGCGTCCGTGGTGATGGTTTGTTTTGTTTTTGGTTTGTTGAAAGGCAACCCTCTGTTGGACTGGCAGGCTTGAGCCCACCACAGGAATTCCTTTTGAAGGCAAGGAATGATTGGTATCAAAGTTTCCAAACTGTGACTGTGCTGAGACCATACACTCCTTAGGTACCATTGTAATTTTCTCATATGCAGCCTGGCTTGTGGAATCAGAATTATGCAGGATGCCATGTAACCCAAGGCCTGCAGGATTTTCCTTGCAGTTAGCGGAGTTTGTCTTGTCAGATTCATGAAGTAATCCAGAAGTTGTTTTTGTTTTTCTTCTGTGAGAAAGGCCATTTAGGTGGTTGTGTCTAGATCTGCACCCAAAAAGGTTATCCTTTGGGATGGAACAAGTCCTGATTTTTGGATGTTGACTGTGTATCCCAAGGCCTGTAATAGGTGGATGGCATAGTCCAAGCCCTTTATCAAATTTTTCTTGTTGTCCGCTTGTATAAGGCGGTCGTCCAGATATGGGTAGATTTGAATCCCTTGAAGTCTGCAGTGTGCAATTACTGATGCCAGGCATTGTGAATATTCTGGGCGCAGTAGATAAGCCAAAAGGCAATGCTGAGAATTGATAATGCTCTGATCCTGCAAGAAATCTGAGGTGTCTTCTGCAACTTTGTCGAATAGGGACATGCAAGTATGCCTCCTTGAGATCTAGAGTCACCAGCCAAGACTCCTTGCCCAGCATGGGAAGAAGTTGCTGTAGGGTCAGAATTTTGAATTTTGGCACAATGCGGTAAGTATTCAGTGCGGACAGGTCGAGAATAGGCCTCCATTGATTTTCTTTTCTAGGAACCAGGAATAGTCTGGAGTAAAATCCTTGGCCTTGTTCTGAAAGAGGTACCTTTTCTATGGCTTTCATTTGTATTAAGTTGCTGATCTGCTTTAAAGCCTCTGCCCTCTGATTTGGTGGCAGGTTTGGCATTCCGTTTCTTCTTGGCAAAGTGTGGAAGTGGAACCTGTATCCTTTGTCTATTATTTGCAGTGTCCATGTGTCCCTTGTAATGTAATGCCAGTTTTTTGAGAATAAAGAAAGCTTTCCACCTAATGGTGTTTCTAATTGAGCCCTGGTCGGCGGAATCAAAGGAAAGTCATTGAGTCTGTCCAGGTGTAGTAGTTGTTGCTGCTCCTGCGCTACCTCTCTGGTTGGTAGGCTGCCACTGACTGCCTCTGTAGGAGCCTCTAGCTTGCCCTCTACCTCTGGGACACCTGTTCCTGCCCCTCTGGGGTCTGTCCGAGTCCCTCTGGGGTCTGTCCGAGTCTGGAAAGGACCAATTCTTAGTAGGCCAGTTTCTGCTGGATCTCGGTGGTTGTACTTGCAGAAAGTCCTTAACTGTTTGCACAGATTTTGCCTTTTCTTCAAACTTCAAGACCTCCTGAGCAGAGGAACCAAATAATTTTTGTTTTTCCATTGGAGCATCCAGGAGTTTAGCTTTAACATGGTCTGGTAAAGATTGTTCCTTCAACCAGGCATGCCTACGAATTACTGCCCCTGTCATAGCTGACCTACATGAAGCTTCCAGTGAATCAACCACACTGCAAAAAATGATTACTAACCTGCTGTGAGTTATGTACCAGATCCTGAAGGGATTTACGGTCAAGGGGTTCAGAAGAGGAAAGCTTCTTATGCAACTCATCTAACAAATACTCTTGGTACTGTATCATATGAAATTGACAATTTAATGCCCTCACGGAAAGAGTTGTAGAAGTATATACCTTCTTTCCCCATCTCTCTAAAGCTCTGGACTACCTTTCAGAAGGTAGAGGATTTTTGGCAGTGGCAGCTGCAACCCCTTTTGGGCCCTGAGAAATAGTATCTGGGTCTGCAGAATGGGCCTTGTACAGATGTAGATGAGAATCCGGGACCATGGAGTATCTATCAGGTTTGGCAGGAGCCGGAGGGAGAGAATCAGGGGCTGTACTAACATCATTGTACACATCAATAACATTCAAAACAGGGGGTATAGCTAAGGGCCTATGCTGAGGTAAATGTAAAAAGGTCCTTAATCTCTTTCTAGAATCAGAAAAATACTGACCCTGCCATTGAAAATGTTCTCTGAGTGCAGTGTTTCACCAAAGGAACTCTTCAGGAGGGGAGGCCGAAGGGATGGATTCTTCAGCATCAGAATCCTCGTAGGCCGAATAAGCCTCCTCCTGGTGATCTGACAACACAGATCCATCCGCAGACTCATCTGAAGTGTTGGTCAGAGGGCTCAGTCCTGGGCCTTTTGTCTGGTGGTGGTTGAGAGCCCCTGTCCGGGTGAGGTTGTGAACCTCTAATTAAAGAGATAAGATCCTCTGCAAGGCTGAGGATCTGAGAACTAGAAGAGGGTCTCAGAGACCGTCTTGGGAGGCAAAGCTTTAGCAAGTTTAGCAGCTTTAGCCCTGGAAAAAGCCTTAATGGACATGGATGCAGGTGGTCTGGCTGCACCACGTGCAAGAGTAGACTTGTCCAAAGGAATGGTGTCTGACATTTCCTGGACACTGGTTTCAGTAGGTAGTTCAGTAGCAGTCTCAGCCGGGGCCTCCAGGGCCACGGTGTTCGGTTGAGTGGTTTCGGTTAAAGGAAGTACCGAGGACTCTGTTTCGGCCGAAACAGACACTCGCGGTAGGCCTAACCGTGGTTTCAGCAGAAACCGCAGGCCGCGAGTGTCGGTCCTTGTCCTTCCATTTTTTCAACAATTGCGATGTCGGGGTCTCAGACGGCATCTTATATGCAAAATTAGCCCCAAAAAATTCCTCTGCAAACTCCGGCCGACGTCTAAGAGTTCGTCGGTTGAAGGAAGCACAGGCTGAACAGGCAGAGACGTCGTGGTCTGGGCCTAAGCAAGGGAGGCAGTAAGAGTGGAAATCCTTATGAGGTATTTCCCACAAGTTAAACAATTTACTTTATCTGACAACGGCTGAGGCAAGAGAGAGTCCCCAACGGGGTACTTAGCTTTTTCGAAGTCTTCGGTAGCTGAATCACAGGATCTGACCAACCGGCACTTGAACTGCTTCTGCTTCGGGCACCGCGCGGCAAGAAAGAGAGGAAAATGGCGTCGGCTGATGCTTTTATACCCCAGACACTCTGACGTCGGGGAAAGTGCGACATCAGCCGAGGCCAGACCCAGACTTTGGAATCCGGCCGACCGAAGGGCTGCCTGAGGCAGGACAACCCATATGTTATGACTGCAGATGCATCCTTGAAGGACATTTGCTCTGTCTTCCCGAAAGTCTTGGTTCGAACTAGAATCTAAGTTGTCTGTGTACGTCCAAAGAATGCAGAATTCTCTCCCCCTTGTTCTGCGGATTTGGATAAAAGGTTGGCAGATGAATAGTTTGGTTAAGGGGCACACTGGACACCACTTTAGGCAAAAATGTTGGGTTTGTCCTCTGGGAGACCCTGCCTGGATAAAAAAATGATAAGGTTCCACAGTCATGAGTGCCTGCAGCTCCGAGACTAGTCTTGCCGAAGTAATTGCTAGGAGCAGAGCTGTTTTCCAAGATAAAAACTTAATATCAGCAGTAGCAGCTGGCTCAAAAGGAGGCAGGGTGAGCTTTTCCAAGACAGTTGAGGTCCCATGCAGGTAATGGTGATTTCCTTGGAGGCCTTAAATTTTTGGCTCCTCTGAGGTATTGCTTTAATAAAGGATGAGAAAAAATTGGTGGCTCCGTATTGTAATGAGCCGAAATGGCAGAGGCATGAATTTTAATTGGTGAAAAAGATAGGCCTTTGTCCAGCATCTCAGTTAAGTATTGCAAAATCTGAGGAATATTTGGCACAGCTGCATCTGTTCCTTGTGCTTGGTTCCAAGCACAGAATCTCTTAAAGTTTCCAGCACAAGACTTTCTAGTACTAGGCCTTCTGGCTTTCAGAATGACATCCATCACGGCTTTACCGAGAGGTGTTTTTTGTATGACTACATTAACTGCCATGCTGCCAGGTTTAATGTTTTGAGTTGGCTGTGCAGGATCGGATTGTTTTGCTGAGACAGTAGACAAGGAATTTGAGGTAAGGTCCAAGCTGGGCCTAGACACAAGTTTCTTAGGAATGGATACCAGTATTGGCGTGGCCAGTCTGGGGCAATCAGCATCATCTTTGGCTTCTCCTGTCTGACCTTTAGAAGCACCTTGGGGAGGAGAGGCAGTGGAGGAAAGGCATATACGGATAGGTTTTTCCAGCTGAAAGATAGGGTGTCCACTTTCCATGTTTGTCTGAGATAAGTCCTTGTGCAGAATCTATTTGGTAGTTGTGAGGGGAGGCAAATAAATAATTGCCCATGCCGGTGTGAATGACCTGAGACGTACCTTCCTGGACTACATGAAAAGAAAAGCTCTGATCATGTAGCCCAGGCTGGTACGAGCCTGACCTTGAGTAGCATCTTGCCCTCACCAAGAATGATGCCACAGTATAAAGACAAAATGATCAATTTTAACAATTGGCTAAAGTATTGGTGTCATTCAAAGGGGATCCAGTGTCTGTCAGCCTGGATGACATACTCGACAAGCCACGTTATTTCGCTAGGGACAGCTTGCACCTGTCGCCCCTGGGCTTTCGAATACTGGCTAAGGCTCTTGCCACCCCCATAGTGCCTTTTTTAGGCAAGGCTCAAGACAAACCCACCTCCACAGATAACACAATAAAAAAAAAACTCTAAGGGTAATGCTGCTCAATGCTACAAGTCTAAACTTCAAGATGCACGCACTCGAGGCTCTCCTCAGTATGGAGAATATAGATATCTGTGCAGTAACAAAAACCTGGTTCAAGGCTCCCGAGAGCACCCCAGCACTACCATGTTATATCTCATACCATGATTTTCTGCCCCAAAACTCGGACTGATCCACAAAAGGAGGGGGAGTATCCATATTCAAAGATACCCACACCTCCAGGTTAGTGGCACTGCACGAAGCATAGGAGACCATCCATGTGCAACTAAAAGTGGGCAAAACTGCCTTAGTTTGTAGCCTGCTACAGACCACCCTCCCAAACTCTGGAACCCCACTCTGCTTTCCTGAAAACACTGGAGAATATGAAGGTCTCTCCAAACACCATAATATTGGGCGACTTCAACTACCCAAACATTGACTGGGAAAACTACTCAAGCCCCAACACCCTCGCCCAACGGTTCCTAGAATTTATAAACTCAAATGCTATGGAATTGGTCACCACTCCCACAAGAGGGGAAAAGCTATTGGACTTTATCACCAACATGGGGCCTGTTCCACACCAGAGGTATACCTCTCATTGGTAAGATCAGACCATAAATTAATCTCACTGGACATCCATATCCCATCCCCACCCCTAGCCAAGGAAACCACAGTGAAGAATTTCTCAAAAGCAAACTTCACACTTCTCAAAACTGAGGTGGAATCCTTCAAAGCCCCCAGGCCAGTGGAAAATACTGGCCAAACCGCAGAATCCTTTACAAATGCATTCTATGGACACCTACAGGAATGCATGGATCGTGCTATCCCAAATAAAACCAAGACTCACTCCTCCAAAGGCAGGAGACCTGTCTGGTGGACCCCGGCCGTAAACTATACAACAGAAGGAGGAAGCTACTACATGATAGAGCAAAATCCCAAAAAGGGAAGGTATCTCTGATCAGTACTAGCAAGAAACTACGATCCCTCATAAAATCATCTAAGGCCAGCTTCGAAAGAAAAATTGCACAAGACGCTAAAGATGACCACAAGGCCTTCTTTAGTTGTCAGGAATCTGGGTGGCAACTCCCAGATATGCTCTGAGTTGGTGCAAAATGACAAAAAATACACTGAACCCACAGATATTGCCAACATCCTGGAAGACAGGTTCAGTGTAAACTTCTCCCCCCTTCGCCCCAAAAGAGCAAATGTCTATCCCAACAGAATGTAGCCTCCCTGACATCACAGATGCACAGGTGAGAGCTGCCCTCTCCAAAGCAAAAAAACACAGCATCAATGGGACCGGACAGTGTCCCGGGCTGCATCTTACACGAGCTCCAAGAAGAACTGAACCCCCACATAAAGTTACTGTTCAATCTCAGCTTTACTACAGGATATGTACCCAAGGAATGGCGGACAGCAACAGAGGTCCCGCTCCACAAAGGTGGTGCCAAAACAGACCCCGGAAACTATCGCCCTATAAGCCTGACTAGTCTGGTCTGCAAAGCTATGGAGCGTATCATCATGGAACTCAAAGACATTGGGAACCTCCAGACACTGGATCCTACCCAGTTCAGCTTTGTCAAGGGCAGATCTTGCCTCTGGAACCTGGTCGACTTCTTTGAAACAGTTATCAAGGCCATAGATGAAGGGAAGGTAGTCCAGACAGCCTACCTGGACCTCGCAAAAGCCTTCGACAATACCCCACTTGGGCATAATAAATAACCTCACCAGCTTAAATATCAACCATTATGTCACAAGATGGGTTGCAAACTGGCTCAGGGATAGAACCAACATGGTCAGAATTGCAGGTGCCAAGTCAAAATAAACCAGTTACAAGTGATGTCCCACTAGGCTTGGTCCTGGGACCTCTCTTGTTCGGTACATACTTCTCTGAGGTACAGGCTAACACGGGAGGACTATGGCTGACCAAGTTCGCAGATGACTGCAAACTGAGTGCAATAATACACTCTCCGGCTGACACAAGCATCCTCCAAAAGGGTCTCACAGAGACAGATAAACTGGTGCCAGAGCCATGGCCTAAAGCTCAATGCCAAAAAGTGCACAGTCATCCCCTTTGGGAAAAACAGTGCCGACCAACTACCACATAGGTGATAATCCATGAAGTACGGAAGTAATTGGGGATTTGGGGACCCAAGCAGATAGTAATCTCTCCTTTGACAATCACGTTGCCAAAGTGGTTAGAAAGACCTACATAGCCCACCTTATCACGAAAGGGTTCACATCTAGATCGAGAGGTCATTGTGCCCCTCTACTCACTCATCAAGCCCATAATTGAATACAATGCCCCATTTGGGATGTACCTTACCAGACACCTGCAGCAACTGGAGAGACCCCAAAAGTACCTCACCAAGAGGATCAAGGGACTCAGATGCCGTATGAAGTTCGGCTAAAGAAACTCCAGCTCTACTCAGTTTACTGCCTACTCAGAGGCTATGGCTGATGTATAAAGCCATGTCCAGCCCAGAATTAATGGACATGCTCCACCTCAGGAAATCAAAATCCCTTAGAGCTACATGCTCCAGGGACTTAAACCTCAGCACAGAAATAAATGGGACATACTGGAGGGACAGATTCATACCCCAGAGGCTCCCCTCACTCTGAAACAAAATCCCAATCCTCACTGACCCTCGTCAGTAGAAATCTTGACGAGTGGATGGGAGATTGTAAGTTTACCCCTGGGATCTCTTCTGTGTCTCTGCTAGACAGAGGCACAGTAAACTAACCTTAAAAGGGCCATCTTCTGTGACCTACTATACAAAGGCACAGTCGATTAATCTAAAAGGGTGGCGAAAGCCAAACACACTCTGGCTAGGCTTATAAATGCCATAGGGCAGATAGCGTAGTATCAACCTATGAACCTATGATCTATATCCGGGCATTCCCATTTCCTTGTTATTATGCTAAAGACTTGTGGATCCAGCTTCCACTCGTGAAGATCCATGAGGTTTCTGCTTAGGTCGTCTGCCAGAGTATTTTTCCCTTCCTGGCAGGAATAGTACCTGCAGATGTACTTGGTAAGTTAAAGCTGTGTCCCACAATTTCATGGCTAGTCTGCAAGGGGGGTAAGTGTGTGCCCCCCTGCTTGTTTACATACCATGACCGTGGTTGCCTATCAGTAGTTGTCCCGGATAAATAGGTCCTTGAAGGCTGTCAGGGCATTTTGAACAGCTAGAATCTTTTTGATTGATATGTAGATGCATTTGGTTTGAGGACCATGTGCCCTGAATGCATCTTCCCACCATGTGGGCCACAGGCATAATCTGAAGCATCCGTTAAGAGTCTGCCTGGCTGGGGGTAATGTGAATGGCTGTCCCTTGTTCTGGTGACAAGCCTTTGCCCACCATCAAAACTCCTGTTGCAGGCAGGGAATGAGAGTAATCATTGTTTCCAGGCTGTGGCAATGTTGAGTCCAAACACTTTTTAGGTACCACTGAAGTTTACTCATATGCAGTCTTGCATATGGAATTAGTAGGATGCAGGATGCCATGAAGCCCAAAGCCTGCAGAATTTTTCTTGCAGATAACTGGGCCTTTGTTGCCAACATTTTGAAATAGGTAGTCAGTTGCCTTTGTCTGGCGTGAGATAAGCCATCTGGACAGTTGTATTCAAGCTTGCACCCAAGAATATCTCTTGAGAGGGTACGAGTTTTGATTTCGTTAACTGTGTACCCTAGGCATGCTAGAAGTTTTTTCACAAATGCCAGATGTTGAAGAATATCCTTGTTCTCTACTTGAATTAGACAGTCGTCCAAGTAAGGGTATATTTGTATTCCTCTGTCTGCAGAATGCAATTACTGGTGCCAGGCACTTTGTAAAGACCCTGGGCGCAGTAGGTAAGCCAAAGGGTGGTGCAGAGAATTGGTAATGCACTGAACCAGCCTTGAATCTGTAGTATCTTCTGCACGATTGTCTGGAACATGCAGGTATGCCTCTTTTAGGTCTAAAGTCACAAGCCATGCATTCTTGCCCAGCATGAGCAGAAGCTGCTGCAAAGTGAGCATTTTGAATTTTGGTATATCCAGGAATGTGTTAAGAATAGATAAGTCCAGTATCGGCCTCCAGGCCTTGTCCTTTCTGCGTACCAAGAACAGTTGAGTAAAATCATTGTCCTTGCTCTGATACTTGTTGAATGGCCCTCATGTCCATGAGGGATTAAACTTGTTTTTGTGCCTCTGCCCATTGATTTTTTGGCAGATCTGGCCAGCCATTTGCCTTTGGCAGAGTATGGAAATGGAATTCGTAGCCTTGTGACACTATATTCAGAACTCACTTGTCCTGGGTTATAATGTGCCAATTTTGAGCAAAAATTGCTAATTTTCTCCCAAGGGTGCTGCCAGGAGATAAGTGCTTGGTGTGAGCAGGGGAAGTCATTGGGACTGTTTTCTGTATGTTTGTGCTTCATCTTCTCCAGCTTTGGAGGTAGAAGCACCCCATTGTTTTAACCTATATGAACATTGTGCCTGGATCTACCCCTAGGGTGTCTGGATCTGCCCCTTTGAGGTCTGACACTGGGAAGGACCAATTTTTGGTAGGCCAGTGTCTACTAAATCTAGGTGGTTGTACTTATAAAAAAAATCTAGCAGTTTGCATAGATTTAGCTTTGTCCTCCATTTTCTTTAACACCACTTCTGCCTTAACACCAAACAAAGCATCATGCTGTAAAGGTGCATCTAGATCAGGCAGATTTTGTTCCTTTAACCAAGCATGCCTCCTAAGTACAGAACCCGTAATTGCGGCCCTGCAGGAGGCTTCCAAAGAATCAAAACCACATTGCAAAGTATGCTTTCCAACTTGTTCAGCTGCATGCAATAAATCCTGCATTTCCTTATCAGCACATTCAGAATTCAACACCTTCTGTTTAAGCAATCCCATGACATGTTGCTGATACTTGAGCATATGAAACATACAGTTTAAGACCCTTATAGCCAAAGGTGCAGATGTGTAAACCTTTTTCCCCCCCATCTATCCAGAGCTCTTGAATCTGTCAGAGGGGGTTGGGTTTTCTCTGTCGATGCCTTAACACCTTTTGGACCCAGTGAAATAGTTTCTGGATCAGCAGCAGGGATTTAAAAAGAAATGTGCGAGTCAGGAACCCTGTAATATCAGTCAGGCTTAACAGGAGCTGGAGGTAAGGAGTCAGGGGTCAAACTAGACTCAGAAAAGACATCTACAATGTGCAACACAGGGGGAATGGCTAGAGGCCTGTGCTGAGGTACTAAAATGAAATCCCTGAGCCTCTTTTTAGATTCTGAAGAATCTTGGCTTTCCCAATGAAAATGCTCCCTCATGGTATGCAAGGTTTCCCAAAAGGGCTCCCTCATGGTATGCAAGGTTTCCCAAAAGGAATAATCCTCAAGAGGGGATGCTGAAGGTATGGACTCTTCAGTATCAAAATCCTCATAGGGGGCAAAGGAATATCCCTGATCAGAAGAGTAATCAGAAGAAATAGAAACCTGATCTGAGGAGTTAGTGTCTTGCCTAGGCCTCTTATCAGGAGGGGGATGGGAATCCCTGATCAAGGTAATCAGGTCTTCGGCCATTTTGATCATCTGTTTCTTAGGTAGAGAGGCCTGTACACATGGCTCTTGAGCTTTTTTCTTAGCTTTAGAAGATGCTTTAGTCTTCGAAGCTGAAGTCTTTTAATGTAAAGATGTTGCGGTCTGAATACACCCTCAGAAGCCGGTACCGCTCAGCGTCTCTGGACCCATCTGAGGGATTAGCGTCAGAGGCTGCAATACCATGAGTATCCAGCAGCATGGCCAACTCCACGTGGTAGTCGGTAGCGGCCTGCAACTCTAAAGTAGCGGGTGTCAGGGGCTGTGACAGCGCCTCACTGAGATCCGGCGAACCAGCGACTGGCTTAGGAGAAGCTTCGTCGGATTTGGGCCTCATTTGTTTATCTCTATCCTTTTCCTTGCGTTTTTTGTAAACTCAGGTAGTCGGATGGCTATCAGACGACATTTCAGGATAATTAAACCGGCTACCAAAATACTTTAAAGCAAAAAGTAGTTTTGTACCTACCATAAATGTAGATGTTTGAGTACACCCTGCTGCAGTCATCACACTTGGGTTATCTAGTAGTCAGGCGGTCCCGCAGTCGGCCTGAATTCCCAAGTCTTGGTCCGGCGTCGGTTGCTGTCACTTCTTCCCTGACGTCAGTGCGCCAGGGGTATATATAAATCATCCAACGCCATTTTCTTCAGTTTTTCTTGCCCCAGATGTCAGGTGCCCCCAAAAAGGTGTTCAGTAATTAGTACCAATATAAGAAATTTAGCACAAACACAACATCCCTCCAGCTATAAGCAAACACATCAGTAAGGTATTGTAAAGATTTAGCCAGTTAGATCAGAGGGGATGGAGGGAGGGTAACTTGGACTGCAGCAGGGTGTACACTCTAACATCTACATTTACGGTAGGTACAAAACTGTACTATGTTCATGTTACCCTGCTGCAGTCATCACACTTGGGTAGAATCCCAAAGCTAAGGATGGGAGGAGGAGTTAGAGGGTTAGAGGGGGCTAGAAGGCCCTGCAGAACTGCAGTGGCGAAGCCAGCTCTAGTCTTAGAGTAAAGTGGTAAGTGGTAGTGTTTGGTGAAGGTGTGTACTGAACTCAAAGTTGCAGCTTCCAAAATCTCCTTTGCTGGGACCCCCCTGAGGAAGGCTGTAGATGTAGCTGTTGCCTGGTAGCAGGAACTGGTTTTCCATGATGGGAATAGCAAAAGCGAATGCAATGTCCTATCCATTTAGAAATGGTTTGATTTGATATAGCCTTCCCTTGCGAAGCTGTAGAATAGGATACAAAGAGCTGGTCAGATTGTCTGAAAACCTTAGTTTTGTCCAAGTAGTAACGAAGTTGCCTGCTTTGCTCTGTGGCTTTGGAAAGAAGGTGGGTAAGTGGATGGTTTGATTTAAAGCCGCACTAGATACCACCTTAGACATGAAGGAAGGATTAGTTCGTAGAGAAACTGTCTTGATGGAAAATGAGGAAAGGTTCCACTGCCATTAGTGCCTGAAGCACTGAGACTCTTCTGGCTGAAGTTATTGCTAGCAGCAGGGCAGTCTTCCATGATATAAACTTTAGATCAGCAGAGAAAGCTGGTTCAAAGGGAGGTAGCGTAAGTTTTTCCAGAACAAAATTGAGGTCCCACGTTGGTGTAGGTGATCTCCTGGGGGGCCTAATGTTTTTTGCCCCTCTGAGGAACTGCCTTAGAAGTGGATGTGAAAATAAGGGTGGATCCGTGTTGTAGTGGGCTGAAATAGCTGATGCGTGGATTTTAATGGAAGAAAAAGACCGTCCGTTGTGCAACATCTCAGTTAAATACTGTAGAATCTGAGGTATGTGAGGCTGAAGGGTATTTTGGCCTTTAGCTTGGTTCCAGGCGCAAAACCTTTTCCATTTGGCCGAGTAGGCCTTCCTGGTGCTGGGCCTCCTAGCTTCCAGAACATCCATAACTGCTTGAGGAAGAGGAGCTGGCTGGATGCTTAGGTGATTTGCCACGCAGCCAAATTTAAGGTTTTGAGCTGGCCGCGTAGAATCGGATTGTTTTACTGTGCGAGCAAGTGGGCAATTTGTGGTCAAATCCAAGGTGGGCCCTGGGCCATAATCCTTAATAGTGGGTACCAGTGCTGGTGTGGCCCGTCTGGGGCTATGAGTATCAGTCGTGGTCTCTACTTTCTGACTTTCAGAAGCACCTTTGTGAGAAGAGGCAATGGAGGGAAGGCATATACTGTCAGATTTTTCCAACTGAGTGCGTCCACATTCCAAGCTTGATGGTGAAGTGTCCTTGTACAAAATGTTGTTAGCTGATAGTTTTGGGGGCTGGCAAACAGGTCTATGTCTGGGAGTCCCCATTTTTGAGTTATTGAAAATACTTGTGGATCCAGTTTCCACTCGTGGGGATCCATAATGTTTCTGCTGAGGTAGTCTGCCAATGTGTTCTTTTTCCCTGGCAGGAATTGAGCTTGTAACTGAACTTGGTAAGCCAGTGCTGTGTTCCACAAGGTCACTGCTTGCCTGCATAGAGGGTAGGAGTGTGTACCCCCTTGTTTGTTTATGTACCACATTACTGTGGTGTTGTCCGTCCTTACTGCAAGTTGTCCTGGATGTAATAGGTTCTTGAAGGCTATCAGAGCATTCTGTACAGCTAACATCTTTTTGATTGATGTGCAGATTCCTTTGATCTGCAGACCATATGCCTTGAACGCACTGTCCTGCCATGTGTGCCTCCCAGGCGTAGTCCGAAGCATCTGTTGTCAGTTTGCCTGGCTGGGGTGCAAGGTGAAAGGCTGACCCTTGTTGAGGTGACATGCCTGTGACCACCACAGAAACTCTTGTTGAAGGCAGGGAATGAGAGGTATTGTGTCCAAGCTGTGGCTGTGTTGAGACCATACGGTTTTTAGGTACCACTGTAATTTCCTCATATACAGCTTTGCAAATGGTATTAGTAGTATGCAAGATGCCATAATGCCCAAGGCCTGCAGAATTTTGCTTGCAGGGAGTTGGGTCTTTGTTGCCATTGTTTTGAAATATTGAGGCAGTTGTAGTTTGTCTGGCGTCAGATAAGCATTCTGGGCCGTTGTATTCAAGCTGGCACCCAGGAATGTCAATTTGTGAGGGTACTAGTTTTGATTTTGTTTCGTTTACTGTGTACCCCAGGCAACTTAGAAGTTTTACAAAAGCCAGATGTTGTAACAGGATGTCCTTGCTTTCTGCTTGGCTGAGGCAGTCGTCCAGTTATGGGTATATTTGGATTCCTCTGTCTGCAGTATGCAATTACTGGTGCCAGGCATTTTGTGAAGACCCTGGGCGCAGTGGATAAGCCAAAGGGCAGTGCAGAGAATTGGTAATGGGTTGAACCTGCAATGAAACGGAGGTATCTTCTGCAACTTTGATAGGGACATGCAGGTATGCATCCTTGAGGTCCAACATTACTAGCCATGCTTTCTTGCCCAACATGGGAAGAAGCTGCTGTAGTGTTAGCATCTTGAATTTGGGTACTTGTAAGAAGGTGTTTAGCATCGAAAGGTCCAGAATTGGTCTCCAGGCATTGTCCTTTCTGGGTTCTAGAAAGAGTAGAGTAAAATCCTTGGCTTTGCTCCTGTGTAGGTACCAGATGAATGGCTCTCATGTCCATGAGAGCTGTAATTTGTTTTTGTGCCTCTGCCCATTGATTTTGTGGCAGGTTTGGCATTCCTTTTTTCATTGGCACGGTGTGGAAATGGAATCTGTATCCTCGTGAAATTATGTCTAGGACCCATTTGTCCTTTGTGACGGTGCACCAGTTGTCTGAAAAAAGTGCTAGTTTTCCTCTCAAGGGAGCTGCCAAGAGTGTGTTGCTTGGCCATATAAGGTGCAAGTCACTGAGTTTGCCTTCTAGAAGTTTGGGGCCTGTCTTCTCCTCCCTTCTGTGTTGCAGTGCCCCATTGTCGAGGTTTGTATTGGGCTTGTGATTGCCCTCTGCCTCTTGGGCATCTGTATTCACCCCTCTCTGGTCTGTCAGTAGTTGGAAAGGACCAATATTTTGTTGGCCAATTTCTGCTGAAGGGAGGGGGGCTGTACCTGTAGAAAATCTTTGTCTGCATAGATTTTGCCTTATCCTCCATTTTCTTTACGACTTCTGCTTTAACTCCAAATAGGACATCCTGCTGCAAGGAAGCATCTAGAAGCTTTGCTTTAACATGATCAGGCAGAGTTTGCTCCTTTAACCAAGCATGCCTACGTATAACAGACCCAGTGACAGCTGCTCTGCAGGAAGCCTCTAAAGAATCAAAACCACATTGCAAAGTATGTTTGCCAACCTGTTCAGTTGCATGCAACAGATCCTGCATTTCTTTCAATTCAGACTGATGAGGGAGTGTGCTCGTTTTTTGTCTTAACCGAGCCATTAGAAATTGCTGATATTTTAGCATGTGAAATTGACAATTTAGTGCTATCATAGCTAGAGTGGCTGAGGTGTAAACCTCCCCCCCCCCACCTGTCTAGTGCTCGAGTCCCTTTCAGAGGGTACAGGATTTTTTGCCATAGAAGCCTTAGCCCCTTTGGGACCCTGGGAGATGGTCTCTGGATCAGCTACAGGGCTTTTATAAAGGAATTTGTGGGAGTCAGGCACTCTAATACCTGTCTGGTTTGGCTGGAGCAGGAGGCAGAGAATCTGGATTCAAATAGGATTCCAAGTAAACATCATCCACAATGTCTAAAACTGGGGGGATGGCAAGAGGTCTGTGCTGGGGGAGTAAAAGAAACTCTGAGCTTTTTCTTTGAGTCAGAGTAGTCCTGACCTTCCCAGTGAAAACATTCCCTCATAGTGTGTAAAGTTTCCCCAAAGGAGGAGTCTTCTGGGGGAGAAGCTGAGGGAATGGAATCCTCAGCATCAGAATCTTCATAAGAGGGAAGAGTAATCTTGGTCCTCAGAGGAGCCTGAGGAAATAGAAACTTGATCAGAGGAGGCATAATCTTCCTCTTGTCTAGGCCTTTTGTCGGGGGGGGGGGGGGTTGGGAACCCCTGATTAAAGAGATCAAATCTTCCATTTTAAGCATTTCTTAGGCATGGGGCCTTGAACTGGAGACTGAAGTGCAGTCTTTTTTGGTTTAATAGGAGTCTTAAGCTTAGGATACATTTTAATGGTGAGCGTTTTAATGGTGAGCGTCGGTCTGAAGACGCCTTCAGAAACCGAAGGTGTTTCTGCAGCACTGACATCTGTCTGCAGTGTCGTCGGTAGGGGCTAAACAAAATGGCGTCAGCCTAGCACTCTCCGCCAAAGGCTCCGAAGCGGTCTCTGGTTCCAAATCTGCGGTGGTCAGGGGCTGCGTAGGAGCCTCACTGAAAACCGGTGAACCTGAGACCAGCCCAGCAGAGGCCTCGGAGTCTGGCTTGGGTCTAGGCTGCCTGGTCCTTATCCTTGCGTTTTTTGTGCACGCCGGTAGTCGGTTGCTCAGACGGCATTGTGTAGTTAAATTTTCTACCGAAGTAGTGTAGTGCGAAATCAAACAGTCTTTTTATAGTACACTTATTGAACCTAGCACAAAAGCAACAACCAGTGACGTTGTGGCCTGGGCCTAGGCAAGGTATACAGTAAGAATGAAAATCCTTGAGGTATTTGCTTCCCACAAGAAATACAATTAACTTTTTCTGACATCGGTCAGAGGCAAGAAAAGTTTCCCCAACGGGGTACTTGGCTTTATTGAAGACTTCAGATCTGAAATTAGACTTCGAAAATCTCAGGAGCCGACCGGCACTTGCGAACTGCTTCACCTTCGGGCACCGCAAGTCAAGAAAGACTGAAGAAAATGGCGTTGGATGCATTATATATACCCCAGGTGCACTGACGTCAGGGAAGAAGCGACAGCAACAGACGCCAGACCAAGAATTTGGAATTCAGGCAGACTGCGGGACCGCCCGACGACAAGATAACCCAAGTGTGATGACTGCAGCAGGGTAACATGATGAACATCGCATTTTATACTATTCACCACATGATTTTATCAGTTTCAGATCCAATGGTCATACATGTTTTCAAAACATTGTTATGCATATAAAAACTGAAGACAAAAACCCAGCTCCACCTATTTAAACCTGCTTCTCATCACCAAACCAAAGAAACTTCCAATAGCATTTCCTAGTCAGACAGGAAATGTGCAGGAAACTGGTAAATTAAGCAGGAGGACAAAAGATGTACTTACATTCTATAGCACGCTTAGGGCTCATACTGCACACATCAATGAGGTACCTGTAAAAAGAAGATAACTACATTAGAGCGGTGTTTTGTAGCATATCTAATACTAGTATAAAGAAAAAAGAATGTGCACAAGAATAAGGAGCAATTGTGTACACTTACCATAAATGTAGATGTTTGAGTGTATTCACTGTTGCAGTCATCACACTTTGGTTATCTGCCTGCAGGTAGCCCTCAGTAGGCCCAAATACCAGAGACTTACTATTTCTATGTTAGTTGCAGTCGCTCCAGGACTGACGTCAGGGGTATAAAAACAGGCAGCAGACACCATTACATCAGTTTTTGTCCCAAATGTCAGGGGCCCCCCCAAATAGGGAGCTAAACTATGGTGGGGAAAAAACACCAGTAAAAAGTAAATACCAATACCCCTGAAAGAGATGAGTAATAGAGGTGAGAGATGGAGACAAGGGGGCTGGAGTAAGGGAAAAGTACAATTTTGTACCTACCATAAATGTAGATGTTAGAGTGCTAATACAGCTGCAGTCATAACAGATGGGTTCTCCTGCCGTCAGGCGGGTCCTCGGTCGGCCGAATTCCAAAGTCTAGGTCCGGCGTCGGTTGTCGCTTCCTCCCTGACGTCAGTGCGACAGTGGTATAAAAGAACCAGCCGACACCATTTTCTTCAGTCTTTCTTGCCCCAGATGTCAGGTGCCCCCAGTAGGAAGGCAATACATAAAATAATGTAATAATGCAATGCAATATAATCAAAAAACAGTAGTTGCAAGCAAATACACCATAAAAGAATACCCCTAGAGGGGAAGGTGGGAGGGAAACCTGGACTGCAGCTGTATTAGCACTCGAACATCTACATTTATGGTAGGTACAAAACTGTACTATGTTCATCGTGCAGAGCTGCAGTCATAACAGATGGGTAGAATCCCAAAGCTAAAAAAGGGGTGGTAGGCACTAGGTGGAGCTAGGAGGAGCCAAAATGCCCTGCAAGACTGCAGTGGCAAAGCCTGCTCTAGACTTGGAGTATAATGGTAGGTTGTAGTGCTTGGAGAAGGTATGCACAGAACTTAAAGTGGCTGCTTCTAAAATATCCTTGGTAGGAACTCCTCTGAGGAAGGCTGCAGAGGTGGCTGTGGCCCTGGTGGAATGAGTTCTAATGCCTGTAGGTACAGTTTTGCCATGAAAGGAATAGCAAAAGCGTATGCAGTGGGCTATCCATTTTGAGATTGTCTGTTTGGATATCGACTTTCCTTGAGCTCCTACCGCATAGGCCACAAAAACCTGTTCTGATTTTCTGAAAGGCTTTGTTCTGTCCAAATAATAACGCAGTTGTCTGTGGATGTCCAAGGAATGCAGTAATCTCTCCCCTTTGTTTTGAGGATTAGGATAAAAAGTAGGTAAATGTATGGCCTGATTTAAAGCTACCCTGGATACCACTTTAGGCATAAAGGACTGGTTGGTACGTAATGAAACTCTTTCCTGATGGAAGATGATGTAAGGCTGGACAGCCATAAGAGCCTGTAGTTCTGAAACTCTACGAGCTGAAGTGATAGCCAGAAGGAAAGCTGTTTTCCAGGACAAATATTATAAATCTGATGAAGCAGCTGGTTCAAAAGGAGGCAAGGTCAGTTTTTCCAGAATGAAATTAAGATCCCAAGCAGGTATTGGTTGTTTTCTTGGAGATCTTAAATTCTTAGCCCCTCTGAGAAACTGTCTTAGAGGGTGAGAGAATAAAGGTGGATCAGTGTTGTATTCTGCAGAAATGGCTGAGGCATGGATTTTGATGGAGAACGAAAGTCCACTGCTTAGCAGCTCGGCCAAATATTGTAGTATTTGAGGTAAATTCAGTTTTCCAGGGCACTGGCCCTTTTTCTCATTCCAAACACAAAAACGTTTCCATTTTGCAGAGTAAGCTTTTCTAGTTGATGGCCTTCTGGCCTCCAAAATGACATCCTGCACCTCCTTGGAGAGCAGGGCCTGCTGTGATGCTAAGGAATCTTCCATGCGGCTAGATTGAGTGTCTTCAGCTGACTGAAGAGTTTTGAAGCTGTGTTGAGTCAGACGAAGAGGCAGAGGCAGGGTCCATGGTGGGGAATGCGTCGGGCTCCTTAGTAGTGGGTACCAGTGTTGCCTTGGCCGGTCCGGAGCGATGAGGATCATCTTTGGTCTGTCTGCTCTGGTCTTGAATAGGACTTTGGGCAGCAGAGGAAGAGGTGGGAAGGCATAAACTGTCATTGATGTCCAACTGAAAAAGAGAGCGTCCACTCTCCAGGCCTTTGGATGGAAGATCCTTGAGCAGAATTTTGTCAATTGATGATTTTTGTGGGAGGCAAAGAGATCTGTGTCTGGCCTTCCCCATTCTTGGATTATTTCTGTAAAAACTTTTGGATGCAACTTCCATTCACGTGGATCTGTCATATTCCTGCTTAGGTTGTCTGCCAGTGTGTATTCCTTGCCTGGCAAGTACTGTGCTTGTAGCTCCATTTGTAAGTCCATGGCCATGTTCCAAAGTGACATGGCCAGTCTGCATAGGGGATAAGAATGTGTTCCTCCCTGCTTGTTTATGTACCACATAACTGTGGTGTTGTCTGTTCTTATCAATAGCTGACCTGGTTGTAGAAGGTCCTTGAAGGCTGTAATAGCATTTATCACTGCTAGCATTTCTTTTTGATTGATGTGAAGGTGCTTTTCTTTTTGGGTCCATTTGCCCTGAATGCACCGGTCTGTCATGTGCGCCCCCCAGGCGTAGTCCGAGGCGTCTGTTGTGATGACTTGATTTGCTTGAGGCTTGCTGAATGGAAGACCTGTGTTTGTTTGGCATGCTTGAGCCCACCACAGAAATTCCTTTTGCAGACATGGAATTAGTGGTATCATTGTTTCCAAACTGTGGCTGTGTTGAGACCATATATTTTTTTAGGTACCATTGTATTTCTCATATGCAGCTTTGCACATGGGATTAGTAAGATGCAAGATGCCATGAATCCCAGAGCCTGCAGGATTTTCCTTGCAGTCAGCCTGGTGCAATTTGCCAGTGTTCTGAAATATTGAATTAGTTGCCCCTGCTTCTCTGTCGTGAGGAAGGCCATCTGGGTGTGTGTGTCCAAACTGGCACCCAGGAAAATTATCTTCCGAGAGGGTATTAGTCTTGAATTCTCTTTGTTGACTGTGTATCCTAGAGAGTTTAATAACATTATTACATAAGCCAGATGTTTCAGAAGAATGTGCTTGCTGTCCGCTTGGATCAGGCAGTCATCCAAACAAGGGTATATTTGTATCCCTTGAAGTCTGCAGTAGGCAATTACTGATGCCAGGCATTTCGTGAATACTCTGGGCGCAGTAGATAAACCAAAAAGCAATGCAGAGAATTGATAATGTATTGAACCTGCAAGAAATCTGAGGTATCTTCTGCAATTTTGTCTGATTGGGACATGCAGGTATGCCTTCTTGAGGTCCAATGTTACCAGCCAAGACTCCTTGCCCAGCATGGGAAGAAGTTGCTGTAGAGTGAGCATCCTGAATTTTGGTACGAGTAGGAATGTGTTTAGGATGGAAAGATCCAAAATGGGTCTCCAATCTTTGCCCTTCCTTGGCACCAGAAATAGCCTGGAATAAAAACCTTAACCTTGTCCGTGTGTAGGTACCTCTTGAATAGCTTTCATGTTTATAAGATCTGAAATTTGCTTTTGTGCCTCTGCACTTTGATTGTGTGGCAGGTTTGGCATGCCTTTCATTTTTGGAAGGGTACGAAAATGGAATTTGTAGCCTCTGTTTATAATGCTCAGGATCCATTTGTCCTTTGTGACAATATGCCAATTTTTTGAGAATAGTGCCAGCTTTCCTCCTAAGGGTGCTGCCATTTGAGACCTGGTTGGCATGCAAAGGGGAAAGTCATTGGTTTTGCTTTCTGAAAGATTGCGAGTTGTCCTCACCACCTCTTTGTGTAGGAGCTTGCCATTGTCTGCCTCTGTACGAGCCTTGTGTTTGTCCTCTGCCCCTCTGGCGCCTGTATCTGCCTCTTTGGGGTCTGTCTGTGGCAGGTAAGGACCAGTTTTTGGAAGGCCAATTTCTACTAAAACGTGGGGGTTGAAACTGCAGAAATTCTCACAGTTAGCACTGATTTAGCCTTTTCCTTCATTTTCCGTAATACTTCCTCAGCATTTGCCCCAAATAGTACATCCTTTTGAAGAGGGGCGTCTAGTAATTTAGCTTTGACATGATCAGGCAAGGCTTGTTCCTTGAGCCAGGCATGCCTACGTATGACTGAGCCTGTAACAGCAGCTCTACATGAGGCCTCTAGAGCATCAAAACCACATTGTAAGGTATGTTTACCCACTTGTTCTGCACTATGCATCAAATCCTGCAACTCCTTCATGTCTGGTTGTTCAGGTTGCGACATTTTACTTTACAATTGAGATAACAGAAACGGTTGGTATTTTAGCATATGAAACTGACAGTTTAAGGCCCTCATGGATAAGGTAGCCGAGGTATATACCTTTTTTCCCCACCTTTCTAAGGATCTGGAATCTCTCTTGGAAGGCAATGGGTTTTTGGCAATGGAGGCCTTAACTCCCTTGGGCCCCTGTGAGATGGTTTCTAGGTCAGCAGCATGGCTTTTGTATAGAAATTGGTGCGAGTAAGGAACCCTGTAGTACCTGTCAGGCTTAACTGGAGCTGGAGGGAGAGAGTCCGGGTTAAGGCAGGCCTCCGAGTAAACATCATCTAGATGTCCAGGACAGGAGGTATAGCCACAGGCCTGTGCTGGGGTAACTAAAGAAATTCCCTGAGCCTTTTCTTGGAATCGGAATAATCCTGGCCTTCCCAGTGGAAGTGTTCCCTTAAGGTATGCAGAGTTTCACCAAATGAGTAATCCTCAGGGGGGGGATACAGAAGGAATAGATTCCTCTGCATCACAGTCTTCAAAAGGAGAGTAAGACTGTTCCTGATAAGAGTGCTCTGAAATAATGGAGCCATGATCAGAGGGGGAATCTTCCTCCACTCTAGGTCTTTTGTCCGGAGGTGGCTGAGAACCTCTGATTAGAGTAATTAAATCCTCAGCCATTTTAAGCATCTGTTTCTTAGGCATGGGGCCTGGAGATGGGCCCTGTGTAGCTGGTCTCTTAGGGTGCATGGTTGCTTTAGACTTGGTGAAAGCCTTGGAGAAAGAAGAGGAAGGTCTGAAGACACCTTGAGTGGAGGTGGACCTGTCACATTCTGTGTTTCAATGCCAAGCACGGCTTCGGTATCTGTAGTCAGGGTGTGGGCCGAGGAGCCTGCGACCTCGGGTACAGGAGACACCGCCAAAGATGTGTTGTCGGAAATCAGGGGCTGCGTAGGCGCCTCGCTGAGAACCGGACCACGTGTAGTCGGCTTTGGCATGGTGTCGGTAGAGGCCACGGACCTCGTGTCGGTCCTTGTCTTTGCGTTTTTTAGACAAAACCGGAGTCAGAGTATCCGACAACATAGTATAGTTAAATGCTTTCCCAAAATAATGCTGCTTAACTCCCGACACTTAATAGTGCATTTGTTGAATGTAGCACAAAAGCGACAGAGACGTCGTGGTCTGGGCCTAAACAAGGTATACAGAGGGAATGGAAATCCTTATGCGGTATTTGCTTCCCACAAGAAATGCAATTATTAACTTTGTCTGACATCGGTCTGAGGCGAGAAAAAGTTTCCCCAACGGGGTACTTAGCTTTTAAGAAGACTTCAGTTCCAAATTTTTTGTAATCTCAGGAGCTGGCCGACCGGCACTTGCGAACTGCTTCTGCTTTGGGCACCGCGCGGCAAGAAAGACTGAAGAAAATGGCGTCGGCTGGTTCTTTTATACCCCTGTTGCACTGACGTCAGGGAGGAAGCGACGACAACCGACGCCGGACCTAGACTTTGGAATTCGGCCGACCGAGGACCCGCCTGACGGCAGGAGAACCCATCTGTTATGACTGCAGCTGTATGCATGATAAACATCAAGGACTGCAACAGTGAATACACAAACATCTACATTTATGTAAAGTTTACACAACTGTACTGTTTGTGTCTCACTGTTGCAGTCATCACACTTTTGTGGATTCCCAAAGCTGAAGGGTGGAGGCAGTCCAGAAGAATTAGGGCTGGCAAGTTTGCCCTGCAGGACTGCTGCTGCAAAACTCGGCCTGGATTTGGAAAAGATAGGCAGGTGGTAATACTTGGTGTGTACAGAACTCCAGGTAACAGCTTCCAGGATGTACCTGGCAGGGACTCCCATAAGGAATGCTGTACAAGTAGAAGTTGCTCTAGTGGAATGTGTTGTGACCCCATGAGGGGTTGGTATCCCATGATGCTTGTAGCAAAAAAAGTTGTGTCTTATCTTAATGTTCCATCTATTGGTGATCCTTGTTCAGTCATTACGTATGGGGTATCAGTTCCGAGCTCGGAACAAAGACTGCCATTTTCCAAGCTCGAGGCAGCTTCAAACTCTGGAGCTAAACTCTTACCCACAATTTCCCTCTCCATTATCTCAGACTGAGTTTGCAAATTAAAGAAGGTAGAGGCTACCTCTGGTCCAAATAACCTAAGAGAAAGTACAGTTTTGTACCTACCATAAATGTAGATGTCTGAGAGGTATGCATCTGCAGTCCTAACATATGGGTTGTCCTGCCTCAAGCAGCCCTTCGGTCGGCCGGATTCCAAAGTCTGGGTCTGGCCTCGGCTGATGTCGCACTTCACCCGACGTCATAGCTGCTGTGAATCGGGTATAAAGGCATCAGCCGACGCCATTTCCTCAGTGTTTCTTGCCCCAGATGCCAGGTGCCCTCTAGGAAGGCTAAATTTGGATAAATGAAAAATGATTCAAAACAGTAGAGAGCAAACAAAAATAACATGTATATACATATATACAAACAAATACACCATAATAGATTCCCCCAGCTAGCTACAAGATGGGCAAATACCCTAGGAGTACCACAGAGGGGAAGGAGGGTGGGTAATCCTGACTGCAGATGCATACCTCTCTGACATCTACATTTATGGTAGGTACAAAACTGTACTATGTCCTTCAAGGATGCATCTGCAGTCCTAACATATGGGTAGAATACCATAGCCAAACTGGGGGAGGAGGCACTAAAATGATTATGGTGTAGTTAAGATCCCTTGCAAAAAGTACAGTTTTGTACCTACCATAAATGTAGATGTTCGAAGATCCACATTGCTGCAGTCAAAACTAGTGGGTAGTCCGCTGTCCTCCGTCGGCCCGAATACCAAAGTGTTAGGCTGGCGTCGGTCATGGTCGCTTAGATCTGACGTCAGTACGCCGTGGTACTAAAGTGCATGACCGACGTCATATCCTCAGTCTTTCTTGCCCCAGATGTCAGAAGGCCCTAAAAAGAAAGGCCATAGCCAAAACAGAGAAACATCCAACCACCCATGTACAAACAATATTTACAACCCAAAACACACAACCACCCCAAACCACAGTGGGGAAGGAGGAAGGGTAAATTGGACTGCAGCAATGTGGATCTTCGAACATCTACATTTATGGTAGGTACAAAACTGTACTATGTTCTTCATCTCACATTGCTGCAGTCATAACTAGTGGGTAGAATTCCAAAGCAAAGGCAAAGGGAGGATGGCAAAATTATAAAGCATTGGGAGCTGCTAACATGCCCTGTAAAACTGCAGTGGCAAACCCAGTCCTAGATTTGGTGTAAAGAGGGAGATGGTAATGTTTAGAAAAAGTGTGCACTGAACTCCAAGTAGCTGCCTCCAAAATATCTTTAGTAGCTACACCCCTTAAAAAAGCAGTTGAAGTGGCAGTAGCCCTAGTGGAATGAGGTCTTATTCCAGCCAGAATCTCCTTGCCATGATGAGAATAACAAAAAGCAATACAATGGCCAATCCACTTAGAAATAGTTTGTTTAGAAACAGGTTTCCCCTGAGAACCCAAAGCAAAAGAAACAAACAACTGTTGAGACTGTCTGAACCCTTTAGTTCTGCTCAAATAATAACGCAACTGCCTGTGAATATCCAAAGAGTGCAAAATCTTTTCCCCTTTATTTTGGGGATCAGCATAAAAAGTAGGCAAATGAATAGACTGGTTTCAAGGCCACATTTGAGACCACTTTAGGCATGAAAGTAGGGTTAGTACGCAAAGAGACCCTGTCCTTATGAAAAATTAGGAAGCTTTCAACTGCCATTAGAGCCTGTAATTCAGATACCCTTCTAGCAGACGTAATGGCCAACAAAAAAGCTGTCTTCCAAGACAAAAACTTCTACTCAGCTGTAGCTGCAGGTTCAAAAGAAGATAAAGTGAGTTTCTCCAACACAAAATTGAGATCCCAGGAAGGAGTAGGAGCTCTACGTGGGGGTCTTATGTTCTTTGCCCCTCTAAGAAATTGCTTGAACAAAGGATGAGAGAATAAAGGTGGGTCACAGTCATAGTGAGCAGAAATGGCTGCAGCATGAACTTTTACAGAGGAGAAAGACAAACCTTTGTCTAGTAATTCTGTAAGATACTGAAGTGAAACACTCAAATTAGGTACTGAAACATCAAAGCACTTTGCTTTGCTCCGAAGAAAAAATCTCCTCCATTTATCAGCATAAACCTTCCTTGTACTAGGCCGTCTGGCCTCCAAAATAACATTCAAAACTTGTTGAGGAAGCTGCGACCCTCCAGGGTCTAGAACCGAATATGCCAAGCTGCCAGATGCAGGGACTGTATCTTGACATTGATGAAATGATTGCCTGCCTGGGTCAGAAGGTGTGGACTTGCTGGCAAAGGCCAAGGAGGCTCCCGTACTAAACTCCTCAGCAGAGGGTACCAGTGCTGACGTGGCCAATCTGGAGCTATAAGAATCATGGAGGGCTTGTCCTGTCTGACCTTCAAGAGCACCTTGGGAAGGAGAGGCAGAGGAGGAAAGGCATAGACGTGAAGATTGTTCCAATTGAATGAAAGAGCATCCACTTTCCAAGCTTTTGGATGAAACATCTTTGTGCAAAACTTTGGCAGCTGGAAATTCAGTGGAGAAGCAAACAGATCTATGTCTGGAGTCCCCCAAAACACTGTCAACTGTCGAAATACATGAGTATCCAATTTCCACTCGTGGGGATCCACCATCTGTCTGCTCAAAATATCTGCTAAGGAGTTCTGTGCTCCTGGCAGAAACCTTGCCTGAAGAGTGAGGTGCAAACAGAGCAGTCTCCCACAAAATCATAGCTTGCCTGCAAAGTGGGTACGAATGGGTTCCCCCTTGCTTGTTGATGTACCACATGACAGTTGTGTTGTCTGTTTGAATCAACACGTGTCCTGGGTGAAGTAGATCCTTGAAGGCCATCAATGCAGATTGGACTGCTAACATCTCCTTCATGTTGATATGCAAACGTTGAAGTCTGGCAGGCCACGTGTCTTGAACCCATTTTCCATTGAGGTGTGCCCCCCAAGCCTTGTCCGAGGCATCTGTCGTTAAGATCTGACTCGCCTCTGGTCGGGTCACAGAGAGTCCCTTGTTTAGGTGACATTCCTGAGCCCACCACAAAAATTCCTTCTGAATGCAAGGTATTATCTGAATGAGTGTCCAAATCGTGGCAGTGCTGAGTCCATACACTTTTGAGATACCATTGTAACTTCCTCATATGCAGTTTGGCATTGGGAAGCACCAGAATACAAGATGCCATGAACCCCAAGGCTTGAAGGACTGTCCTTGCAGTCAGCCTGGACAGGAGAGACAATTGTTGGAAGTAAAGGGTAAGATTTCTTTGCTTGTCCGGGGTCAAAAACACCATCTGAGAGGCTGTATTCAGTCTCACACCCAGAAAGCACATGTCCTGAGAGGGTACTAGACTGGACTTTATTTCGTTCACAGAATACCCTAGGCACCTTAGCACTGCCATAACATACTGAAGATGGTGAAGTAGCTTGTCTTTGTCTTGAGCCAGAATCAGGCAATCGTCCAAATAAGGATAAATTTGTATTCCTCTTAACCGTAAGAAGGCTATCACCGAGCCAGAACCTTTGTGAACACCCTGGGCGCAGTAGATAAGCCAAAGGGCAATGCAGAGAACTGATAATGTAAAGTCCCAGCCCGAAAACGCAGGAATCTCCTGCAGCTTGGCCTGATAGGAATATGAAGATAAGCCTCCTTGAGATCCAGAGTTACCATCCAGTGATCTTTGCCTAGCATAGGTAGAAGTTGTTGCAAAGTCAACATTTTGAATTTTGGAATGTCCAGATATGTGTTGAGAATAGACAAATCCAGAATTGGCCTCCAAGTGTTTCCTTTCTTTGGTACAAGAAACAGGCGAGAATAAAATCCTAGGCCCACCTCTGATGGAGGGACCTGCTGGATAGCTCCCATTTGAAGAAGTAAAGAAATCTGTTTGTGAGCCTCTGCCTTTTGCTGAGGAGGAACGTCTGGCATGCCTTTGAAAGGGGGCAATGTGTGGAAATAAAACTTGTAGCCTCGGATTATAATGTCCAACACCCATTTGTCCTGGGTGACTAAAAGCCAATTTTGCCTGAAAAGTGCCAACTTTCCTCCCAGAGGAGCTGCCAGACAGGAAGGATCGGGCAGCTGAAGATGCAGGTCATTGGGTCTGTTTACGAAAGGACTGGCCCCTGCCCTCACCTGTAGACTGTGCAGGGGAACTCAACGTCCTAGGCCTAAATGAACCCTGTGCATGAGCTCTGCCCCTACCACTAGACTGTAAATCAGAAGGGTAAGCCCATCCCTTAGTAGGCCAATTTCTGCTAAACTTAGGGGGCTGCACCTGCAAAAAATCTTTAACAGTCTGCATAGACTTAGCTTTGTCCTCCATTTTCTTCAAGACTGACTCCACAGGAGAACCAAACAAAACTTCAGACTGAAGGGGAGCATCCAAAATTTGAGCTTTAACATGCTCTGACAAGTTCTGATCCTTAAGCCAGGCGTGCCTACGAATAACGGATCCAGTGGCAGCCACCCTGGAAGAGGCCTGCAAAGCATCAAAACCACACTGCAAAGAATGCTTACCCACCTGATCAGAGGCATGAACCAAATCCTGTAATTCTTTACATTCTATGCCCTCTGCTAAAGCATCCACCTTAGATTTCAATTGACTAAGAAGGAAATTCTGGTACTTCAGCATATGAAACTGGCAATTTAAAGCCCTCATTGCAAGAGTGGAAGAGGTATACACTTTTTTACCCCACCTATCCAGAGCTCTAGAGTCCTTATCCATGGGAACTGGATTCTTTACAACAGAAGCCCTGACACCCTTAGGTCCCTGGCTAATAGTTTCTGGGTCAGCCCTAGGGCTCTTATACAAATATTTATGAGCCTCTGGCACCCTGTAATACCTGTCTGGCTTAACCGGGGCAGGAGGCAAAGAGTCTGGATTAAGGGAAGCCTCATAGAAAACATCCTGTACAACATCCAAAACCGGAGGTATAGCCAAGGGCCTATGTTGTGGTAAAAACAAGAATTCCCTAAGCCTCTTTCGGGAATCTGAGAAATCCTGACCTTCCCATTTAAAATGCTCTCTCATAGCATGCAGGGTTTCTCCACAAGAAAACTCCTCTGGAGGGAAGCAGAAGGACTAGAATCCTCTGCCAGAATCAGAATAAGGGGAAAATCCTGAATGTCTTCAGCCGAAGACTCTGAATAATCTGAAGAATGTTCCAATCCTTCCACCTCTGGCTCCACCCTAGGCCTCTTATCTGGAGGGGGCATAGAACCTCTGATCAAGGTAATCAAATCTTCTGCCATTTTAAGCATGTGTTTTTTAGGCACAGAACCTGCAGAACTAGGACTGACGCCAGAGGAAGACAAACTAGGCCTGGCCTTTGAAGGTACTTTAGAGACAGAGGGAGAAGGCCTAACCACCTTATGCAAAGAAGGGAGCACAGCAACCTGAGAGGCCCCTTCAGCCTGACCTGACTCCTGAGAGACCACATCTTGCAACACTAAAGGTTCCCCCTGAGACTCAACTGAAACCTCGGCCGGATCCACAGATTCCACCGTGGTTTCTAAAGAACCGGCGTCCGGAACGGACGACTCATCCTGCTTGGATTTCAACGATTTCTCTCTACGCTTCTTCGCGGTAGCGGGCGTCGGAGGATCCGACGGCATATTGTAATTACACCGCTTACTGAAGACAAGCCTAGCACAATCTAACCTACGTTTAATGGTGCGCTTATTAAATTTAGCACAAAAGCGACACCCGACTACATCGTGCTCAGGCCCCAAACAAGGAATACAGAGAGAATGGTAATCCCTATGAGGTATCTGTTTCCCACAAGAAATACAATTATTCACTTTTTCTGACATCCGGATTTAACTGAGGCAAGAAAAGAAAAATATTCCCCAACGGGGTACTTAGCCCAACTTGGTCTTCGGTCTGAAACTCAGAATACGAAAATTTCAGGACGCCGAACGGCACTTGCAAACGCTGCTTCTGCTTTGGACCATGCAGCAAGAAAGACTGAGGATATGACGTCGGTCATGCGCTTTAGTACCACGGCGTACTGACGTCAGATCTAAGCGACCATGACCGACGCCAGCCTAACACTTTGCTATTCGGGCCGACCGAGGACAGCGGACTACCCACTAGTTATGACTGCAGCAATATGAGATGAAGAACATCAGCAGTTGCAAAACCTGCTCGGGATCTGGAGTATAAAGGTAGATTATAATGCTTGGCAAATGTATGCACGGAGCTCCAAGTAGCAGCCTCTAGAATGTCTTTGGTAGCCACTCCTCGTAGGAAAGCTGTAGTAGTGGCTGTAGCTCTTGTGGAGTGAGGCCTGATGTTTTCTGGAATTGTCTTTCCATGAAAAGAGTAACAAAATCTAATGCAATTTCCTATCCATTTTGAGATTGTCTGTTTTGAAATTGCTTTTCCTTCCATTCATGTTGCATATGCTACCAGAAGCTGGTCAGTTTTTCTATTCTTGGTTGTGTCCAGATAGTAGCGCAATTGCCTGTGCACATCCAAGGTATGTAGTAGTCTTTCCCCTCTGTTCTGTGGGTTGGGGAAGAATGTTGGTAGGTGTATTGCTTGGTTCAATGATACCCTGGAGACCACCTTTGGCATAAAAGTAGGGTTGGTTCTCAAGGATACTCTATCCTGATGGAAGATAAGGAAGGGCTGTACTGCCATTAATGCCTGTAATTCAGAAACCCTTCTTGCTGAAGTGATTGCAAGCAGGAAAGCAGTTTTCCAAGATAAGAACTGTAACTCTGCTGTTGCTGCTGGCTCGAAAGGGGGAAGTGTTAACTTTTCCAGGACAAAGTTGAGGTCCCATGTAGGCAAAGGTGGCTTCCTTGGAGGCTTTACATTTTTAATTCCTCTCAGAAACTGCCTGAGTAGAGGATGAGAGAAGACTGGAGGATCCATGTTGTATTTTGCTGAAATTGCTGATGCATGAATCTTAATGGAGGAGTAAGACAGGCCATTGTGGAAAAGGTCTAAGTATTCCAGGATGTTAGCTATGTTTGGTAATGATACACTTTCTCCTTTTGCTGCACTCCAAATGAGGTATCTTTTCCATTTGGCTGAGTAAGTCTTCCTTGTGGAGGGTCTGCGAGCCTCCAGTATAATGTCTTTAACCCTCTGGGATAAACCTGGGTTATTTGGTTTTATATAATATTCCAGGCAGCCAGCTGTAGTGTTTTCAAGTTTGGATGTAGGATCTTGAAGTTGTTCTGTGTTAGTAGTAAAGGAACTAGAGGTAGGGACCATGCGTGTGTCCGAGCCATACTCCTCAGTAGCGGGTACCAATGCTGCCTCGGCCAGTCTGGAGCTATCAGGATGATCCTTGGGCGATCTTCTTTGATCTTCAGTAGCACTTTGTGCATCAAAGGAAGAGGTGGGAATGCATATGCTGTCAGGTTTTCCCAACTGAAGGAGAGGGAGTCCACCTTCCAAGCTAGTGGGTGGGATGTCCTTGTGCAGAATTTCCTCAATTGGTGGTTGTGTGGGGATACGAACAGGTCTGTTTCTGGTAGTCCCCATTTGTTTGTAATGGATTTGAAGATGTCTGGATGCAGCATCCATTCGTGGGCATCCGTGGTAGTTCTGCTTAAGGTGTCTGCTAGAATATTTTCTTTTCCTGGCACAAATATGGCCTGGAGCTGAATGTTGAGGTTCAGGGCTACATTCCACAGGTCCATTGCCATCTGGCATAGAGAATATGAATGTGTGCCTCCTTGTTTGTTGATATACCACATGACTGTGGTGTTGTCCGTCCTTATCAGCAAATGACCCTGTTGAAGAAACTGACTGAATGTCTGGATTGCCTGTTTCACTGCCAGCATCTCTTTTTGAATTATGTGTAGGTTCAGCTGGTCTTGTGTCCATAGGCCTTGTACACAGTTGTCCACCATGTGTGCCCCCCATCCTAGGTCCGTGGTGATAGTCTGGCTTGGGTGAGGTTTGTGGAAGGGCAGTCCTCTGTTCAACAGACAGGCCTGAGCCCACCACAGGAATTCTTGCTTCAGGCATGGGATTATTGGAATCTGAACTTCTAGGCTGTGTTTGTGTTGAGACCATATATTCCTTAGGTACCATTGCAACTTCCTCATATGCAGCCTGGCATGTGGAACCAATATTATGCAGGATGCCATGTAACCCAGGGCTTGCAGTACTTTTCTTGCTGTAAGCTGGTTCTGTGTTGTCAATGCCCTGAAATAGAGTGGTAGTTGCTTTTGTTTTTCTGCTGTGAGAAATGCCATCTGATTTGAAGTGTCCAATTCTGCACCCAAGAATGTTATCCTCTGGGATGGTAACAGTCTTGACGTTTTCATGTTGACTGTATCCCAGGGCTTGCAGTAGTTGTATAACCTTTTCCAAATCTTGTGTTAATTTGGTCTTGTTGTCCGCTTGTATCAGGCAGTCGTCCAGGTATGGATAAATCTGAATTCCCTGAAGCCTGCAATGAGCAATTACTGATGCCAGGCATTTCGTGAATACTCTGGGCGCAGTAGATAAGCCAAAGGGCAATGCTGAGAATTGATAATGCTCTGATCCTGCAAGAAATCTGAGGTATCTTCTGCAATCTGGTCGTATAGGGACGTGCAGGTATGCCTCCTTGAGATCTAGAGTCACCAGCCAAGACTCCTTGCCCAGCATGGGAAGAAGTTGCTGTAGGGTCAGCATTTTGAATTTTGGAACAATGAGATATGTGTTCAGAGCGGACAGGTCGAGAATAGGCCTCCACTGGTTTTCTTTTCTTGGTACCGGGAAAAGTCTGGAGTAAAATCCTTGCCCTTGTTCCATTGGTGGTACCTTTTCTATAGCTCTCATTCTTAGTAAGTGGTTGATTTGTCCTAGAGCGTTTGTTTTTTGGTTTGGTGGTAGGTTTGGCATTCCTCTCTTTTTTGGTAGAGTGTGGAAGTGAAACCTGTAGCCTTTGTCTATTGTCTCTAAAATCCATTTGTCTCTTGTAATGTAATGCCAGTTTACGGAAAATAAGGCTAGTTTTCCGCCTAAGGGTGCTTCCAATTGTTCCCTGGTAGGCGGTATCAGAGCCAAGTCATTGTGTCTGTCCTGTTGAAGTGGTAGTAGCTGGATCTGTGGCAGTACTTCTCTGGTTGTTAGGCTGCCACTGACGTCCCCTGTAGGCCCCTCCGGATTGACCTCTGCCTCTTGGGCATCTATTTCGGCCTCTCTGCTCTGGAGGTGTCTGGAAAGGACCAAGTCTTCGTAGGCCAATTTCTACTAAACCTCGGAGGTTGGACCTGTAAGAAATCCTTGACTGTTTGAACAGATTTTGCTTTTTCTTCCACCTTCTTTAGCACTTGCTGTGCAGGGGAGCCAAACAAACTGTTTCTCCATGGGAGCATCTAGGAGCCTTGACTTAACATGGTCTGGTAAGGTTTGCTCTTTTAACCATGCATGCCTTCTGATCACGGTTCCAGTCATGGCTGACCTAAAGGAAGCCTCCAGTGCATCATAGCCGCATTTTAAAGAATGATTACTGACCTGCTGAGTGTTGTGTACCAAATCCTGAAGGGACTTACGGTTTATAGGTTCAGGAGAGGACAGTTTTTTTATTTAGCTGGTCTAACAGAAATTCCTGATACTGGATCATGTGGAATTGGCAGTTTAAGGCCCTAGCCGAAAGAGTAGCAGAAGTGTAAACTTTTTTACCCCATCGCTCTAATGCTCTAGATTCTCTTTCAGAGGGGAGGGGGTTTTTGGCAGAGGCAGCTGCTACAGCTTTGGGGCCCTGAGAAATGGTTTCAGGATCTGCAATAGGAGCCTTATACAAGTGAAAATGTGTGTCCAGGACCCTGTAAAATCTGTCGGGTTTGGCAGGGGCCGGGGGAAGAGAGTCAGGAGCAGTACAGGCATCATTAAATGCATCATCCACAACTGTTAGTACTGGAGGAATGGCTAAAGGCCAATGCTGTGGTAAATGTAAAAAGGTCCTAAGCGTTTTCCTTGAATCTGAGAAATCCTGACCCTGCCATTGAAAATGCTCTCTCATAGCATGTAAGGTTTCCCCAAAAGAAAATTCCTCAGGAAAAGAGGCAGAAGGAATGGAGTCTTCTGCATCAGAATCCTCATATGGAGAATAAGGGTCTTCTGGAGGATTTGAATTTTCAGAGTCATCCGAGGAGTAGTCAGTGAATACTGGATCGGGGGGCTCCGCTCTAGGCCTTTTCTCTGGAGGGGGCTGAGAGGCCCTGTCTGGGTGAGGTTGGGATCCCCTGATCAAGGAAATGAGATCCTCAGCCAGGCTAAGCATTTGGGAACTAGAAGTAGGCCTGTGTGGAGCTTTAGCAGGCAAGGCCTTAGAAGATTTAGCTGCTTTAGCCCTAGAAAAAGCCTTGATGGACATAGATGCAGGGGGCCTAGCAGCTCCACGTGCAGGAGTAGAAATGTCTAAAGGAATAGTATCTGATAAATCCTGGGTGCCTGCTACAGCAGGAGAAATTTCGGAAGCAGATTCAGCCATGCTGTTTGGGGCCTCGGCTGTCGGAGGTATGCTTTCGGCCGAACAGAGGACTCTGTTTCAGCCGAAACCGAGACATTCGCGGTAGGCTTAACCGTGGTTTCGGCCAAAACCGCGGACCGCGAGTGTCGCTCCTTTTCCTTACGCTTTTTAGCTAATTGCGAAGTCGGAGTCTCCGACGGCATTTTGTAAGCAAAAGCAGGACCAAAAAACTCCTCCGCAAACTCCGACCGACGTCTAAGTGTCCGTCGGTTGAAGGAAGCACAGGCTAGACAAGCTGATACGTCGTGGTCTGGGCCTAAGCAAGGAAGGCAGTAAGAGTGGAAATCCTTATGAGGTATTTGTTTCCCACAAGTTAAACAATTATTTACTTTTTCTGACATCGGCTGAGGCAAGAAAGAGTCCCCAACGGGGTACTTAGCATTTTAGAAGTCTTCGGTAGTAGAAATCTCTGGATCTGACAGACCGGCACTTGCGAACAGCTTCTGCTTCGGGCACCGCGCGGCAAGAAAGACTGAGGAAAATGGCGTCGGCTGATGCCTTTATACCCGATTCACAGCAGCTATGACGTCGGGTGAAGTGAGACATCAGCCGAGGCCAAACCCAGACTTTGGAATCTGGCCGACCGAAGGGCTGCCTGAGGCAGGACAACCCATATGTTAGGACTGCAGATGCATCCTTGAAGGACATCTGGATGGTGAGATCCACCAGAAACCACAGGAAGGGAAAGGAGGGAGGGTCGTAATGACTGAACGAGGATCAACAATACAGATGGAACGTTATGGTAAGACAAATTCTTTATCTGATATGGTTAATCCTCGTTCATTCCTTACGTATGGGACAGAGTCCCCAGCTACCTCTATTCCTGGGAGGCTCTCATGGAAGGACATTCCTGAGTACCATAGAACCGAAAGATGCTCTTCCCTGGAGGCCAAAACCAATTTGTAATGATTGATGAAGGTGAGGCGTAGCCCAAGTTGCAGCTGCACAGATATCATGTAAAGAAGCTCTGGCATGGAAGGCAGCAGAAGTTGCCACAGACCTTGTTGAATGAGCTTTCATGGTAGTAGGCAACGAGATATTACGTTGTGTGTAACAAGGTCATAGTCCTTCAACCATCTAGCTAGTGACCTTAGCAACAGCTGATCCTAATCTAGATCCAGAAAAGGCCAAAAATAACTGGTCAGATTTACAAAAGGGTTTAGTCCTGTTTAAGTAAAAACAGATTTGCCTGTGAATATCAAGGGTATGTAGGAAATACTCTCCTGTTTGAATGGTTGGGAAAGAAAACTGGCAATTCAATAGCTTGATTAATGGACATTTCTGAGATCACTTTAGGCAGAAATGGATTAGTTCTCAGAGACACTATCTCTAAGAAAAATCAAGTATTGAGTATTGATACATAAATCTTGAAGTTCAGAAATACGTCTGGTAGAAATAATGGCGACCAAAACAGTTACTCATGTACTCACCATAACTATCGATGTATGTGGTCCATCTCGTGCCCTACATTCCTTTCTCACTGGTTCGGAGCTGAGGATCGGCTCCGACTTGGCCAAACTTTCTAGCACGAAGTCTCTAATTGGCTGGGCTAACCCGGTATCCCAGGGTGCACCTCGCCCTAGCCTCATATCTTGTTTGCAATCATAACAATCATAACACTCATAACCCATACTCAAACACTGGAAGAAAATTCATCCAGATAGGGAAACAAATCACTGACCTTGAAGGAATCCACGGAGCCAAAAATTCTTCCAATTCCTCTAGGAAGGGGGCATGTGGGAGGGTACATAGGCGAGATGGACCACATACATCGATAGTTATGTTGAGTACATAACGAACTGATGTTGTGGTCCTATCTCATCTACATTCCTTACTCACGGGACAGCGTCCCCAGCACCTCTATCCTGGGAGGCTCATAAGAAAATACTCCTGAGAACCGTGGAACCAAAGGAAGCCCGGTCCCTAGAAGCCATGTCCAGCTTGTAATGAGTAATAGAAGTGTTGGGAGAAACCCAAATTGCCGCAGCACAAATATCATCCAAGGAAAGTCTAGCATGGAAAGCTACTGACGTAGACATAGCCCTGGGTAGAATGAGCCTGACGGGAAAGGGTAAAGTTCTGTCTGACGAGTAAATAAATGAAATACAGTCTGAGCCATTTAGAAATGGTGCACTTGGAAATAGGACTACCTGCTCTGTTCTCTGAAGAGACACAAATTGATCAGATTTCCTAACTTGCTTCGTCCTATGTAAATAAAATCTCAGTTGTCTGTGCACATCCAACTGATGCAACCTGAACTCTGCTTTATTGGAAAAGTTCAAAAAAACATTGGTAGCTCAACAGATTGATTAAGACTGACTGGAAAGGACACCTTTGGGAGAAAGAACGGGTTAAGCCTGAGAGAGACACTGTCCTTGTGAAAGACAGAATATGGAGGTTTAATAGACAAGGCTTGAAGTTCTGATACCCTCCTGGCCGATGTAATGGCTATCAGAAAAGCAGTCTTCCAAGATAAGAATTTCGAGTCGCAAGTGGCAGCCGGTTGAAAGGGTGGTGAAGTAATAGCTTGTAGCACAAGGTTCAGGTCCCATGGCAGCACAGGCTCAGAAACTGGGGGACAAAGTAACCAAGCGCCTTTTAGAAAAGCTTTACAGAGCTTGTGGCCCATAAGAGGGCTCATAAGATGTGTGAAAATTGGAAATTGCGGCCAACTGTACTTTAATGGTAGCAGGCGTGGAGCCCTGACGGAACATGGCTAAAAATCTAAGATAGACTGAATAGAGGCTGTGAAGGGATCCAACCCTTGTGCCAAAGCCCAAATGGAGAATCTCCTCCATTTGCTGGAATAAATCTTCCTGGTGGAAGACTTATAAGACAAGATGTGCACCACTTCAGGAGAAAAGGAATATAGCCTGAGGGTTCGCAGGGATGAAGTTGTCCTGACATGTGAATCAGGAGGTCCGGCACTGGGTCCAGAGTCCACGGACCATCCAGTGCGTACTGCTGAAGAAAGGGGAACCATACTTGCAGAGGCCAGTGTGGAGCAATAAAAATCATCCTGCTTCCCACGGATGTGGCTTTCTGTATCACTCTTGGCAACAACCAAGGGGCCAATCAGGAGCTAGAGCGTCCCTGGGTGACTCCCCCTGTGGGAGGATCAGAGTGAAGTACTTGCTGCATTTGGCATTGAGGGGGCTGGCGAAGAGATAACAGCAAGGCTGACCCCACTGTTTGAAGATCTGAACCGCCACTCTGTTGTTCAGTGACCACTCGTGAGGCATCAGAATAGCTCTGCTTAGCCTGTCCGCTACCACAATGGACCTCCCCCGGAATGTGTGTTGCCACTAGAAACCATTGGGAAGACAATGCCCACTGCCACACTCGCATGGTCTCTCTGCAGAGGGGGTAAGATTTGGCTCCCCCCTGCTTGTTCAGGTTCCACACCATGGACATGTTTGTCAGAGTGAATTGCAATCGTTCCCAGAGGTAGAAAGTCCTGCAGTGCTCGCAACGCCAGAAACACCGCTCTCATCTCAAGAACATTGATATGCAAGTGTACCTCGTGGTCTTGCCAGGTGCCATGGACCGTCCTGCCTAGATAATGCCCCCCCAACCCCATCTGGGAGACGTCCGTGGTCACTGTGGCCACTGGAGACATAGGAACCAAGCTCCTCCCTCTGTCCAGATTGGAGGAGCGTAGCCACCAGAGCAGGTCCTGTCTGCATCACTCCGTGACAAGTATAAAGTGGGAAAGAGGAAGCTTTTGAAAGGACCACTGAACCGACAGGAGCCACTGCAGTATCTGCATGTGTAACCTGGCCAGGGGTACCAGCGTGATGGTGGAGGCCCATGGATCCCAAGAGCTGAAAAACTAACCTGGCCTGAACTTTTCTGAGGGGCAAAAGTGCGTGGATCTGAGACTGCAACACCCTTATCCTGTCCGGTGGCAGAAAGACGTGCATTTGAATAGAGTCTAGCTCTGCGCCTATAAAAACACGCTGTGGGGGCTGCAGGGCAGACTTTTCCCAGTTCAAAGTAATTCCTAGACGTTGGCAAAGTGAATGGTAGTCTCCCTGGCTTGAATGAGCAGATGCCTGGTGGGGGGCGGCGAGAAGCCAGTCGTCCAGATACAGAAACACCTGGAATCCTAGACGTCTCAGGTGAGCCGTCACCACTGCCAAGCACTTGGTAAACACCCTGGGGGCTGTGGTGAGACCAAACGGCAGGGCCCAAAACTGGAAGTGACTGGCTCCTAGCCAGAAGCATAAATGACTCATGGATGCCTTTTCCATTTTGATGTGGTAGTAGGCATCCTTGAGATCTATGGAGCACATCCATACTCCTTTCTCCAGCAGTGGAAAAATGGACTGAAGTGTGACCCTCGGAACTTGGACTTCAGAACGTAGGGATTGAGTCAAATGAGATCCAGAATGGGTCTCAGGTCCCCTGTTCGGCACCAAAGAGTCGTAAGTTCCTGATCTGACATGGTCTGGGGGGGACTGGTTGGATGACTCCTTTTTGTAGCAGCTTTGCCACTTCTAGTGCTGCTTGATCCAGTTGACTGGGTGGGACATAGGGGATCCCTTCTGACTGGAGGGGGTGTCGACACAAAGGGAATAGTGTAACCTCCGGTAACTATTCAAAGCACACAACGATCCTGGGTAATGCTCTCCCAGGCTTCCAGATGCAACGAAATTCGGCCCCCAACTGGCTCTGGAATAGCACAGTCAGGCAACACGTCAGGAACGCTGGAAGGAAGAGCTACGAAAGGAATTGCGGTCTCCCGAGTTGCGGGGGCCCCCTCTGCCTCTAGGATGGCATCTTCCAGAATAATTCCCCCCTCCTCTGCCTCTGGAGGGGGACTCACCTTGAGACGTGGGAAAGGACCTCAGACTTTTTGAACCACATTTTCCCCCCTCTGAGCCTTGGGGTAAGGCCTAGAAGGGAGAGAAAAACGGGCTCCTATGGCAGACAGCGTCTTTCCCTCCTGTTCGCATCTGGTGCCTGTCTCTCAATTTGGGTCCGAAAAGAGAGGACCCATCAAAGGGTGCGTCAGTAAAGGAAGACTTAAAGGCCTCCGCAAAATGACATGGGAGCATCCAGGCTTGCCTTCTGAGAGCTACACCTGAGCTAGCTGCCCTACTCGCCCCCTCGGCTGCATAAGATATGAGCCTCATGGAAGAGTTGACAATGGACCCCAGGGTAGACAACTGGGCATTAACAGTCTGCGCTACCGCCTCAGGCATGTTACCCGTCAGAGTATCTCCTAGCTCCTTCAGATCTCTTTGGAGCAGAGTGAAATGACAGAGGTAATTCAACGACCGTAAAGTGAAGGTTGCCAAAGATAGGGTACACTTCCCATACTGGTCCATTCTCCTGGACTCCATGTTAGGAGGGTGTACTGAAGAAGCCTCTGCAACTTCCTGCTGAGCGGCTGCTGCCACCAAGGCATCTACCAAAACCCCTTTGGTAAGAAACTCTTTACCCGGGGGAGCAGACAAGAACTTGTTTGGACGTCTGGGCACCGGTTCCACGGAAAGGCTGGTCTGGCCACCCCCATAGTGCCTTTTTTAGGCAAGGCTCAAAAGTCAAAACCACCTCCATAGACAGCACAAGGTACAAGAAACTAAGGGTAATGCTGCTAAATGCCAGAAGTCTTAACCTCAAGATGCATGCACTCGAAGCTCTCCTCAGTATGGAGAACATCGATATCTGTGCAGTGACAGAAACCTGGTTCAAGGCTCCAGAGTGCACCCCAGCACTACCAGGTTATACCTCATATCATGCTTTTCGGCCCCAAAACCCAGACTGAACCACAAAAGGAGGGGGAGTTTCCATATTTATCAAGGATATCCACACCTCCAGATTAGTGGCATTGCATGATGCAACAGACACCATCCATGTGCAACGAACAGTGGGCACAACTGCTTTTCAGTTTATAGCATCCTACAGACCACCCTCTCAAAGTCAGGAATCCCACTCGGCTTTCCTGAAAACATTGGAGAACTTGAAGACCTCTCCGAACACCATTATATTGAGTGACTTCAACTACCCAAACAGACTGGGAGCACTACTCAAGCCCCAGCACCTTAGCCCAAAGGTTCCTGGAAATTATAAACTCAAATGCTATGGAACAACTAGTCACCACTCCCACAAGAGGGGATAACATACTAGACCTGATCATTACCAACAAGGGGACTCTATGCTCCAAACCAGAAGTATATCCTTCATTGGTAAGATCAGACCATAAATTAATTTCACTGGATATCCACATCCCGACCCCACCCACAGCCCAGAAAACCACAGTGAAAAACTTCTCAAAAGCAAACTTCTCACTTCTCAAAACCGAAGTGAAATCTTTCAAGGCCCCAGGGCCAGTGGGAACTACGGTCCAAACTGCAGAATCCTATATAAATGCATTCTACGGACATCTCCAGGAATGCATGGATCAAGCTATCCCAAACAAAACCAAGACCCAATCATCCAAAGGCAGGCGTCCAGTCTAGTGGACCCCAGCCATAAATAGACTGTACAACAGAAGGAGGAAGATACTACATGATAGAGCAAAATCCCTAATAGGGAAGGCATCTCTGATCAGTACTAGCAAAAAATTACGATCCCTCAAAATCCTCCAAGGCCAGCTTTGAGAGAAAAATTGCACAGGACACTAAAGACAATCATAAGGCTTTTTTCAATGTTAGAAACCTGGGATGCAACTCCCAGACTTGTTCTGAGTTGATTCTAAATGACAAAAAATACACTGAACCCACAGACATCGCCAATATCCTGGCAGACAGGTTCAGTGCAAACTTCCCAAAAGAGCAAGTGTCTATCCCAGCAGGGGCCTGCCTCCCAAACATCTCTGATGCTCAGGTGAAGGCTGCCCTCTCCAAAGCAAAAAACACTGCTTCCATGGGACCAGATGGCGTCCCGGGTTGCGTCCTACATGAACTCCAAGAAGAACTAATCTCTCAAATGAAACAGCTGTACAATCTCAGCCTCACTACAGGATATGTGCCCACAGAATGGTGTACAGCAACAGTGGTCCCACTCCACAAAGGTGGAGCCTCCACGGACCCTGGAAACTATCGCCCCATAAGCCTGACTAGCTTAATCTGCAAGGCTATGGAGAGGATCATCATGGAGCTCATAACCAAAGACATCGGGGACCTACAGATACTAGATCCTACACAATTCGGCTTAGTCAAGGGCAGATCCTGCCTTTTGAACCTGGTTGACTACTTTCACCAAAGCCATAGATGAAAGGAAGCTAGTCCACACAGCCTATCTAGACCTAGCAAAGGCATTTGACAATACCCCACGTGGGCATCATAGATAAGCTATCCAGCTTAAATATAAACCCCTGTCAAGATGGGTCGCAAACTTGCTCAAAGACAGAACCCACAGAGTGACAGTTGCTGGAGCCATGTCAGACTCGAAACCAGTCACAAGTGGTGTCCCACAAGGTTTTGTCCTGGGGCCGCTCTTGTTCGGTAAATACTTTTCCGAGGTACAGGCCAACGTGGGAGGACTATGGCTCACCAAGTTCGCAGATGATTGCAAACTGGGCGCTATAATAGACTCTCCAGCTGACACAAACATCCTTCAAAAATGTCTCAGACGGATAACTGGTGCCAGAGCCATGGTCTAAAGCTAAATGCCAAAAAGTGTACAGTCATACCCTTTGGCAAAAACAATGTGCCCACAAACTACCACACAGGCGGTAAACCATTAAGTACAGAGAAAGTAATTACGGATCTGGGACCCAAGTTGATGGCCATCTCTCCTTTGACAAGCACATTGCCAAAGTGGTTAGAAAGACCTTCTACATGGCCCACCTCATCATGAAAGGATTCACATCTAGATCAAGAGAGGTAATCATGCCCCTTTATTCATCCCTCATCAGTCCCATCATAGAAAACAATGCCCCTTTTGGGATGTACCTTACCCGACACCTGCAGCAATTAGAAAGACCCCAAAAGTACTTCACCAAGAGGATCAAGGGACTCAAACAGATGCCATATGCTGCTCGGTTAAAAAAACTCCAGCTCTACTCAGTTGCATACCGCCTACTTTGAGGCGATCTATGCCTGACATATAAAGCTACGTCCAATCCAGAATTAATGGACATGCTCCACCTCAGTAAATCTAAATCCCTTAGAGCCACACGCTCGAGGGACTTGAACCTGAGCACAGAAATAAATAGGACTTGCTGGAGGTACAGATTCATAACCCAGAGGCTCCCTTCACTCTGGAATAGAATTCCAATTCATGTTAGGCAGAGCACCTCATTGAATCTCTTCAAGAAGAATCTTGATGAGTGGATGGGGGATCGTAGGTTTGTTCCGGGGATTACTTTCGTGTCACTATTAGACAGAGGCACAGTAAACTAAACCGTAAAAAGGGCACAGTATACTCAAATCAAGGGGTGGCGTAAGCCAAACAAAATCGGGCTAGGCTTATAATTGCCCCAGGGCAGATAGCCTACTATGAATCTATGAACCTAAATAGGAGATCTAGATCTCCCGACTGGAGACTCATGCCTGACACTGGGTGACCTGCTCCAAAGAGGTTCCAATAACAGAGCAGAGATCGACCCCAGTACAACAGATACCGCCTGCGGTGACAATGGAGCCGAGGAGGTAGTATCCATATCAGAGTGCTTCTCCGGCCCAGAGGGCAATGGGGCAGAGGATGTAGTGCCCATTTCCAAGACCTTCTCCTTCGGCCCAGAGGACGGAGGAGCCGAGGCGCAAGTTTCCAATTTACAAACCTTCTCCGATTGCTCCGAAGCAGACGGAGCCAGAGATCTTTTCTTAGCCTTAGAAGGCCAAGACTTGGTACTAGAAGGCACGGAACGACTCCAAGGCCTCTTCAAAGTAGGGCTTGATCAGACCCTTCAAAATCAGTTTTTACGTTCCTGCAGTACCCTAGGGCTAAACACGACAAACTGCAGGACTCTTGCAAGTGAATAGCCCCAATACAATACACACAAATAGAGTGCCCATCTGTGATGGACATTTTATGGCCACATTTAGTACACTTCTTAAACCTGGAGGGTTTATGTTCCTTCAGTTCTTTCAACATGGCAAGCAACCGCGCCACACACAACTGACAGTCAAACACTAAGGGAGGGTGGGAAGACCGACAAACACTTGACAGGACAAGAAAACTAACTTAAACGCTTCCTAAAACAAATTGTTAACGACTAACAGCAGACCAGGAGGACACAGGACAGACTATGTCCTTTAACTTAAACGGGCCTAGGCCGCGAAAAGTACAGTTTTGTACCTACCATAAATGTAGATGTCCGATAGGTATGCATCTGCAGTCCTTACATATGGGTTGTCCTGCCTCAGGCAGCCCTTCGGTCAGCCGGATTCCAAAGTCTGGGTCCGGCGTCGGCTGATGTCGCCCTTTCCCCGACATCAGAGCGCCTGGGGTATAAAAGTCAGCGACGCCATCTTCCTCAGTTTTTCCTGCCCCAGATGCCAGGTGCCCTCTATGGAAGGCTAAATTTGGAGAAATGCAAAATATTCCAAACATGCACAGTAATAAAAAACAAATACACCATAATAGATAACCCCAGCTAGCTATAAGAGGGATAAGTACCCAAGAAATACCAGAGGGGAAGGAGGGAGGGAAAACCTGACTGCAGATGCATACCTATCGGACATCTACATTTATGGTAGGTACAAAATTGTACTATGTCCTTCAAGGATGCATCTGCAGTCCTTACATATGGGTAGAATACCATAGCCAAGCTGGGGGTGGTAGGATCTAAGAAAATGATGGTGTAGCTAAAATGCCCTGCAGGACTGCCGTAGCAAAGCCTGCTCTGGATCTGGAATATAAGGGCAAATTGTAATGCTTGGAAAATGTATGCACGGAGCTCCATGTAGCAGCTTCTAAAATGTCCTTGGTAGCCACCCCTCTTAAAAAGGCTGTGGAGGTGGCTGTGGCTCTGGTGGAATGAGGCCTGATGTTAGCTGGCACAGTTTTTCCATAAGAGTAGCAGAATCGAATGCAATTTCCTATCCATTTTGAAATTGTCTGTTTGGAAATTGCTTTGCCTTGAATGCCTGCAGCATATGCTACCAACAGCTGGTCAGTTTTTCTGAAAGTCTTAGTTCTGTCCAAGTAGTAGCGTAACTGTCTGTGAATGTCCAGGGTATGCAGAAGTTTTTCTCCCTTGTTTTGCGGATCTGGAAAGAAGGTAGGCAGGTGAATAGCTTGGTTCAATGAGACCCTGGATACCACCTTTGGCATGAATGAAGGATTGGTTCTCAAGGAGACTCTGTCCTGATGAAAAATAAGGAATGGTTGTACTGCCATGAGTGCCTGCAATTCAGATACTCTTCTTGCTGAGGTTATGGCCAGAAGGAAGGCAGTCTTCCAAGACAGGAACTGTAACTCTGAAGGTTCAAAGGGAGGTAGAGTCAACTTTTCCAACATGAAGTTAAGGTCCTATGTAGGCATTGGTGGTTTTCTTGGAGGATTGAGGTTTTTAATTCCTCTTAGGAACTGTTTTAGGAGAGGATGAGAGAAGACAAGTGGATCAGTATTGTATTCTGCTGAAATTGCTGAAGCATGAATTTTTATGGAAGAGTAAGAAAGGCCATTGTGGAGCATTTCTGCCAAGTATTCCAGGATATGTGCCATGCTCATCACTGTGGCATCTAGGCCCATTGCAGTGCTCCAAGTTTGGAATCTTTTTCATTTTGCTGAATATGCCTTTCTCGTGGAAGGTCTGCGAGCTTCCATGATGATATCCTTCACTCTCTTGGATAGCTTTTCCTGGTGAGGAGTCAAGGTATTCTCCAGGCTGTCAGCTGCAGGGTTTTCAGGCTGGAGTGCAGAGTTTTGTAATTGTGCTGTGTCAGAAGGAGTGACCATTGTGGTAGAGGCCACGGTTTCGTGTGTGACAGGCATCATAACAGTGGGTACCAGTGCTGCCTTGGCCAGTTCGGGGCTATTAGAATCACTTTTGGCTGCTCTGTCCTGATTTTCAGTAAGACCCTGGTCATTAGTGGAAGAGGTGGAAATGCATACACTGTTAGAATATTCCAGCTGAAAGAGAGGGCGTCCACTTTCCATGCTTGTGGGTGGTATGTCCTTGAACAGAATTTCTTCAGCTGATGATTGTGGTGGGAGGCAAAAAGATCTATGTCCGGCCTCCCCCAAGATTGTGTTATTTGAAGGAAGATGTCTGGGTGTAGCATCCATTTGTGTGGATCCATGGTATTTCTGCTTAGGCTGTCCGCCAGTATATTGTCTTTTCCTGGCACAAACTGGGATTGCAGCTCTATATTGGAGTTTTAGGGAAAGTTCCCAAAGTTTCATTGCTGGTCTGCAAAGAGGGTAGGAATGGGTACCTCCTTGCTTGTTTATGTACCACATAACTGTGGTATTGTCTGTCCTTATTAGCATGTGGCCTTGATGTAGAAAGTGCTTGAAGGCCTCGATTGCATGTATCACTGCCAGCATTTCCTTTTGGTTTATGTGCATGCGCAATTCTTTGAGACCATAGTCCTTGGATGCATCTGTCCTCCATATGTTCTCCCCATCCATGGTCTGAAGCGTCCGAGGTAATGGTTTGGCTGGTTATTGGTTTGCTGAAAGGCAGACCCCCGTGACTGGCTTGCTTGGGCCCACCACAGGAATTCCTTTTGAAGGCATGGAATGAGTGGTATCAAAGTTTCTAGGCTGTGATTGTGCTGAGACCATAAACTCCTTGGGTACCATTGTAGTTTTCTCATATGCAGCCTTGCTTGTGGAATCAGAAGAATGCACGATGCCATGTAACCCAGGGCCTGCAGGATTTTCCTTGCAGTCATCTGAGTGTTTTGTCAGATTTTTGAAGTAATCCGGTAGTTGTCTGTTTTTCTTCTGTGAGAAAAGCCATTTGGGTGGTTGTATCTAGTTCCGCACCCAAAAAAGTTATTCTTTGGGATGGCACAAGTCTTGACTTGTGAATGTTGACTGCATCCCAAGGCCTGCAGAAGGCGGATGGCATAATTCAAATGTTTTTCCAAAGTTTGTTGGCTGTCCGCTTGTATAAGGCAGTCGTCCAGATACGGGTATATTTGAATCCATTGAAGTCTGCAGTGTGCAATTACTGATGCCAGGCATTTCGTGAATACTCTGGGCGCAGTAGATAAGCCAAAGGGCAATGCTGAGAATTGATAATGCTCTGAACCTGCAAGAAATGAGGGGTCTTCTGCAACTTTGTCTGATGGGGACATGCAGGTATGCCTCCTTGAGGTCTAGAGTTACCAGCCAAGACCCCTTGCCCAGCATGGGAAGGAGTTGCTGTAGAGTCAGCATTTTGAATTTTGGCACAATGAGTTAAGTATTGAGTGCTGACAAATCGAGAATAAGCCTCCACTGTTTTTCTTTTCTTGGGACAAGGAATAGTCTGGAATAAAATCCTTGGCCTTGTTCTGCGAGAGGAACCTTTTCTATAGCTTTCATTTGCAATAGGTTGGCAATTTGTTTTAAAGCCTCTGCCCTTTGATTTGGTGGCAGGTTTGGCATTCCTTTTCTTTTTGGTAATGTATGGAAATGGAACCTGTATCCTTTGTCTATTTGCAGTGTCCATCTGTCCCTTGTAATACTGTGCCAATTTCTTGAGAATAGACAATTTTCCGCACAAAGGTTCTTCTAATTGAGCCCTGGTTGGCGGGATCAAGGTGAAGTCATTGAGCCTGTCCTTGTGCAGCAGTTGTTGGTCCTGCACTACCTCTCTGGTTAGGAGGCTGCCATTGACGTCCTCTGTAGGAGCCTCTAGCTTGCCCTCTACCTCTGGCACGCCTGTTCTTGCCTCTCTGATCTCTCTTCTGGAAAGGACCAATTCTTAGAAGGCCAATTTCTGCTGAATCTTGGTGGTTGTACCTGGAGGAAATCTTTGACTGTTTGTACAGATTTAGCCTTTTCCTCAAATTTCTTTAAGACCTCCTGAGCAGTGGAGCCAAATAACTTTTGCTTTTCCAGTGGAGCATCCAGAAGCTTAGCCTTAACATGATCTGGCAGAGATTGTTCCTTCAGCCAAGCATGTCTACGTATGACTGCACCTGTCATTGCTGACCTACATGAAGCTTCCAATGCATCATAACCACACTGCAAGAAATGGTTGCTAACCTGTTGTGAATTATGTACTAGATCCTGAAGTGACTTACGGTCTAGGGGTTCAGGAGAAGACAGCTTTTTCTGCAATTCATCCAACAAATACTCTTGGTACTGTATCATATGAAACTGACAATTTAAAGCCCTCATAGACAGAGTGGAAGAAGTATACACTTTTTTACCCCATCTCTCTAAAGCCCTGGATTCCCTTTCAGAGGGGAGTGGATTTTTAGTAGTGGCAGCTGCAACCCCTTTAGGACCCTGGGAAATGGTTTCTGGGTCAGCAGAGTGGGCCTTGTAAAGGAAATGAAGCGAGTCCGGGACCCTGTAGTACCTATCGGGTTTAACAGGAGCCGGAGGAAGGGTGTCAGGGGTAGTGCTAGACTCAGAATACACATCAATGACACTTAAAACAGGAGGAATAGCCAAAGGTCTATGCTGAGGTAAATGAAGAAAAGTCCTTAATCTCTTCTGGAATCTGAGAATTCCTGGCCCTGCCATTGGAAATGCTCTCATGGAGTGAAGGGTCTCCCCAAAGGACAGCTCTTCAGGAGGGGAGGCAGAGGGAATGGATTCCTCTGCATCAGAATCCTCGTAGGCCATGAAGGCCTCCTCCTGGTAATCTGATAGAGCAGAGTCATCAGAGGACTGAGGATCAGCGGACTCAGCCCTAGGCCTTTTGTCTAGAGGGGGTTGAGAGCCCCTGTCCGGATGAGGCTGGGATCCCCTGATTAAGGAAATAAGATCCTCAGCCAAACTTAGTATCTGTGAACCTGTAGTGGATCCCTGAGAAAGAGTCTTGGGAGGCAGAGGTTTTTGTTGCTTAGCAGCTTTAGCCCTAGTGAATGCTTTAATGGACATGGATGCAGGGGGCCTGGCTGCTCCACGTGCTAGGGTAGTCTTGTCTAAGGGAATGGTGTCTGTAGTTTCCTGAACACCGGTTTCCGAGGGTAAATCCATAACCGACTCAGAAGAAGCCTCCGGGGCCGAGGCTGTCTGTTGTACCATTTCCACGGTCGGAAGTACCAAGGACTGTTTCAGCCGAGACAGAGACACTCGCGGTAGGCCTAGGCGTGGTTTCAGCAGAAACCACAGTCCGCGTGTGTCGGTCCTTGTCCTTCCGTTTTTTGGTTAAATGAGAAGTCGGAGTCTCCGACGGCATTTTATAAGAGAAACTAGCCCCAAAAAATTCCTCTGCAAACTCAGACAGACGCCTAAGAGTGCGTCGATTAAAGGAGGCACAGGCAGTACAGGCCGAGATGAAGTGGTCTGGGCCTAGGCAAGGGAGGCAGTAGGAATGGAAATCCTTATGAGGTATTTGTTTCCCACAAGTCAAGCAATTAACTTTAAGCATTTGATCTGACATCGGCGGAGGCAAGAAAGAGTCCCCAATGGGGTACTTAGCTTTTTGAAGTCTTCGGTAGCTGAATTTACAGGAGCTGGCCGACCGGCACTTGCGAACTGCTTCTGCTTCGGGCACCACGCGGCAAGAAAGACCGAGGAAGATGGTGTCGGCTGACATACCCCAGGCGCTCTGACGTCGGGGAAAAGGCGACATCAGCCGACGCCTGACCCAGACTTTGGGATCCGGCCGACCAAAGGGCTGCCTGAGGCAGGACAACCCATATGCAAGGACTGCAGATGCATCCTTGAAGGACAACAGTAGGGATACCACAAACTAAACTCTCAACCTCACGCAACTAATAAAGCAAGAAAAATAGCTATGAAAATAGCTATTAAATACTAAAAGTATTTTAAAGGTATTTAAAATGGTATTTAGCCACAGCCAAGCGAGACCACGTCCTAACTCTACGAGCGGCAAACGAAATCTGGGGCTAGGGCGAGGTGCACCCTGGGATACCAGGTTAGCCCAGCCAATTAGAGACTTTGTGCTAGAAAGTTTGGCCGAGTCGGAGCCGATCCTCGGCTTCGAACCAGTGAGTAAGGAATGTAGGCGAGATAGGACCACATAACATACAAGGACCACATAACATACAAGGTTTTCCATGACAAATACTTGAGATCACAAGAGGCTGGTTCAAAAGGTGCCATTGTCAGAGCTTGTAGAACTAATGATCAATCCCCATGGTTGAAAAGGTTCTCAAAGGTGGCTTCAGATGATTCACACCTTTTATGAAGATCCTGCACAATTTAGGAGACATGAGAGGAATCTTGGACACCCTCATGAAAATTAGAAATTGCGGCCAAATGAACTCTAATGGTAGAACCAGATAGACCCGATTGAAACAGGTCGGCCAGATAGTCTAGTATTATCAACACTGGTGCTGAAAAGGTGTCTACTTGTTTATCTTTCAGCTAACAGGTAAATCTTTTCCACTTGCTCAGATAACTAATTCTACTGGAAGTCTTATGAGAAGCAATGAAATATCACGTACTGGTAAAAAAAGATCATTCTGCCTGGCAATCAAGGGAATTGGAATAGCCAAGCAGTTGGCTTCAGGCTGTTCAGGTTGGGATGAATCAGGTTCTGTCGGTGAGAGATCAACTCCAGGATTGGCTGGCCAATATGGTGCTATGGAGGATTACCTTGCTCTTCAACCACCAGGCATTCTTCAGAAACTGGGGAATGAGAGGAAAGGGAGGAAATGCGTAGAGAAGACAGGCCTGTCCACAAAAGAGGCAGACTCTGTGCCCATCTGATCGTACCAAGGACAACAGTGCCAAGAAAGACTGAACTACTGTAGTCTGTACCGAAAAAAATCGGTGCCGATGTGATTGTCTGCACTGACAGGGATCGGTGCCGAAGTGGGTGTCTGTGCCGAAACTGGAACCGACAAAACTGGAATCATTAAAGGCCTCGGGTGCCAAGGAAGATCTCAGAGCAAACGTGGTCAATGTCTACGCCGACTGAACGGTCGGTGCAGATACAATGGTAAAGGTCTGAACCAAGGAGCCCCTCAGTGCCGATGTGTAAAAGGCTGCAGGAGAGGACAGAGCCGAAATCACTAGTGGAGCCGAAGGCCTCGGTGCCAAAGGTCTGGGCACTGAAAGCACTAGGGCTGACAGAGCTCCTGAGTCAAAGATTTAGCCTTTTTAGATTTTGGTTGGAGAGAGTCCAAGGCAAGGATTTAGCCTTAGTAGAAACATCCATTTTCTTACGGGCTTTGGGAGGGGTTGAGACCTCTGGCCCAGAAATATCCTCTGAAAAGGGAGATTTTAGAAGTCCATTCAGTAACCGCTTATTTTTCCTTTCTAACAAAGTTCTATTAGAAAAGTTTTCACATATTACAAAGTGGTTCAACAGATAAATGGAACGCTCCCAAACACACACAAAATGTGCATCAGAAGTAGGCAGTGTGTGTCCACAATCAGAACACCGCTTAAACCCCGTACTACCCTTATCTGCCATATTAATAAATAGAAAAGTAACAATGGTACAAGAGAATACCCGAAGGTATGAAAGAAAAAAGGAAAGGGATTACCAACGATGGTAAGAAGGGCAAGTAAAGGATAGAAAAAAAAAAGGGAACCAGAAGAAATTATGAACGCTAGATGCGATAGGGCAAGAGACAATAAAATGTCAACTTTTCTGACAGAAAAGTAATTTGTAAAGCAACTAAACAATTGACTGTACTTGGCTCAAGAGAAGTAGCTTAACACGACCGGATGGCAATGTGGCAAACAAAATCTGAGGTAACAGGCAGAGGGGAATTGTGGGTAAGAGTTTAGCTCGAGAGTCTGAAACAGACGCAAGCTTGGAAAATGGCTGGCTCGGTTCCGAGCTCGGAACCGATAGCCATACGTAAGGAATGAACGAGGATTAACAATATCAGATTGGAGGACAGTATGTTATCCATTTGCAAATTGTTTTGAAAATGGCATGCCCTCTGCCCCTGGTGCAAAACTGACTAGTAACTGGTCAGATTTCCTGAAGGGTTTAGTCCTATCAAGGTAGGATCTGAGCTGCCAGTGCACGTCCAAGGAGTGCAGGATCCTATCCCCTTTATTTTATGGAGTAGCGAAGAAGGTTGGCAAATGGACAGATTGGTTGAGAGCCACAGCCACACTGGACACCACTTCAAGCATAAAGGAAGGGTTAGTCCTGAGGGAAACCCTGTCCGCATGGAAAATGAAGGGTTCCACAGCCGTGTTTGTAGCTCAGACACTTCTAGCTGAAGTGATTGCCAGAAGCAAGGCTGTTTTCCAAGAGGAATTTTAACTGCCGACGCTACAGGCTCAAAAGGGGGTCGCGTGAGCTTTTCCAGTACAAAGTTAAGGTCCCAAGCAGGGGTGGGTGCTCTCCTTGGCGGCCTTGAGTTGTTTGCCCCCCTAAGGAAATGTCTGAAAAGAGGATGAGGGAAAAGAGGTGGCTCAGTGCTGCAATGAGACATAATGGCAGAGGCATGGATCTTAATGGAGAAGGATAGGCCTCTGTGGAGTAGATATGGCAAGTAATCCAGGATCAGAGGCAGGGAGGGCAGAGTTGTGTCCTCTCCTTTAGACTTAATCCAGGAGCAGTGCCTTTTCCACTTAGCATAGGATTTTCTTGCACTGGGTCTTCTGGCTTCAAGGGCGACATCCAGCACCTGCTTGGTTAGGGTGGTTACTGGGGGAGAATTCAAGGAATAAGACAGGCTGCAAGATTTAGGGTTTGTAGCTGCGGATGCAAGATCTGTCCCCTCTGCTGAGAGCAGGGTTGGGTTCTGGTGTAGGTGCCAGGGTGGCACCAGTGACAGGCTGCACAGGAATGGGTACCAGTGCTGACTTGGGCAATCAGAATTGTCCTTGGTCTGTCCCGTCTTATCTTGAGCAACACTCGAGAAAAGGGGCAGAGGGGGAAGGCGTAGATTGAGGAATTTACCCACTGGAAGGATAGGGCACACATTTTCCAGGCCCTGCTGTGAGGTGCCCTAGTGCAGAATTTGCTGAGCTGGTGACTGCAGGGGGGAGGCAAAGAGATCCACCTCTGGGTTGCCCCATTTCTGAACCAGAAGGTTGAAGTTGCTGGGCTCTAATTGCCACTCGTGCGGGTCTAGGAGATTTCTGCTTAAGTCGTCTGCCAGTGAGTTTGGTTGGCTTGGCAGGAATTGAGCTTACAGATGGGCCTGCATATCCAAGGCAGTGTTCCACTGGGCCATGGCTAGCTTGCAAAGTGGGTTCTCCCCTGCTTGATGTACCACTTAACTGTGGTGTTGTCTGTTATTAGCAGGTGTCCTGGAAAGAGTAGGGATCTGAAAGCTGTTTAGTGTGCTGCACCGTTGGCATCCTTTTTGGTTGCTGTACAGATGAATTTGACTTGGGCTCCAGTGGCCCTGAATGCACTTGCCATCCATGTGTGCATCCCCAGTCTTATGAGTCTGTGGTAAGGGTCTGGGCAGTGTGGGGTTAAGTAAAGGACAGTCTTGTGGTTGCATGCTTCTGCCCACCAAAGGAACTATCCTTAGAGAGGGTATGATAGGAATAACTGTTTTCAGGTCCAGAGAATGTTAGCACTAAAGAAAAGGTACCATTGAAGTTTCATCATATGCAGTCTTACATATGGAATTAGCAGTAAACATGATGCCATGAACCCTAGAGCCTGCAGTGTTTTTCTTGCAGACAGCTGGGTTCTGATGGCCATTTGAGTAAATTAGTCTGTCAGATGGGCTTGTTTTTCTGGAGTGAGGAATGCCATCTGGGATTGTGTCCAAGCTTGCTCACAGAAATACAATCTTTTGACTGAGGACTATTTCTTTTTGTTGGTGTACCCCAGGGAGGTTAGTTTTTTTTACAAATGTCAGGTGCTGCAACAGCATTTCCTGACTGCCTGAATCAGGCAGTCGTCCAAATATGGGTAAATTTGAATATTTCTCTGTCTGTAGTAAGCAATGGCTGTATCCAGGTATTTTGTGAATACTCTGGGAGCAGTGGATAAGCCAAAGGGAATTGCAGAGAAATAATGCATAGATCCTGCCCTGAAGTGTAGATATTTCCTGCACGAGTCCCTTATATGGATGTGCAGATAGGCATCTTTTAAGTCTAGAGTGACTAACCAGGCATCTCTGATTAGCATAGGTAGAAGCTGCAAGGTAAGCATTTTGAATTTTGGTACCACCAGGAAGGTAATTAGAATTGAAAGATCTAGGATTGGGTGCAAAGTGCCTCTTTTCTGGGTACCAGGAAAAGTCTAGAATAGAATCCTTGATCTGTTCCACAAGAGAGGGCAGAGATTGAACTTGGTTTTGTGCCTCTGCCCACTGGTTTGGAGGAAGGTCTGGGAACTCTTTTGGGGATGGCAGTAGAAGTAAAATTTGTACCCTTGGGAAACAATGTTGAGGACCCATCAGTCTTTGATGTAAATCCATTTTTTTGCATGAAGGGCAAGTTTTCCTCCTAGGGGCACAAGTAGTTGGGTAGAGGTGGGAAGTGGAGTTGAAAAGTCATTGGGAATTCTTTCCGTAAGGGGGTGGCTTAGCACTCCCTGCTTTAGAGGCGGAGGCACTCCATTGCTTTGATCTCTGCATACCCTGAGACTATAGTCTGGGGAATCTGTTTCCCCTGGGCCTAGTTTGAGATGGCCTTGAGGGGGCTGGAAAGGACCAATGTTTCCAGGGGCAATGCCTACTGAATATCTTGGAGGCTGTACTTGCAAGAATTATTTGCCTGTCTGCATGGATTTAGCTTTTTCTTCCATCTTTTTAAGAACCTCTTCTGCTTTAGAGCCAAACATTGTCCTTGTTCAAAGGATCATATAATTTTGATTTGACAGTCTGGAAAGGTCTGCTGCTTCAGTCAAGCATTTCTTCTCAGTACAGAACCAGTGACTGCTGCCCTGCAGGATGCTTCTAGGGCAAAGCCACACTGCAATGTACACTTGCTGACTTGGCTTGCAGAATGCATAAGCTCTTGCAATTCTTCTGCACAGTCTGTAAAGGTAGCTACTTTTTGCTAAATAAGTTCCATATGCTGCTCGTACATCAGCATGTGGAACTGACAAATCAAAGCCCTAATGGCGAGAGATACACAGGCATATACTTTCTTGCCCTGTCTAAAGCTTTGGAATCCCTGGCTGAAGGGGTGGGATTCTTAGCTGTAGTTGCTTTGATACCTTTATGCCCCTGGGAGATTACCTCTGGGTCAGCATTAGGATTTTTGAAAAAGAATTTGAGAGAGTCAGGTACTCTAGTACCAGGCTGGTTTCCTAGGAGCAGAGGGTAAAGTATCAAGAGTTAAAACTCGATTCCATTAATACATCCACAACCAGGAGTGGGGGTATTGTTAAAGGCCTACATTATGGCAAATCTAGAAATTCTGAATCTATTTTTGGACTGAGGATAGTCTTGGCATTCCCAGTGGAATGAAGTATGTAAGGTTTCACCAAAAGAAAAATCCTCTGAAGAGGGAATTAATTCCTCTGTATCTGAATCCTCAAGCAGATAAGGGCAAGTCTTCATAATCAGATAACTCAGTCTGACTCTTGGTCTGTTGAAACTGCTGGGGACAGATCTTTCTCTTAGCAGGGGAAGGCCGACTTCCCCTAATCAACATAAGGTCTTCTGCCATTTTAAATAGACGTTGTGGCAAGTGAGCAGGTGCATGAGCTTTGGAAATCTTTTGGGCATAGCGTATACTCTTGGCCTTAGAAATTCTGTAGTTTTAGACAGAACTGAAAAAGCAAGAGTCTGTTTGCATCTAATATCAGTAGTGTGAAGAACTTCATCGGAAGCCAGTGCCTGCTCAGCAGCTCTGGACCCATCCAAGCTAGAGACATCAGCAGGTTCTGCAGTCGAAGCAGAGTCTCGCAGCATACCGGACTCCAAATGGGGTCTCGGTAGAGGCATGTGAATCCACTGAAGCGGGCATCAGGGGCTGCAAAAGCACCAGACTACCATTGAACTGGCGACCAGCTAAACGTAAATGTAGTCGGCAGCTTTGGACCTGTGGGGTCTGTGTCTGCCTTTATCCTTTTTTTTGGAAGATCGGTAGTCGGATGGCTTATCGAAGCCATTTCGGAATACGGAGAATGAGAAAAAAAAGTATTTAGTAACAATAAGGGCCCAATGACTAATAGTTTGGGTGTTGAACAAGGCACAAGACAGACAGCAAGGTACGTCGTGGTCTGGGCCTAAACAGGTGAAGTAGTAAGAATGGATATGTGTAGTATTTCATTCCACAGGCAAAACAATTAACTTTTCCTGACATCGGTTAGAGCAAGAAAAAAGGATCCCCAACGGGGTACTTCGCTTTAAAAGACTTGAGGATAATTCAATTTAGAAACAACTCTGGTAGCGGCTTATCGGCACTCGCGCAAACTGTTTGACTCATCGGCAAGAAAGACTGATGTAATGGCATCGGCTGCCTGTATTTATACGTCTGACGACCTGACATCAGACAGTACAGTTTTGTACCTACCATAAATGTAGATGTTAGAGTGCTAATACAGCTGCAGTCATAACAGATGGGTTCTCCTGCCGTCAGGCGGGTCCTCGGTCGGCCGAATTCCAAAGTCTAGGTCCGGCGTCAGTTGTCGTCACTTCTTCCCTGACGTCAGTGCGACAGGGGTATAAAAGAACCAGCAGACGCCATTTTCTTCAGTTTTTCTTGCCCCAGATGTCAGGTGCCCCCCAGAAGGAAGGCAAAACAAATGTAATAAAGCAAATGCAATAAACAAAAAACAGTAGTTGCAAGCAAATACACCATAAAAGAATACCCCAATGAGGTTGTATGAGGAGGTGTTAGCCATAAGGCCTGTCCCAAGAGGGGAAGGAGGGAGGGAAACCTGGACTGCAGCTGTATTAGCAATCTAACATCTACATTTATGGTAGGTACAAAACTGTACTATGTTCATCGTGCATACAGCTGCAGTCATAACAGATGGGTAGAATCCCAAAGCTAAGAAGGGGGTGGTAGGCACTAAGTGGAACTAGGTGGAGCCAGGATGCCCTGCAAGACTGCAGTGGCAAAGCCCGCGCTAGTTCTGGAGTATAATGGTAGGTGATAGTGCTTGGAGAATGTACAGAACTCCAAGTGGCTTCTTCCAAAATATCTTTGGTAGGAACCCCCCTGAGGAAAGCTGCAGAGGTAGCTGTGGCCCTTGTGGAGTGAGATCTGATGCCTGTAGGTACAGTTTTACCACGAAAAGAGCAACAAAAGCATATGCAGTGGGCTATCCATTTTGAGATTGTCTGTTTGGAAATAGGCTTCCCTTGAGCACCTATAGCATAGGACACAGAGTTGCTCTGATTTTCTGAAAGGCTTTGTTCTGTCCAAATAACGGAGCTGTCTGTGAATGTCCAAGGAATGTAGTAGCCTCTCCCCTTTGTTTTGTGGATTAGGGTAAAAGGTAGGTAAGTGGATAGCCTGATTCAAGGCTACCCTGGATACTACCCTTTGGCATAAATGAAGGATTGGTTCATAAGGAAACTCTGTCCTGATGGAAAATGATGAAAGGCTGCACAGCCATGAGGGCTTGTAGTTCCGAAACCCTGCGTGCTGAGGTGATAGCTAGAAGGAAGGCTGTTTTCCATTACAAATATTGCAGATCTGTTGAAGCAGCTGGCTCAAAATGAGGCAGGGTTAGTTTTTCTAGAATGAAATTGAGGTCCCAAGCAGGTACTGGTTGCTTCCTTGGGGGTTTTATATTCTTAGCCCCTCTGAGGAAGTACCTTAAGAGAAGGCGAGAGAATAAAGGAGGATCAGTGTTGTACTCTGCAGAAATGGCTGAGGCATGGATTTTGATGGAGGAGAATGAAAGTCCACTGCCTAGCAGCTCAGCTAGGTACTGTAGTATTTGAGGTAAATTCAGAATTCCAGGATTCTGACCCCTTTTCTGATTCGACACAAAACAGTTTCCATTTTGCGGAGTAGGCTTTTCTAGTAGAAGGCCTTCTGGCCTCCAAAATGACATCCTGTATCTCCTTGGAGAGTAGGGTCTGCTGTGAATTTAAGGAATCCTCCATGCGGCTAGATTGAGTGTTTTCAGCTGACTGAAGAGTTTTGAAGTTGTGCTGAGTCAGTAGAAGAGGCATTAAAGGCAGGATCCATGGTGGGGAATGTGTCAGGCTCCTCAGGAGTGGGTACCAGTGTTGTCTTGGCCAGTCTGCAGCAATGAGAATCATCTTTGGTCTGTCTGCTCTGGCTTTTAATAGAACTTTGGCCAGTAGTGGAAGAGGTGGAAAGGCATAAACTGTCATTGTTGTCCAACTGAAAGAGCGCGTCCACTTTCCAGGCCTGTGGATGAAAGGTCCTTGAGCAGAATTTTGTCAATTGGTAATTTGTGGGTGGCGAAGAGATCTATGTCTGGCCTTCCCCATGCTTGAATTATCATTGTAAAAACTTGAGGATGCAACTTCCATTAGTGTGGATCTGTCATATTTCTGCTCAGGTTGTCTGCCAGTGTGTTTTCCTTCCCTGGCAGGAATTGTGCTTGAAGTTGGATTTGCAATTCCAAAGCCGTGTTCCAAAGGGTCATAGTCTGCACAGGGGATATGAACGAGTTCCTCCCTGTTTGTTACACATCACTGTGGTGTTGTCTGTTCTTATCAATAGCTATCACGGATGCAGTCGGTCTTTGAAAGCCATAATAGCATTTATTACTGCTAGCATTTCCTTTTGATGTGTAGGTGCTTTTCTTTTTGTGACCATTTTCCCTGAATGCACCGATCTGTCATGTCCGCCCCCCGGGCGTAGTCCAAGGCGCCTGTTGTGATTATTTGATTTGCTTGAGGATCGTAGAATGGGAGACCTATGTTTCTTTTGCATGCTTGAGCCCACCACAGAAATTCCTTTTGAAGACATGGAATCAGTGGTATGATTGCTTCCAAACTGTGACTGTGTTGAGACCATAAGTTTTTTAGGTACCATTGAAGTTTCCTCATATGCAGCTTTGCACATGCAATTAGCAGGATGCAAGATGCCATGAATCCCAGAGCCTGCAGGATTCTCCTTGCAGTCAGCCTGATGAAGGTTGCCAGATTTCTGAAGTATTGAGTTAATTGCCCTTGTTTCTCTGGCAGGAGGTAAGCCATCTGGGTGTTTGTATCCAAGCTGGCACCCAGGAAAATTATTGTTTGAGAGGGTATTAGTCTTGACTTCTTTTTGTTGATTGTGTATCCCAGAGATTTCAACAACATTATTACAAATGCCAGGTGTTTCAGAAGAGTGTTTGCTGTCCGCTTGGATCAGGCAGTCCAGATATGGATATATTTGTATCCCTTGAAGTCTGCAGAAGGCAATTACTGATGCCAGGCATTTTGTGAACACTCTGGGTGCAGTAGATAAGCCAAAAGGGCAATGCAGAGAATTGATAATGGGATGAACCTGCAAGAAATCTGAGGTATCTTCTGCAATCTTGTCTGATTGGGACATGCAGGTATGCCTCCTTGAGGTCCAAAGTTTCCAGCCAAGACTCCTTGCCCAACATGGGAAGAAGCTGCTGTAATGTGAGCATCTTGAACTTTGGTACGAGTAAATGTGTGGGATAGGTCCAAAATAGGTCTCCAATCTTTGCCCTTCCTTGGTACCAGGAATAGTCTGGAATAAAAACCTTGACCCTGTTCTTGTGCAGGTACCTCTTGAATAGCTTTCATGTCCATGAGATCTGAAATTTGTTTTTGTGCCTCTGCCCTTTGATTATGTGGCAGGTTTGGCATGCCTCATTTTTGGAAGGGTGTGAAAGTGGAATCTGTAGCCTCTGTCTATAATGTCCAGGATCCATTTGTCTTTTGTGACAATATGCCAATTTTTCAAAAATGCCAGTTTTCAGCCTAAAGGTGCTGTCATTTGAGCCTTGCTTGGCATGCAAAGGGGGAAGACATTGGGTCTGCTTTCTGAATGGCTGTGAACTATCCTCACCCCCCTCTTGGTGTAGGTGTTTGCCATTGTCTGCCTCCAAATGATCCTTGAGATTGCCCTCTACCTCTTGGGCGCCTGTATCTACCTCTGAGGTCTGTCTGTGGCTGGAAAGGGCCAATTTTTTGAAGGCCAATTTCTACTGAAACGTGGCGGTTGTACCTGTAGGAAATCTTTCACTGTTTGCAATGATTTTGCCTTTTCCTCCATTTTCTTTAATACCTCCTCAGCTTTAACACCAAACAATACATCTTTTTGAAGAGGTGCATCTAGTAATTTAGCTTTGACATGATCTGGTAAGGTTTGCTCTGAGCCAAGCATGTCTACGTATGACTGATCCTGTAACAGCAGCTCTACAAAAGGCCTCTAAAGCATCAACACCACATTGCAAGGTATGTTTACCCACTTGCTCTGCACTATGCAACAAATCCTGCAACTCCTTCAAGTCTGGTTCAGGTTGTGACATTTTGCTTTTCAACTGAGATAACAAAAACTGTTGATACTTTAACATACGAAACTCACAGTTTAAAGCCCTCATGGTTAAAGTGGCCGAGGTGTATACCTTTCCCCCCCCCCCACCTTTCTAAAGCTCTGGAATCTCTCTGAAGGTAATGGATTTTTGGCAGTGGAGGCCTTAATTCCCTTGGGACCCTGTGAAATGGTTTCTGGGTCAGCCGCATGGCTTTTGTATAGGAATTGGTGTGAATCAGGAACCCGGTAATACCGGTCAGGCTTGACTGGAGCTGGAGGTAAATAATCTGGGTTAAGGCTGGCCTCTGAATACACATCTAGTATGTCTAAGATAGGAGGGATAGCCAGAGGCCTGTGCTGAGGGAGCAAAAGAAAATCCCCGAGCCTTTTCTTGGAGTGAGTACTCTTGGCCTTCCCAGTGAAGTGCTCCCTCAAGGTATGCAAGGTTTCCCCAAAAGAGTAATCCTCAGTGGAGGGAGACAGAGGGAATGGACTCCTCTGCATCAGAATCTTCGAAAGGGGAGTAAGAATGTTTCTGTTCCTCAGAATGTTCTGAAGTAATGGAGGCCTGGTCCGAGGAATGGGGGGGGGGGTTTGAGAACCCCTGATAAGAGTAATCAAATCCTCAGCCATTTTGAGCATCTGCTTTTTAGGCATGGGGCCCTGTGGAGCTTGTCTTTTAGAATGCATGGCTGCTTTAGATTTAGTGTAAGCCTTAATGGAAAAAGAAGGCCTGAAGACACCTTGAGAGGTGGCAGGCCTGTCTGAACTATTCCCCGCCAAGAGTGACTTCGGTATCTGTAGTCGGGGTAAGGGCCGAAGAGCCTGCGACCTCAGGCACAGAAGACACCGTTAATGAAGTGTCATTGGTAGTCAGGGGCTGCGTAGGCTCCTCGCTGAGAACCGGAGCACATGTAGTCTGCTTTAGTGTGGTGTCGGTAGAAGTTGCGGACCTCGTATGTCGGTCCTCATCTTTATGTCGTTTACTCAAAATTGGAGTCGGAGTATCCGACGACATGTTGTAATTAAACTTTTTGCCAAAATAGTGTTGGGCGAACTCCGCCCAATGCTTAGTGCGTCTGTTGAATGTAGCACAAAAACAGGCCGAGACGTCGTGGTCTGGGCCTAAGCAAGGTATACAGAGGGAATGGAAATCCTTATGCGGTATTTGCTTCCCACATGAAATGCAATTATTAACTTTGTCTGACATCGGTCTGAGGCAAGAAAAGTTTCCCCAATGGGGTACTTAGCTTTCAAGAAGTCTTCGGTTGAAAAATATTCGTAATCTCAGGAGCTGGCCGACCGGCACTTGTGAACTGCTTCGGGCACCGTGCGGCAAGAAAGACTGAAGAAAATGATGTCGGCTGGTTCTTTTATACCCCTGTCGCACTGACGTCAGGGAAGAAGCGACTACAACCGACGCCGGACCTAGACTTTGGAATTCGGCCGACCGAGGACCCGCCTGACGGCAGGAGAACCCATCTGTTATGACTGCAGCTGTATGCACGATGAACATCTGGAGTGACAGCAACTGACCCAGAAATTCTAAGTCTTTGGTATTCGGAACGACTGAAGGCTACCTACAGGCAAACAACCCAAGTGCGATGAGTGCAACAGTGAAAGATGAAGATCAGAGAGGCGAGATGCACCACACCCCAATCAGGGAAAGTACAGTTTTGTACCTACCATAAATGAAGATGTTCGAAGATCCACATTGCTGCAGTCCTAACACTTGGGTAGTCCGCTGTCCCAGTCGGCCCGAATACCAAAGTATAAGGCTGACGTCGGTCAAGGCGCATTTGTCTGACATCAGGACGTCAGGGTACAAATGCGCATGACCGACGTCATATCCTCAGTCTTTTCTTGCCCCAGATGTCAGAAGACCCTAAAAAGATAAGGCCAAAACCAAAAAACACCCAACACTCCTGTACCTAATATATGTACAATATAGACAAATGTACAAAAATAGAACCCCACCCACACAACCACCCCTAAACACAGAGGGGAAGGAGGGAGGGTAAATTGGACTGCAGCAATGTGGATCTTCGAACATCTACATTTATGGTAGGTACAAAACTGTACTATGTTCTTCATCTCACATTGCTGCAGTCCTAACACTTGGGTAGAATCCCAAAGCAGAGGTAAGGGAGGATGGCTAAACTATAATGAAGCAGGAGCTGCCAAAATGCCCTGCAACACAGCAGTGGCAAAACCAGCCCTGGATTTAGAATAGAGAGGAAGGTGGTAATGCTTGGAGAAAGTATGCACTGAACTCCAAGTAGCTGCCTCCAAAATATCCTTAGTTGCCCCCCCCTTAGAAATGCTGTTGAAGTGGCAGTAGCCCTAGTGGAATGAGGCCTAATCCCAGCTGGAATCACCTTGCCATGATGGGAATAACAGAATGCAATGCAAAACCCAATCCACTTAGATATAGTTTGTTTTGACACAGGCTTGCCCTGAGAACTCAAAGCAAAAGAAACAAACAACTGCTGAGACTGCCTAAAATCCCTAGTCCTGCTTAAATAATAACGCAACTGCCTGTGTACATCTAAAGTGTGCAAAATCTTTTCCCCTTTATTTTGGGGATCTGCATAAAACGTAGGCAAATGAATAGTTTGGTTTAAAGCCACACTAGAAACCACCTTAGGCATAAAGGAAGGATTAGTACGTAATGATACCCTATCCTTATGGAAAATCAAAAAAGGCTCAACCGCCATAAGGGCCTGCAATTCAGAAACCCTTCTTGCAGAAGTAATGGCCAACAAAAAAGCAGTCTTCCATGACAAGTATTTCAATTCAGCAGTAGCCGAGGCTCAAAAGGTTGTAGAGTAAGTTTCTCCAACACAAAATTGAGGTCCCAAGCAGGAGTAGGAGCTCTACGGGGGTCTTATATTCTTTGCCCCTCTAAGAAATTGCTTGAACAAAGGATGAAAAAACAATGGTGGGTCACAATCATAGTGAGCTGAAATTGCTGCAGCATGAATCTTAATGGAAGAGAAAGACAAACCTTTGTCCAATAACTCAGTAAGATATTGAAGAGCCACACTCAAATTAGGCTCAGAAACATCCAAATCCTTTGCTGCACTCCAAAATAAAAATCTCTTCCATTTTTCTGCATACACTTTACCTGCACTAGGTCTTCTGGCTTCCATAATCACATTCAAAACTTGTTGAGGAAGTTGAGACCTGCTGTGGTTCAAAACAGAATATGCCAGGCTGTTGGATGAAGAGAGTGAAGCTTGACATTGAGTAGATGACCGTCCCTTTGAGACAAAAGGTGTGGAATTAAAGGTAAAGGCCATGGAGGCTTCCTTACCAGATTCCTCAGTAATGGGTACCAGTGTTGCCGAGGCCAATCTGGAGCTATCAAAATCATCCTTGGCTTGTCTTGTCTGACCTTTAGGAGTACCTTTGGGAGGAGAGGCAGAGGTGGAAAGGCATACACATGAAGATTTTCCCAACTGAACGAAAGAGCATCCACTTTCCAAGCTGTGTGATGAAACCTTTTGTGCAAAACTTTGGCAGCTGGTGGTTTAGTGGAGAAGCGAACAGATCTATGTCTGGAGTTCCCCATGACACTGTCAATTTTCAAATACATGAAGATCCAGTTTCCACTCGTGGGGATCCATGATTTGCCTGCTTAACACATCTGCTAAGGAGTTCTGTGCTCCTGGCAGAAACCTTGCCTGAAGATTTAGCTGCAAGCTGAGCAGTCTCCCACAAAATCATTGCTTGCCTGCATAGAGGATAAGAATGTGTTCCCCCTTGCTTGTTGATGTAACACATGACAGTTGTGTTGTCTGTTAGAATCAACACCTGCCCTGGAAGAAGTAACTCCTTGAAAGCCAGCAATGCAAACTGGACTGCTAACATCTCCTTCATGTTGATATGTAGATGCTGTAGTCTGGCAGGCCACTTGTCTTGTATCCACTTTCCATTCAGATGAGCTCCCCAAGCTATGTCTGAGGCATCTGTCGTTAGAATCTGACTCGCCTCTGGCCGGGTCACAGAGAGTCCCTTGTTTAGGTGACATTCCTGAGCCCACCACAAAAATTCCTTTTGAATGCAAGGTATTATTGGAATGACAGTGTCCAAATCCTGGCAGTGCTGTGTCCATACATTTTTCAGATACCATTGCAGCTTCCTCATATGCAGTTTGGCATTGGGAAGCACCAGAATACAAGATGCCATGAACCCTAAGGCTTGAAGGACTGTCCTTGCAGTCAGCCCGGACTGAAGAGATAGTTGATGGAAGTAAAGGGAAAGATTCTTTTGTTTGTCCGGGGTTAAAAAGGCCATCTGGGCTGCTGTATTCATTCTCACACCCAGAAAGCACATGTCTTGAGAGGGTACTAGACTGGACTTTATTTCGTTCACAGAATACCCCAGGCATCTTAGCACTGCTATCACATATTCCAGATGCTGAAGAAGCTCGCCCTTTTCTTGAGCCAGAATCAGACAGTCGTCCAAGTAAGGATAGATTTGTATTCCTTTTAGCCTGAAGAAAGCTACGACTGGAGCCAGAACATTTGTGAATACTCTGGGCGCAGTAGATAAGCCAAAGGGCAATGCAGAGAACTGATAATGGGAATTTCCAGCTCGGAAACGCAGATACTTCCTGCAACTGAGTCTGACAGGCACATGAAGGTAAGCCTCCTTGAGATCTAAAGTTACCATCCAGTGATCTTTGCCCAGCAGAGGTAAAAGCTGTTGTAACGTCAACATTTTGAACTTGGGAATGTCCAGATAAGTGTTGAGGATAGACAAATCCAAAATTGGTCTCCACGTGTTCCCCTTTTTTGGTACTAGGAACAGGCGAGAATAAAACCCTAGGCCCCTTTCTGGCACAGGAACCGGCTGAATGGCCCCTATCTGGAGTAACAGAGAAATTTGCTTGTGAGCCTCTTTTCTTTGTATAGGAGGAATGTCTGGCATGCCTTTGAAGGGAGGCAAGGTATGGAAATAAAACCTGTAACCGTGGTGAACGATATCCAATACCCATCTGTCTTGGGTAATAATACTCCAATTTTCTTTGAAAAGTGCCAGCCTTCCTCCCAAAGGTGCTGCCAGACGAGAAGGCTCTGGCAGCTGAAAAGGCAGGTCATTGGGTCTGCTTACTTAAAGGACTGACCCCTCCCCTCACCAGAAGACTGGGCAGGTGAACTCCCTGTTCTAGGCCTAAAAGAACCTTGAGCTCTGCCCCTACCACGTCTAGATCTACCCCTAGACTGAGAATCATAAGAAGGATATGTCCACCCATTAGTAGGCCAATTTCTACTAAACTTTGGAGGCTGAACCTGCAAAAAATCTTTAACAGTCTGCATAGACTTAGCCTTGTCCTCCATTTTCTTTAAAACTGCTTCCACAGGCGCACCAAATAACACATCAGATTGTAAAGGAGCATCTAAAATCCTTGTCTTTAAATGTTCAGCTAAATTCTGATCCCTCAGCCAGGCGTGCCTGCGAAGAACAGAACCAGTGGCTGCCACCATCGAAGAGGCCTGTACAGCATCAAAACCACATTGCAAGGAATGCTTACCCACCTGTTCAGAAACATGAACTAAATCCTGCAACTCTTTACACTCAATACCTTCCGCCAGAGCATCAACCTTAGACTTCAATTGTGAAAGGAGATAATTTTGGTATTTCAACATGTGAAACTGGCAATTCAAAGCCCTCATGGCTAAAGTAGAAGAAGTATACACCTTCTTTCCCCATCTATCCAAAGCCCTTGCCTCCTTATCAGAAGGAACAGGATTTTTAACAACAGAAGCCTTAACACCTTTAGGGCCCTGAGAAACAGTTTCTGGGTCTGCCCTAGGACTCTTAAAAAGATACTTATGAGCTTCAGGCACCCTATAATACCTGTCCGGTTTAACTGGGGCAGGAGGCAAAGAATCAGGGTTCAGGGAAGCCTCTGCAAAAACATCCTCTACCACATCCAGAACAGGAGGTATAGCCAAAGGCCTATGCTGGGGTAGAAACAAAAATTCCCTAAGCCTTTTCCTGGAATCAGAGAAATCTTGACCTTCCCATTTAAAATGCTCCCTCATGGAATGAAGAGTCTCTGAAAAAGAAAAATCTTCAGGAGGAGAAGCAGAAGGAGTAGAATCATCTACATCAGAATCAGAATAAGTAGGATACTCCTGCAAGTCTTCAGCCGAAGACTCAGAAGCCTCCGAACACTGCTCAAAACTCTCAAGCTCAGGTTCCACCCTAGGCCTCTTATCAGGGGGGGGCATAGAACCTCTAATCATAGTAATCAAATCTTCTGCCATTT